>NC_056738.1:426016131-426348631 GCF_019279795.1 Protopterus annectens | reverse complement strand
TCCGTTCATTCGGCTCCAGGATCTCCCCTGCTGTCTGAACGGAGCCAAAGGTCTCATTCCTCTAGGTCATCGAGGCTTTCCGATCATGACCTTCAGAGGGTGGTGAGTCGACTACTTAAGTCCGAGGCACTAGCCCTGATGCTTCAGAGCCCGACTCATCAGTCGGTGCCTGCCCCGGTCCATCAACTTTTTCCTCCTTCGACTCTTTTGAGTTCGAGCCGGGTCGTGTCGAACCGAGACTGTGTCGCCGAGCCGAGACAATTGTCTTCGGCTCCGTCGTGCTCCGTTTTCTTCCGTGGAGGAATCTCGGCGCCGGACTTCCTCGTCGGCTCCGGTGAGTGGCATCGGACCCTTGTCCGACCCCCTCTCCTCTCGGTGCTTCGGCGCTGGTGAGTTCGGCTCCGACATCGGCCTCGAGCCATCACTGTCGGTGCCGAGGGTCCTTAGCTCCTCGGGCGGGACCTCTGGCTCTGCCTGACAGGGGTGCTTCGAGGTCATGCGAGTGTGTTAGAGCCTGGCTCTACTCCACAGTCGGCTCCGTCAGCCCCTCCTCTATGCTGCCTCAGGGTAAGTCGACTCACTCCCTCATCCCGGACGCAGAGAGCCAGCTCCTCAGGAGCCCCTTTGGGATTTCATCCTCTTCCGAGGCCTCTCCTGATTTGGCAGAAGAGCCCCTCGGAAGAGGAAGTGCAAGAGGAAGCACATTGACTCACCTGAGTCTATCACGGACACAGATCTGGATGATTCTGAGGGTTCCCCGTTCCCCTTCTGAAGATGTCTCATTTGCAGACATTCTGGAGATCCTTAAACAGAGGGAAATTGGCCAGCCCTCAACCCTTCGGAGGACAATCTGTGTATCTTGAGGCGTTTGGCTCTCGTCCTTCCACCTCCTGGGTGTCCCCCTTGACCCCCTCATGCAGGTGGCTGCTAAGAAGGCATGGACGGCTCCTGATTCAGTGGACCCCACTCCCAGGGGACCCTCCAAATTCATCACAGCTCCATCAGACAAGCAATTTTTATCAAAAGGAGTTTCTGTGGATGCTATGGTGGTAGCTGCCGCCACAATGAAGGAACTGGCTGGTCCTTCAGTGCCTGTCCATCCACCTAACAAGGAATCTAGGTCCATGGATAGGTGGAAGCGGATGTTCTCCTCAGCGACATTTACCATGCGTTCGCTGAATTACCTGTGCCATTTCACTGTCTTCAAAGGGACTTGGTCAAGGAAGAGTGAAATGTTGAAGGACCCTACAGCTGCGGGTTTCAAGAGAAAATGAACACGCAGCTGGCTATCCTTAATTCCATTTCCAACTCCTCCATGCCTCCTCTCTTATGCGGCCGATGGAGCGAGCAGAGCCAAGAGGGACAGGGGTAGCCTTACGTAGGCACGCCTGGATGCGGCTATGCAACTGCGGAACCTTTCAAGGCGTCTTTCACGAACTCCCTTTTGATGGATCATCTCTTTGGTCCTCAAGTGAAAGAAACCCTGACTAGGTGCGAGACTGATGGCAAGACCCTTTCTGCCGTCGGAGTCCGTTTTTCTACTCCTTCTAGGCCTTACCCCAAACGCCAGAAAGGTGGAAAGATGTGGTTCCGTAAACAATCTCAAGCGACTTCGCCTGACGAGTCGTTTCCCGCCAGAGGCAGAGGCGGAATAACAATGGTAGACGCCGCCTAGAGGCAGGGGGTCCGAGAACCAGGGCAATCGGAAGCCTTCCCTGACAAGCCCTTTCAGCATCCCTGAGGTGTTGCACGACTGCCCATCTTGAGGCAGTCGGGGAAGATTGTCACTGTACCCAGAAGCCTGGCTATCCCTGACTCAAGACAAATGGGTACAGTCCATCATTTCAAGGCTATTCTATCCCCTTTCTTCGTTTCCAAATCAGTCAAAAAAATCCCTTCCAGATGTTCCACCCGCTCAAAGGGATATAGCAGCTTTGGAAATTTCAAAACTGCTTGCAAAAAGAGCAATTCAGTTAGTGCCAGCAGACCAACAAGGATCCGGAATCTACTCAAGGTTCTTTTTAGTTCCAAAGAAAACAGGGGACTGGAGACCGATTTTGGATCTCAGTGTCTTGAACAAATCAGTCAAGAAAACAAGATTTGGATGGTCACGCTGCAATCCATTCTTCCCCTTTTGGGCAAAGGAAACTGGATGTGCTCTATAGACCTTCGGATGCGTACTATCACATAAAATGAACAGACGCTCCAGAAGATTCCTCCGCTTCAGGCTGGGAACCAGTCATTTTCAGTTCAGGGCCCTGCCCTTTGGTCTCACCACTGCCCCGGTGTTTACCAAATGCATGGCAGTGGTAGCTTCTCACCTGAGACGACAAGGATTCCAGGTGTTTCCATATTTGGACGACTGGCTTCTCACAGCTCCCACCAAGCATCTCCTTTTGATGGCCAGAGATTATACTTTTCGCGTTTGTCAAAACTGGGTATTTCAATAAATTGCGAAAAGTCTGTTTTGTCCCCTTGTCGTACTATTACCTACATAGGCAAATTTAGATACTATAAACATGTCTGCAACGCTAACGAACCAAAGGATATCAGACATTCACAAATTGGTGTCACTTCTTCTCAACAACAACAGAGCCAAAGCCAGGTTAGTTCTAAAGGTGTTGGGAATCATGGCAGCGCCATACCTCTCCTCCCATTGGCCAGATACCACATGCGGATCCTTCAGTGGATGCTTTTTCTCAATGGTCATACCAGGAACTTCCAATGTCTCACACCATTATGATCACGCAAGCGTGCAAAAAGCATCTCATGTGGTGGATGTCTTCCCCCCAGCTCCTGTCGGGAAGACCATTTGTTCCACCTCCTCCGGTTGCTACTCTGACAACGGATGCCTCCCTGATCGGGTGGGGGGGGGGCATTATCAGGGCAGGACAGTCCAGGGCACATGGCAACCAAACGAATGCCACTTGCACATAAATGTTCTGGAGATGAGAGCAGTGCTTTTAGCGTTGCAAGCCCTTCAAGACTCTCTTCCCTTAGGAACGATTGCAATCCAGACAGACAACATGTCTGTAGTGTGTTACATCAACAAACAAGGCGGAACCAGATCATACCCCCTGTGTCGAGAAGCACTCAGACTGTGGCAATGGGCGATTTCTTCTCAGCGTTTTCTGATAGCAACGCACATCCCCGGGAAGTCCAATCACATTGCGGACAAGTTGAGCAGAGCTATACTCATGCCTCACGAGTGGTCTCTGAAAGACTCTGTAGTGAGAGAGATATTTCTCAAGTGGGGTCAGCCTTGCTGCGATCTTTTTGCTACTCCCCAAAACAGCAAGTGCAGAGAATACTTCACTCTATTCCCTTTACCAGGCCAACCCAGCAGGGACGCTCTAGTCCAAGTTTGGCCCGGGACTTCTGTATGCATTTCCTCCTTTCCTCTGATCTCTCAAGTAATACAGAAAGCTATCGCTCAGAAGGCCTCATTGATCCTCATTGCTCCTTACTGGCCTCGACAAGTGTGGTTCCCCTTTCTACATCGTTATCTCTTGAGCGACCGTGGAGTCTGGACCTAATTCCAGATCTTTTGATCCACCAATCGGGTCAGTTTCACGCTCCTCCACTCTCTGAACCTCACTGCTTGGTTCCTCCAGTGCCAACCGTAGCCAGGCTTCCTCATTTATCTCACTCGGTTAGAGATATATTGATAGCTTCCCATAAATCTTCCACTCGAAAGATTTATTTGAGTAAGTGGAAACGCTTCTCATATTGGGCACAAGGAAAGGACATAGATCCTTTCACGCTTCCATCCAACTAGTCCTTGATTTTCTTGCTGAACTCTTCCATGCAGGTTCATCTCCATCTACTCTTAAGGTTCAGTTGGCAGCTATTTCTAATTTTCATGTGGGCATTTCTGAATCTGCCCTAATGTCCCACAAACTTTGCAAAGCCTTTTTGAAAGGAGTTTTTCTTCTCAGACCTCCTATAAGAAATCCTCCTTCTCCTTGGGACCTAAATTTAGTTCTTGCTTCCTTGATTCTTTCCCTTTCGAACCTGCAGCTTCATGTTCCTTGAAATTATTATCATGGAAAACTCTCTTTCTGGTGGCTATCACATCAGCTAGAAGAATTTCAGAACTTCAAGCACTCAGTTGTCGTTCTCCTTATCTTTTGTTCCATAAGGACAGAGTTTCCTGAACTAACCCGTCCTTTTTGCCTAAGGTGGTTTCAACATCAAATCTAAACCAAAGCATTGACCTCCCTGTCTTTTTCCCAGAGTATTCAAATAGGTCTGAACAAAACTTACACTGCCTGGATGTTCATCGTCAATTAAGGTACTACTTGGACAGGACGAAACAATTCAGAAAATCTGATCAGCTGTTTGTCTCCTATCACGGAAAGCAGAAAGGGACTTCCAGTTTCAAAGGTATCATTATCCAGATGGCTAACATCTCTGATTACCCTTGTTTATGAGATTAGACACCAAAACTGCCTAATAAACCTAAAGCCCATTCCACCAGAGCTTTGGCTACTTCTCTAGCCTTCCAAGACAGACTGCCTATTGACACCATTTGTGCAGCGGCTACTTGGGCTACTCCTCACACTTTTATTTCCCATTATAAGTTGGATTTAGCTTCTAGGCATAGAGCTAATTTTGGTTCCACTGTTCTCAGGAGTCTGTTCCGTTAGGCCACCGGGACAAGGTGCTAGGGACGGTCCCATCCAGCAAGAATGAAGGCGAGATAGACAACTTAACATATAGAAGTTATGTTCTTACCATAACGTTCCATGTTAGTTGTCTTCTTCTCGCTTCTTCTTGCGTCCCCACCCTCCTTCCCCTGGCCTGGACAGACCTAGAGGAGTTGTGATCGTGACCTCTCTTTCTACCACCTCTTTCTTAGTCATATGCTATTATGCATATTTCTTGTTTCAGGATATAGGTCACCCCGTTTCTTCCTGCTGTTAGAGGTGGATTCTGTTTTACAGTTATACTGTTATTGATATAAGCTGGGTTAGCTTACAAACGAGATCTGAGGTAACTCTCGCCTAGCATTGTGGGATATAAGGAGCCTCGAGCCGGTGGAACCAACTCGAGCTTTTAGAGTGGCGAGAGCCGAGGTCGGCTCCGAACCCATCCAGCAAGAAGAAGGCGAGAAGAAGACAACTAACATGGAACGTTATGGTAAGAACATAACTTCTATTTTCCAACTGTCTAATCAATAAAAATGGGTCTATTGCCATAGATACGAACTTAGCCACTAACTTTCTTACCAGCTTGATGGATATGGGCATCCTGAAGCAATGCAAAACTTGCCTCATGTTTACTGACAGCCAGTTAATCCTCAAACTGATACGGTATGTGAGAAATATATTTACAAAATGTCACTGGAAGCAAAGCTCTCACATAAAAGTACTCTCAATAAGATTGCCAGTAGTACACATGATGCACCCATCACGTACAATTCAAAGCAAACAGACAGACCCACATATGCCATATGCTGAGGCACTTAAATGTAACCTGCGTAAACCCTAAAGACCTCCCAGACAAAGTGCACATAACAAACCACCTCAGCAACCCTGAACACACTTTTCCAAAACAACACCCACATTAACTCATACAGCCACATCTCGTGGAGCCTCTATTTCTAAGCCCATAAGGCAAGCCACCACATAATCCTACATTCTAGTCATTGAAGACTCCATCGTGAGACACACTGATGTCCCTCTCATCAGGCCGAGAAAGGAGAAAGTCACATTCAGTTGCTTATCAGGGGCCAGGATCTGTCACATTACACATGCACTCAGATCACTGAACCACAAGTACCAGTATGGCTCAGTTGTAGACCATGGTACATGGGTGTAAATGACTTGAGACGCATATTCCTAGACTATATGTAAACAGACATCATGGAGCTCTTGGAATACGTGTCCCAGGCTGGTATCAGACTAGGACTGAGTAGCATTTTACCTTCTCCAAGGATGACGTTACAAATATAAAAAAGAAAAGATGACCAACTAATAATTGGATTACTTTTGGGTGTCATTCTAAGGGGTGCAAGATTTGTCAGCATGGAAGGAGCTGATCAACAGACCACACTGCTTTGCCAGGGATGGTCTGTACCTCTCCCCTCTAAGCTTTTGAATATTATTTTTTTATATTATTTATTTTACACTTGTTTACCAGAATACTCCAACTGGACACAGGTTCATTTACAGTGGAGACCCAGGGAGAAAAGCTCCATAAAGTGCATTTTGTAATTTTGTCTAGAGTACATCCAACTCACCAGCATTCTACCTAAGCTCTGTAAGTAGAACTTTAGAACTGTGTTTCTCTTAGAAATAGCTAGCGATAGAAAGATTAAACTAAGTGTTTTTTGTGTTGATGTCAGAACTGTTCTACGGAATGATTTTAAGTATTTTCCTGTGATCTGTAAACTCTTGACTAGTACTGTGTACTAAGAAGTATTGTCTTGTGTTTTTATTATTTACTGTTAAATATTTTTAAACCTTTCAACTGTGGCTGTTTTGTGTAGAGATAATTTAAGCTCTAGAGTACGCTGCATATTTATTGTGAATACTGTACCAATGCCACTCCAAAATAGCCTTGACTGTTCACTTACACTACCTATTTGGATAATAATAATATTCCACAGTAATAACTGGACACCCTTTCATAAGGGCCTTTTAGTAGCTGATAAATATTAGGGGGTGGTGGCAGTCCAGTACTACCGTATAGCCTGGGCAGAAGGGGGCATAGCTGGAGAACCTGTGCCAGCTTTCCCCAGGAGGGTCTGTGTGTTTGTATGCAATTCAAATCTCAAAGTGTGTAGGTGTGTGTCAGCTGCTTGGGCAGGGACACAAAGCACTGGTTGGACAGAGCGGGTGCTGGAGGCCTTAACTTGCCCCATAGCTTGAGATCTGGACCCTATAGCTGTGCCAGTGGGGAGTCTTATTAGGGATCTGGAGAGAAAGGGAGAAACCAGCCCCAGACTGACTGTGATCTTTTTGTGCTCTTAAGGGAAATTGTACTTTACTGTGTGGTTATTTGTTATCCTTTCCATATATGGATGCCACTCACTGGTGTTAGTGGTGAGGATTGAGGCTCCTTGATTGCTGGGGCAGAGCATGGGCGTCAGATATTAATTGGTAAATTAGCTAAAGTATTGTCTTCCCCCATAGTGCCTTTTTTAGGCAATGCAAAACTGAAAGTACTTTTGAGATAGCCAATCAATTTACCCTAAAGAATGCTGATGTCTGTGTGGTCACCATAACCATCAACCAGGAACCTACTCTTCCCAAACTTGCTAGAACAAAACTTCCTTGACTTTGTGAATTCAAATGCCCTGGAGCAAACTGTCCATCCCCTGACAAGAGGAACAAACATTATAGATATGTGCACTACCAACAAGTCAAACAGGTGTACTGCTGCAACCATTGGACCCTCATTAGTTAAAACTGACCACGAAATTGATCACCTTTGAACTGGCACAAATACCAGAACTCATAAAGGATGAAATCAGACTAAAAAATTTTAGTAAGGCAAACTATACCCTCCTAGGTTAAGGTATAAATGCATTGCAAGCCCCACCCCAAGTTGAAAGTGGTAAATGCACCAAAGCTTACACTTAAGCCCTGTACAGTCACTTGAATAAATGAATATACTTGGCTGTACCAGATAGAATCAAAGCCAGCCCCAAGTAAAATCAAAAGTACAGTTGTGTACACTTATTATAAATGTAGATGTTCGAATGTATTCACTGTTGCAGTCATCACATTTGGGTTATTCCTGCTAGGGTAGCCCTCGGCCGGCCCGAATACCAGAGACTTAGCATTTCTGCATCGGTTGCTGTCGCTTGAAAACTGAGGTCAGGTTGTCATCTTGGTGCACATTTTCTGATGTAAATGACTCCATAATGCCTGCTATACACTGACTTTCAAACTATATTGAACTATAATGCATTTTTTCATTTATCTGCTGGTGAGAACTTTGGGAATGGGAGACTGCAACACTGTTTCTTGCAGATGTAGGAATAGTTAATGACTTTACTCTCCAATGAGGCCAGTACAGAAACATGTAAATGTAGAATGAACTAAGAAAACCGAAGTAAAGGAGCCAGTAACTTGTTACAGCTGTGCTCCCTTATTCCATGGCAAGAGGTTTTCAGCATCCCTATCCATTCTGAAGGTGAAATAAAGTGCTTCATAATCTTAAAACCATAACCTTCCACAGAGAATGAGATGGGTAACAATTTAATAATGTGGCATATATTGTCATATCTCTTGTTTAGAAAAACACAATCGCACATCGGAATGACAGTTTTTATTTAAAAAAAAAAGGTGTGGGCGTGTTAGGGGTGGGGTTTGCTACTGCGCATCCTGTGAGGTACTACACGGTTAGATTACCCCTTCTCCTTATAAAATGTTCTGATTTTCTGGTAAATCACTGAAGATTACAGTATGTAATGTCAAACATTACAGTTTCATACTTAAGTCTTTAGGAAATCCATGTTCAAAACCCGGTTGTTCGCCTACTAAGTTGAGTTAGGGTAATATTTAAAAGTTATACATGATTTTGGACTTGTAAAGACTCTGTTGGTCATTAGTCTGGTATAAACCTATGAATTTACTACTTATGCACCAAACATGGCACAACTATGCACTGAATGCATCATTCATACTCATTTTCTTCCTACAACATATACTCTAAATTCAAGACTTGACGTAAATAATGAAAGACAATTTAAATAACCTACTCCATAAAAACGTACAACTAACCTGTAGCATCCTTCACCAGGCTTGTAAGCATGTACCAGAATGTTTGACTGGAGCCATCCATGTTCTTGTGTGAAGTGCACCATTCTTTCCTTTGAGCCAGCAGGAAAACCTATCCAGTATCTGAGCAATAAAACATGGTCATAATCACTTTCACATACAGCACCAGGAGGTAAAGTGACAACTCTGTTTTCACAACCTAAACTAACTCTGAACTTATTGTCACTATCCACAAAAGGAAAAGACAAGTAATATTGTATAAAAATACATAACTATTAAGACACACTAACCTTCAAAAATGAATGTATCTTCTCAGTAGGGCTAAAACCCTGCAGAGCACAGCAAAGCAAAAAGAACATGGTAAACCTCCTAGAAACCCATACCACCAAGCAATCAGTTGAAAAATAGCCAGTTAGCAATGGAGATAACACTCCTTCATTAACACAAACACACAGTGAAATTACTGCACTCATAGTGCAGGAAAACTAGCAACATGTAAAGAATTAAACCTATAATGCAAATCTTTACACTATATAAACCATGCAACATGGAAACAAGAAGTACATCACATACTGCCCACTTAAATTTCTCCAGTAATGAAACCAAACATGAGATGTCATGAATAACACATCTGAATCTCCCAAACATAGAAATGTTCACTTACCTGTAATGTACAATTGTCTAAACAAGTCCCATTAATGCTTCAAACAGCCCTCTCCCCAAGTAAATTGCTTCTCCAGATGGCTTACACAGACTTTAAAGAACAGCTTAACTAGCAGAATATCACTATTATCTGCCAAACTAACTCCAAAATTCAAGTCACCTATAGCAAACAGTGACAGTCATTTATAATCTCACTGTCACCAACCAGAAATAGTAAAATGCGTAAAAAAACTATTAATTTAATAAGAAATGCTGCACTAACCTCTTGTCCAACCTTCCCTTATGACTGCGAGTTCCACAACTAAGCAGAATTCTGTAGAGCACAACACATATTTCATAAAACAGCATACCCACCCCCAAAAAATGAAGCCAAGACTTGTCTGTCCACATGATGCACATAGACAATATCTGATTTTTCTACTTTGTAATGAATGCATGAATAGATTACACTGGTTAACACATTCAGATAATTACATTCATTGAAATGCATAAGACATTTTTAACAGCTTATTCAATGAAATGAAAGTCAATAGCAAGCCAGAAACCAAAGCACTTAGCACCTCATCAAGGTAGTTATGACCATTTTCACCTCTGCTTGCACCCATTGTTTAATCCAGTATGTCCAAGATCAGAAACATTTAACAGAAAGCCAAGGATGACTGTAGCAATTATAGAATAATTAACATGCAAAACCAATTGACTCAGGCTTCTCTTACCACAAACTTAAAATGATGTAACTATTTTTTATACAACTAGTCAATGTTTTAGTTAATGTAATAAAATACAAGAAACTGAATTTTGCAGTTGTAAGATCCCTATTTATAGGCTTGTAACACACTTGGAACAGATGTGAATAAATAATTTCAATGAAAATCAGGGGAACCACAAATAACAGATGCCCAAGAGGAAAGCTGAGAAACAGAGGCTGGCATGAGAGAAACGCATTCTTTGCAATGACATGTTTTATAAAGCAGGACAGCAGGAATTGGTATTGATAATGGCTGACCTGAATGCACATATCAGGATAGACAGAATAGGATATGAGGACTGCCTGGGTCCACATGGGTGGGGCAGTAAGAATACAGATGGAGAGGCCACTCTACATTTCTGTCTGGCAAATGGCTTGATAGTATAGGACTTCCTTCTACTAAGGAAAGGACAATGTGGTACAATCAGTGACTGTAAATGCATCCCCAGTGAAACAGTAAGCCCACAGTAAAAAACACTGGTTGCCACAATCATTTGCAAGCAGTGGTCAAACAAGGCTTCCAGGGTCAACATAGACCAGGCTGAAGGCCTAGAAGATGACTGAAGAGAAATCACAACAGTTCTAGGAATTCCTTAGGGCTCTAGCACCTCAAGAAGAGGAGGAAATAACTTGAGTTGAAAAGGACTACAATGGTGTCCCACAGGGTTCGGTCCTGTGTCCTCTCCTGTTTGGTATCTGAAGTTCAGGCCAACACGAAGGGACTCTGGCTGACAAAGTTCGCAGATGATTCCAAGTTAGGAGCTATTAACTCCCTAAGTGATGTTGACATTCTACAGACAGGCCTCACTGAGATCAACGACTGGTGTCAGAACCATGGCCTTAAGCTTAATGCCAAAAAATGTGTCCTCATACCCTTTAGGAAAAGCCCAGTTCCCATGAATTACCACACTGATGGTAGTTCACTGAACACAGAAGGCGTTATAAGAGATCTGGGCACACAGGTTGACAGCAATCTCTCTTTTGACCACCACATTGCCACTGTGGTCAAAATGTCCTTCTATGTCGCACATCTCATTACTAAGGGTTTTGCATCCAGGAAGAAAGAGGTCATTGTCTCCCTCTACTCTTCACTCAATAGGCCAATCATTGAGTATAATGCTCCATTTGGCATGTACCTCACTAGACACCTGCAACAACTGGAGAGGCCACAAAAGTACCTCACAAAGAGGATCCTAGGCCTTAAACACTTGTCCTACATGGACAAACTCAAAAAAATCCAGCTATTCTCTGTCTCATATCGCTTACTTAGAGACGATCTCTGTTTGACTTACAAAGCCATGTCTGACCCAGCCCTGTTGGAAATGCTACATCTGAAGAAATCCCAATCCCTCCATACCACATGGTCCAGAGACCTCAACCTCATTACCACAATCAACAGAAGTGCTGGAGGGACAGTTTCATAACCCAGAGACTGCCCATGCTATGGAATAGACTTCCCATACATGTCAAACAGAGCACCTCACTGGCCCTCTTCAAGACAAATCTTGATGAGTGGATGGGAAATCGAAAATTCACCCCCGGGATCACTCCAGTGGCTCTACTTGACAGAGGCAGTGAGAACTAAGGACGGGTGGTACAATGCCAGGATAATTTTATGGGCTAGGCTTGTAAAGTCTCCAGATGCATTAGCCTAGTACACACCTATGAACACTCCTAGATATGGGCAGTCATTGCTAACCAAGATCTTGAGTTTAGTCTAGATCCTTTATATTGGGTTGCTCCAGTATTATATTGAGTATAACCAGCTAGGCTTCTAAAGACCTTTGGGTGAATAGCCTAGCAACCACCCATGAACCTATCAAGTAACAAGAGTATTCTTGCTTTCAGTCGTCTAATTTTTAGAGATGATAATGTTACTTGTGTGTTGGCGTACACTCAGCACTGCATTTTTTTTCAGGATAATTGTTGCCATATCCCTAACAGTTTGGTGGGCAGAGGTACTTAGGAGGAAGCAAGCTCAGCAACTGGTGGCCAAGAGTAACAACATGTCGACATTACTTTGCCATTACAGAGCTGGAGTTCTTCCTGGATATACAAAAAGAAGGCAAACAAGGTACTCCCAACTCAGAATGGACAACATATGTCTAGTTCAGGCAGGCAGCAATTGAAGAAAAGGGCGGGGTGAAGAATAATTGGACATTTTACACTATGCTGCTTTCACAGAGGGCTTAATTCAAGAGAGTGGCCCTGGAGCACCAGTACCAGAGTGGATACAAATTAATTCAAATTATCAGTGGGCATATGAGAATAACAGCTAATAAACACCATCACCTGTAATTAGGTGGCTTACACAAAGGAACTACAACAGTTTAGAGACAATAAGAAGATGCAAGGTTGTGCAGTTTTATGATTCATAGCAGAAAAACAGTGGAGGCACACACCATGCTACTGTTCGAGGCTCATTAAAACAAGCTAAAGGCAGCATAACACCTGGCAAGCTATCAGCTCACTGCAGAAAGGCATGGGGAGGTAGTACGAGTCTTATGGGACAGACTCCAAAATATATGTAATCATTAATACAACAGATTGTTTATAGCTCATTGTTTATCAGCCCTATGTGGAGCAATTAGTTGGTCAAATTAAAAATATTCTAATGATAAATATGAGCAACCTATGACAAACCAATAGGTGAAGACAAGATGCTAAGAGTGAATACTGCTACACAATGAAGGATGAGCATAGTGTAGTAGAAACTCATTGAGTATGGTAAGAATGAGATGGGTGTGTATTGGTTGGTAAATAGATATTGGTTGAATAAAGTATGATGGAGTAAGGAGAGGTGATTATGGAAGTGAAAGCAAGGTGGGATATGGTCTTAATTAACTAGAGGAGGTGTCTAAGGTGTGTCCTACTAATACTACAGACTCTATCGCCACCCAATTCAATTCCCGTTTTATTACCTCAATAACTTCAATACTAAAAAAAAAACTACCAATTCTCCTCTTTCCATACCCACTCCTACTACTCAACCGCCTGCCCTTTTCAAATCTGAATTCATTCAAACAAATCACATACAAAACCCACTATCTAAGGTAAAACCATGTACTCTTGCTTGTGACCAACTACCTGGAGACTTGCTGAAACTAGCTGTCACATGTATTGCCTACCCTATATCTATTCTAATCTACCATTCTATCTCTGAACAGTATACACCTTTCCTTTGGAAAATATCCCAGGTCATTCCACTTCATAAAGGAGGCCCCTCAAAAATCAAATCCAACTATAGACCACTGGCCATTCTCTCACCCCTAGCTAAAATCCTAGAAAAGTGTATCCACAAACAAATATTAGACTACTTCCTAAAGAATTACCTTTTATCTGATACACAACATGGTGTTTGACCCAAGCACAGTACTAGTACAGCCCTTATAAGTTTTACCAATTCCATTAGTCACCTTAAAAACAACAGCCAACTTCTCTCTGCTACCTTTCTCAACATGGCAAAAGCATTTGACACAATATCTCATCAAATCCATTTAAATAAACTGTCCTCAAATAAACTGGCCTCTTACAACTTCTGCCCTGAAGCCCTAAGCTGTGCTGTGTCAGTCAAGTAAGAGAATTTAGTCCGCCTTGAAATAAAGGAACTTAGTCTGTGCTAAGAGATTATGAGGTATGCTGTAGCTGCTCTTGCCTTGTCAGTGTGTATTTTTACCATTGCCCTTGGACCAGTCTTCTACTATGATGTAGGAACTGAAGTAACGTCTTGCATTTTACACAGGGAAAACAAAATGGCAATAGGATATAAACTGATAGATGGGCAGAGACACTCACTGTGATCTCACAAAGTAGGAGGATGTTAACATGGTGGGTGGGATTGTTAGAATGTCATTAATGATGTCACAAACATGGAGGTGATTAGCTAAGTGGGTGGTAGTGTGTTCTGCTTTGGTCCGAAGCAGAAGTGTGATTTTAGAAAGGATGTAATGCCCCTTTAACTGAAGAGTTTTGCTGTGATTGCTGTTGCCAAAAGGTGTTGGATCAGTTGTACAAAAAACAATAAAAATGCTTCACGCTTACAAAATGAAATATTAATATCAGACTATACCAAGGTAGTATACTTCGTGCTCTGAATGAGGTATAGGCCTCCTCAAAACTGATTATATGTATAGATCTACAACTGTGGGACTGCATACATATCTGCTGACCTCATCAGATCCAAATAGTCGTGAAAGTTTTAAAGCAGGAGGAGACAAAGTCTACGATGACCACTCTGCTTAGTTTAACAGAATCATTCAATTGGCAAGCAGGAATGGAAATCAATACAGAAGTCGACAAAAATCATACAGCAACTGAATGTATGAAAAAACAAAAGCAAGAATGTAAGAAGGATCAGATAAGAAGAAAAAAAATGTGGAAAATCCATAAATATAGTAACAAGTATAGAGATCTCATGTTTCAACATCATATTGATAAGGATTTGACACAAGAATGGATAAGGGAATGCAAGATGAAACTAGAAGATGCAATCAATAATAGCAGCCCAGGATAGTGGACAACATACACATTAGTTTACAAAGTCCATTGAACATGTGGGAGAGGCAACAAATGTAGGTTCTGTAAAAAAAAAAAAAAAAAAAAAATTAATTTGAACGAGTCTCATAACTTGTTGCTGGGTGTGATGCACTGAAAGACACAATGGTGTGGCACGATTAGTCCATTGAGGATTGTTTAAACAGCACAATACAGAAGTAGCAGAGATGCATTGGGAATATGAACCACAAAGTATTACAGAGAATGATGTAATGTACATCATATTGGATCACCCATTACCAACAGTCCAAAAAAGTAGGTGCAGGAACACCAGATATAGAAGTTCATTACAAAAACACAAAAGTAGCACTGACACATTGCCATTACAGTGTCTTACATACAGCAAGACACAAAGTCATAAAATGTCAAGGTTTGCAGGCAAAGTTTAACACAGACATATGAATTACTACTCTATTATCTTTTAACTGGAATATCCAAAAAATGCTACACTTACATGATGATTTAAATTAATTCAATGCAACTTTCTAAATAGCCTTACAACTCCTGAAAGAAAGAGAGTGAAAAACAAACAAGCAATCTAGCTATCCAAAAAGAGTAGAATGCTAATGCAGGACAAAGAAAAAAAGTGGTCATACCTCTGAGTAGGCGGTATGCAACTGAGTACAGCTGGAGTTTCTTCAGTCGAGCTGCATAGGACATCTGCTTGAGGCCAGTGATCCTCTTGGTGAGGTACTTCTGTGGTCTTTCCAGTTGTTGCAGGTGTCTTGTAAGGTACATCCCAAATAGGGCATAGTACTTCTGCATGTCCACAAAACAAACAGCACCAAAATTACCTGTTCTAAAGACTTAAACCTTGTCTGTGATATAAATAGGACCTGCTGGAGAGATAGGTATGTATCCCAGGGACTACTACGTCTATGGAACAGGCTCCTTATCCATGTGAAGCAGAGTTCCTCCCTAACCCACTTCCAGTGCAACTTGGACAATTGGATGGGAAACCAGAAATTCAGCTCTGGTTTGGCACCTATGTCTCTTACGGACACAGGTAACCTGTAAATGGTTCTTCTCCCAGGCTCATGCTTACACTTATCAAGGGTATCAGAACTTGTCTGAGATTTGGGATGCGTGGCTAGATTTAAAAAGGCCCTTGTGGACGTTAGCCTAAGAAACACCTATGAACCAACACAACTAAAGCCACACTCACCACTACTTAGCACCTCCCCTTACTAGTTTGTGGAGCACACATTCTTACTAACTTCCAGGCAGCACAAAAAAGCAAAAGTTGAGCAATACTTTAACAAAGTGGCTAAATTTGCAGCAATGCCCCTTTAAGAACCCACTACTCCATAGGACTGAATGCCTAACCTGGTTAGAAGTAACCCATCAAGTAACATCTACAGAGCTTCTTCCCACCTACAAACTTAGCCAGCAATCATCTGCTTGCCTAGCACTAAATATCATTCAATACAACTAAGTTTGTACTCCATCAGTATGACTGGGTGAGGAAAAACCTTTCTGTTCACAACCCAATCAAATCTGCAGGGCTTGATCTATATTTATACCATGTTTCTAAGGCCTGGGACTCCTTACCTATATTAATCAGATCAGATGGCAGTCTGTAGAGAACTGTAAGGAAAGTAAAAACTATACGCCCTGTTCCCCACTGTAGTACGACCCTGGAGTTGGAATATATAGTTGGGGGGGTGTGGGGGGCAGCCCCCTACCTAGTTTGATTTTATATTGTCCCACCTAGTTTGATTTTATATTGTCTGGTTTAATTTTATACTCTTCATTCAAAACTACGTGGGGGGCTATGCCCCCCCACACCCCCTAACTCTATATTCTAGTTACAGGGTCGCACTAGAGTGAGTAACAGGGCATACACTTTTTACTTTCCTTACAGTGCTCTACAGACTGCCAGTACTCATTGTCAATGAAATGAGTTTTAGTTCAAGTAAAATTTAGGTCAAGGGAAGTCTAGGTCATTTGGTCTCAGTCAAATTAGTTTAAGTCGATCGGAAGTTACATCAAATGAAGTAGCAAGGGTTTACTTCGGTATACCGAATTTACACTTACCCAAATTGCAGATTCTGCAGATGGCAACACTGAACTTTCTATAAAGTAAACATGAAGATTACCTTTTTTTTTTTTTTTTTTTTTAAGAGGGAACAAAGACACTTGGCCAACACGGGGAAATTTGCTTTTTTCCCCACTGTAGTGTGGTTCCAGAGCTGGTATATTTAGTTAGAGTAGTGTGGGGGCAGGCCACCCACTGGGGGTGTTTGGGGCATAGTGCCCCATCTGGGTGGGTTTGACATATTTCAGTGTGTTAATTTGTTAAATGTTAGCCAAGTGTCTTCTTTCCCTGTAAAAAAGACTTCAGTAAAGAGGTGGTTCAGTTTACTGCAATATCGGTGCTGTCGTCTCGATAATCTGCATTTAGGTAAGTGTAAATTCGGTATACCAAATTATACCCAAATATATATATATATATATATATATATATATATATATATATATGTAGATAGATTATATATAATATATATAGATATATTATATATATATATATATATATATATATATATATATATATATATATACACACACACACACACATTTACAGACCCCCCCCACACACACACATTTTATATATATATATGTATATATACACACACACACATAGACATAGATAAATATATGCATACAGATATTATTTACTTTTATTTGTTATTTGAGAGTGGGAATAAAGAAAATCCCTCTAAAAACAACATCAAGGTTATGCTACTAAATGCTTTGAGTCTAAAGCAGAAACTGCACTCACTGGAAGTAGTCCCTCATCTTGGAAGATACTGACATTTGTGCAGTCACTGAGACCTGGTTTAAGGCTGTGAAGACCACCTTAGCTATATCAGTTTAGATGTCCTTCGACACATTCAGCCTGCAAGCTAAAGGCATGAGAACTGAAGGAAGTGGTGCATCAATATCCATTAAAGATAAATACATCTCTCGATTGGTCAAGCAGCATGATTCCCTTCAATTACTTCAGGTGCAACTGACTGTAGTTAAGACCCCTCGTCTGGTCATTGCCAGCTATAAGACCCCCTCCATGAATCAGGACATCCACAGTCAATCATGATACAACCAAACACCCTGGTTTTGAGGGACTTTAATTACCCATTCATTGACTGGGTAAATTATATGTGTTGTAAGTCACTTGCCCAAAGGTTCCTGGGCTTCATTAACCCTGACGAGCTGGTTGACACACCCACAAGTGGCTCAAACATCCTGGATCTGGTGATCACCAACATGGGGACATTTGCGCTACACCCAGTGTGTGGCCATCCCTGGTGAGATCGGATAACAAATCAGTCTTGCCAGGAGTAACTAACACAATACCTCCCCTTAAAAACAACTAGACTAAAAAACTTTTCCAAGGCCAATTACAACCTCTTACATGACAGCATAAATAGCTTCATTGCTCCCCTCCCTCCCTGATGGAACAGGCACTGATGCTGAGGTATACACCAATGCTTTATACGAGCACCTGTACAATTGTATTGACTCTGCTGTACCTGATAGAACCAAAGCCAGATCTACAAGGAAAAACAAATCTTCCTGGTGGACAACTGCCATTAATAGGCTATACAATAGGAGAAAGATATTGCTGTCTAAAAGTAGGAAGGGACAGTGTCAAAACTTGAAACACTCCCTCCTCAACTTAAGCAAGCAAATAAGAATCCCAGTGAAGTCCTCCATAACTAACTATGAATCCAAATCAACTTCCCTAACTAAGGATAACTACAAAGTATTCTTTAGTTACATCCATAACCTCAAAAGTAAGGCCCAGATTTTTGCTGAAATAGTAGTTAATGGTACTATATGTACAGAACCTATGGATACAGCAAACTTGCTGGCTGACAGGTTAAGTGAAAACGTCACTCTCCTGTCCCCACCACATATGCCCCTAATCATCCTTAATACCTGTCCCCCACTTAGCATTTCCAAGGAACAGGTCTTCAACACCCTCTCCAAGGCCAGAAGCACAGTCTCTGTGGGACTAGACAACATCCTGGGCTGTCTTCTACATGGGTTAAAACAGGAATTAGCATCACCATTGGGCATGCTTTTCAATCACAGATCCCAGCAGAATGGAAAATAGTTACCATCTGGCTTTGTTGAACAGCTAGATGAATGTAGCACATAGCATTGAATCCCTAATATGACCCAGATGACTCGGGTTCAATTTGTGGCCTGCGCACAGGAGGATATAATGATGGGGAAAAAAACATTATAAGACGATGTCTGCTCAGTGTTTTTGGGAGGAGGTTATGGGGAAAGGCTAGTAATACACCTATGGTTGAGACCTCTGTTGGACAACTGAGTCAGTGACAATTACAACATCTTGAATGGAGACTTGGTGGGCATTAGGATTTGTACCATGGTGTAGATAGGGTGGCTCTTCTGTAATACAGTCAAGATGCACTCTTCATGATACTGCTGCAGTCCAACTTATATCACATCATCCAGCATGTTAAGGGGATATTACGGTTCAACAAGAAAGGCCCATGGCACTATAAATGATGCTGCACCCATATAACTATCATCCTCTCTCTGCTCTCTCATAGCTGCTGTGTTCATTGTACTCAGACAGGGGTCTGGCAGGCTTCCAATCAAAATCAGTTGCACTGGAAATAGCAGGCACAGATCTGGAAGAAAAGTGGGAGGCAGCAGATGCTCAGCTGACATAGGGGCCCCTCCAAAAATGATTTCCAAATCGTAAATAATCCCTAAAATAGCCCAACTGTTGCAGCTGATTCTGTACACCAGCCCTAGAACAAGCCACTCACCACTCTTCTGTATCTTAACAGTACCAGTCTTTCTTACCCTCCCTCAAGACTTGTCCAAGTCTTTCACTTAATTTTCCAATACAGCAACGTTGTAACCCTTCTCTAATATCCTGTTACTATATGCCACTTCCCTTATCTCAAACCCTCTATTCCACAAAACCACTAATTGGAGTCTGGATATGTTATATACTGCCTGTTTGATGTACAAAAACAAACAAAAAAGTATTACTTAGGTCAGCTGTAGTTCATAATACAATTTTTTTTTCAGTTTAGGTCTACATCACTTAATCGCAAATGATCTTCACACCCAAATTTGTCTCAGCATAGGGTGATGCTAGTGCTAAGGGCACTTTTTGGCTAACTTCAAAGACTGAAACTATAATAACTTTAGGAAGTTTAACCTTTAATCTTAATTTGAATTAGGAATCGGATATTCATGGCATTAGAAACCCCAAGAATTGGATGAATTAAAACCTGTCATTTCACTCATCCACTTAAACATCATGTTTATGAAACATATGTGAACTTTTAAAAGTGTACTCCAGAAATGCTAATTCGTAAGTTATCATCTCCTTACTGGAACTTCATAAAAATCATCCACTGAACTTCCTAAAAACTTCCCTTTCCTGGATATCCTAAAAAGACTTGTTGGATTAAAGAAAAGAATGCTAAGAATGGCCACAACATAAAGGAGTACAATCCATTGAAAACTTCAGGATGCCCCATAACCATACTAACAAGCAAATTAATGAAAGGAAAAACCTGCACTGTAATAACTTTCAAAATAACAGTAATCACAACCGTAAAATATTCTTCAGAACCATTAAATTAATACTGTGTCCCGCCGATATGTTCAACCATAAACCCTCCCCCAATAATTCATAACACAAATAGCATAGGATGTCTAACCGTGGACTCACAAACATCTAAACTGAAGCCAGTCCTGAACCCATCCACTGTCACCATCAAATTTGTGTCCACATCCTATGTAAAACCAGTCTTAAACTCAAACAAGGCTCTATTCAAGTTGTTGACCTTTCAAGCAGATGATAACATTGCCTATACTGTCTCTGTCCTTATTAGTTGGTCAAGCAAGGACTCCAATATTCTCTCTCGCTGCAAACATTGAAACATTAACCTTTTGGACATAGGTGTAAATCTGCCAACTTTACTACCTGTAGACCAAAAGCAGTTTTATTCCCCCCTCAGAAATACTTTAAAAATGTATTCATAGACAATTACTATGTTATCTCCTACAGTACACGAAGCCCCATCCTCCACGCAACATGCTTTCTGTCCTTCCTATAGGACTAACACTGCATCTTTAACATATGTCGGTACTGGAACTAAAGCTACACACAACAGCAAACTAGTCTCCTTCTTCTAATTAGATTTGTGTAAAGCCTTGCACACAGCTTGTCAAAGCAAACATCTACTGTAATGGCCTCTTTAGTGCTCTCAGCACAACAATGTGTTGTTGAAAAACTACCTATGGAACATTGTAGCAGTCAGTTAAATACCACTCCACCAGCTCTCTATACATTCCAGTCCACAACAGAGTGCCACAACACTGTCCTCGGCCCACTACTTTTCAGCAATCTGAACAACACCCTCGCCACATTCAGACAACTGTCCTCCGTAATACAGTATGGTTATGACTCCACACTCATTTGAACATCTAAGTAAATAAAAAAATAGTAAGTCTGGAGGCTGTTACAGCAACCGATGCATGGCTATGTAAGTCACAAGTCATGCCCAGCCCAAAAGAACCAACTAATACGTTTTTCATCCAACTTACTTGGCCATGAAAAAACAACATTCTAAGTACTCAAACTGGATAACCCAACCATGGAAGTCACTTCTGATAGCAAATTATTATGGATGATAGTGGATGAAAACCGTAAATTTGACCTGCATATGACATCAAAAACTATGTACTACGCTCCTACACAATGCATTCATGAAGCTTGCATACTGTATGCAGCAAAATTTATAACATATGGAATATTGTTGGTGGGTAAGGAAACCCAACTATTTAACTTTTTGGACAACTTCCACTCCACCACATACTTCTCAATGTCTTAGCACAACAAAGCGGGACAAAGCATAAAATAAAGGGTGGACACATGCCCAAAAATAGGCACTGATTTGAGTCTGACCAAAAGCAGTTCAGAGCATAGCTGGGCATTCCTTTTTGGATTTCAGGCGTAGTTAAAGAATACCTTGTAATCATACTTAGCTATGCAGGTTATTTTTTTGCTTCGTAATTAGCTCTGGAGGACTTGACAAGATCTCTAATTTGTTAGTTTAAACTAATAAGAAAACAGGTTTTAGAAAAACATTTTGGAAAAATAAAACATTTAACCATAATAGCTGAGATTTACTGATTATAATTTTCACATCACTATCATAAATACATACACTTTCATCCACTGCTGAGAAACAAAATCAGAGAGAGATGAGAGGTAGAAGGAAGACCTTCTCATCTGACACACAAGATGTCCATAACTCTCAACCTCTGAGCACTAGAATCAGGGACAAAGAATTACCCAAATGAGCAGCTCTTTATAAATATTAGTACCACTGATTTAGAAAGTTGACAAAATAAGAACACATAAATTACATTGCACTTTCTAAATAAGGAAATTAGTTACTGTAATAAATGTAATTATTTACTAATTATAATCCACCACCTTTTTTCATAAAGCATAACTAGTTTAGGAGATCAGACCAAATGTTTACATCAAAATCGGAAAGAGTTGAGAGGTATTACATGTGCCTACAAATGACCATAAAAAACATTTGCTCCCATTGCTATTAATGTATAGATCCACAAACTTTTCGAAAGCTAAAAAAAATCAGTAAATTAACAAAACGTCAGTTCTGAAATAAAAAAAAAAAAAAAAAAATCAAAACATCTGAACTCACCCACTAAAAACTGACGAACAAATGCATGATGCATATACTAACAATGCTTCGTTCCCAATAAAAACAGTACACCTACCCTGCCTACTCGCTTCTACTACATTAAAGGGGCACTGATTTTAACTATTGCTCTTATACATGGAACATCGCTAGAATAATAAGAGATTGGAATTGCAGGGTTTTTTTTCTATTTTCTGAAGTGTATGATTTCTGTAATGAAAATCTATGTCATTAGTTAGTAACTTGAACACTCACAGATTTACCAGAAAGCCACTAATCTGAGGAGGAATCGAGGTAAAAAATAAGGCAAAATAGTAAACTGCATAAATGGCAGAGAAAGCTTATCGTACAGCAGCATCTCACAGTCACGTCAAACAGACGAGCACTATCCTTTGGTGATAAAACACCTACAAACCCTCAAGACCTCAAAACCGAGCATGCTACAATTAAATTCATAACCCGCTAGCTGTCAAAAGCTTTGTTGTTGAATAAAAGAGAAAATGTAATTTTTGAACCATTCTTGCACAGCGCACACATCATTTTCCATTGAGACAGTGCGTGCATGCCTATCGTATGGTGTGCAGGTCTTTCAATTTGACTTATTTGCTTGATGATGATTTGCTTTTTATAGCTTCTGGCAGCTACAGATATTGCTTTAATTTTCTTTTCCTCTCCGTAAGTCCCCGTTTTTGATTTAAGTAGGTAGGGAACGAAAGCACCAAGTCTTTTATTTCAGAGGGAAGAAAAGCAGGACTGGAACAGAGGGTTTGCACACCTTCTTAAAGAAACTTAATGACTGGGTGGGATTGTTAGAATGCCATGAGTGATGTCACCAAAAGGGAGGAGATAACCTAAGTGAGTGACAGTGTTTCAGCTTCGGTTCAAGGTAGAAATGCAATTTAAAAAAAATGAGCCAGTGCCCCTTTAAGTTAACACATATACGGAGCCTGTGGACATAGGTAAACAGTTGGCTTACAGCTTATGTGAAAACGTCACTCCCCCTGTCCACACCGCCCGTACATCATGACAACCCTACCAAGTGATCCCTACCTTGCACCTCTACAGAGCAGGTCATAAATACCATCTCTAAGGCCAAAAACCCAGCATTTGTGGGACCTGATAACAAGGTAGTGCTTCCTCTGACTGTGAAAACTATTGACCCATTAGCCTGACTAGCTTTCTTTGCAAGGGCATGGATCTTATAAGCCAAGAACTAGTTCCTCTCCAAACATTAGAACCTACTCAGTGTGGATTTGTGATCTGGGAGATCATGCCTGGATAACCAGGTATAGTTCGAGATAGTGTGCAAGGTGCTGGACAAAGGGAAATCCAGACATTCAACCTAGCTGAACTTATCCAAGCTGTCATACATTATCCCCTACTCAGGCATCATTGACAAACTCACCCAAGTAGGTATCAATCCCTATACCATTATCTGGGTCGCTAACTAGCACAGCGATGGAACTTTTATAGTCCAAATAGAGAAATCCACCTCCAACAACAGACCTGTAAGTGACTGGGACTTTACCGTCTCTGTAAGGCACATGCTGGAGTCACTTCACCTTGTTAGTTAGAAACCTCTGAGATGTCTCCAATCGCTGTAAGTGCTTTGTATGGTACATGTCAATAGTCAATTATGGACCTGATTTGTGGCAAGTATAGAGGGGTTATAACCTTCTTTGCTATACAGGTGATGTCTTTGCTAATCAAGCATGTTAAATAGAAAGCCTTAGTTACCACAGTACACACACGGTGGTCAGAGTACAGGGTGCAGTGTAATTATGATACCAGATCTCTTACACCTTTATAGGTACATAGGGTGGTGGTGTCAATTATCAGTCACAAAATGAGTGCCCCAATTTTAAGTGGCTTGCCTGTACTAAATAGTACTAGTACTGTAGTTAGGCCATGACAGACCTGTACCGCACCACGACCACCAAGAACTTTGGACTTCACAGTCACTACATATCCATGGTAAATCTTACCAAACTAGTATTTGCGCACATTCTTTTCTGAATAAATTAAATGAGTTACACCTACAGAGTGAAATCATAAATATATAACTGTCAACCTTTGTTCAGCAAAACAACTTGGCGGTCAGTCTGAGACTCATAACTTTCACCCCTAAGCGTAACAAGACCAGATCTGTATCCCTAGCCAAGAACCCAACCATAATCATAAAACACTACATGTGACTCATACAGACAGCTTCACTCATATTTACACTAATTTCAAAAAGAACTTCCTGTCCATTAGGATGGAACAAAGTCATGTAAATAACCATGGAAGTATACCTGCAAAAGGAAAATATGCATATATCTTTGCACAGCTAATTTACTGTCTTTCACACTTAGTTGTGAAGTAAACCAGGAATGGTCACAAATGCATGTGATAGGGGAAAACATGGACTTGTAAACAGAATTTATGCAGAAAAGCCTCCTCTAACAAACAGTAGAGGCAAGGCTTAGTATTACAGTCTGCAGATAAGACCATTTATTGTTAGTTGCTGACACTTCTTGCTCATTAAACTGCGCATAACTGCACCATAAGGGACCAGAGACACAAACAAAACATGCATACAAATGTATCAAGCATGCACACGCCCTTCAAGCTTTCCAGTATGCCAAAACATTTGTTCCCATAATAAATGTACAGGCTGTTCTTAAAATAATCTAAAATAGTTCTTGCTTTAATGTAATTTGGTAGTCTGTTCGAAGCATCAGCTACTCTGTCAGAGAGCCAATTAGTACACTTCTCATTCCTATAGAATCTTCCACATAGGTTAGCGGACGATTTTCCAGTCCTTTTTGATAACCCCCTAACATTCCTACCAGTAGGGGTCCTTAAATGCCCTATATGCCCCGAGATTATCCAAGTTCAGCTAACTCTGGGCAAAACCACAATCCAGATTGTAGCTTGCTACAGACCCCCCATCATGCCCCAGGATTCTCACTCCTCTTTTCTTGATACACTGGAAAATATTAAGGTACAACCCAACACTCTAATAATGGGTGATTTCATCTACCCTACCATTAACTGGGAAAACTACTCATGTACCAACTCTTTTGCTCAACGTTTTGTGGAAATCATCAATTCCAATGCTTTGGATCAACTTATCCACACCCCCACCAGAGACAGCAATATCCTAGACCTGGTCATCACCAACATGGGTGACCGGTGTTCCACACCAGAGGTCAGCTCCTCGTTGGTCAGATCCGACCACAAGCTAATCACCCTAGACATCCACATCCCACTCCCACCCCCATTAGGAAAACAACTGTAAAAAAATTTCTCCAAAGCCAACTTCACGCTTCTTAAGACAGAAGTGGCAAACTTCATGACACCCATGCAAATGGGCAATAGAGGTACGACTGCTGAATCCTACACAAATGCACTTTATAAGCACTTACATGAGTGCATGGATCGTGTTATCCCTAACAGAACCAAGATGCTATCCTCCAAAAAAAGGAAGCCAATCTGGTGGTCTTCTGCCATAAACAAACTCTACAACGGAAGAAAGAAACTGTTGCAAAAAAGAGTAAAATCCCACGATTGGAGGAATATCCTGGTCAGTCTCAGTAAGAAGCTGAGATCCCTCATAAAATCCTCCAAAGCTAGTTAAGACAACAAAATTGCCACTGATTCTAAAGACAACCACAAAGCATTCTATAGCTATGTCAAAAATCTCAATGGCAACACTCAGATCTGCTCTGAGTTACAGCACAATGACACTAAATGTACAGAACCAACTGATATTGCCAACATCCTGGTAGATAGGTTCAGTGCTAACTTTACCCCCCCTCTCACCCCCTAAAGGGCCCATCTTTATACCGGAAGAATGCAAAGTTCCTGTAATCACGGCTGCACAGGTAAAAACTTCACTCTCCAAAAGCCAAGAACACAGCATCCATGTGACCTGACAACATCCCAGGCTGCCTTCTACATGAACTACAGAATGAACTGGCACCCCACCTAAGTACCATGTTCAATCATAGACTCACCTCAGGCTTTGTGCCCATTGAATGGCGCACCACGACAGTTATCCCACTCCACAAAGGGGGGGCCACAACAGACCCCGGGAACTACCGCCCCATTAGACTGACAAGCCTCGTCTGCAAGGCCATGGAACGTATCATCATGGAACTCATAAACAAAGACATTGGAGATCTCCAAAACCTGGACCCCACACAGTTTGGGTTTGTAAAAGGCAGATCATGTCTCCTAAACCTGATAGACTTCTTTGAAGTAGTCACCAAAGCCATAGACGAGGGTAAGGTGGTTCACACAGCCTGTCTAGATTTCGCCAAGGCATTCGACACCATCCCCCACTCTGGAATTATAGATAAACTCACTAAACTAGGTATAAATCCCTATGTCACAAGATGGGTTGCCAACTGGCTTACTGAAAGAACCCACACTGTGAAAGTAGCAGACTCCAAATCAGTCTTCAGACTAGTGACAAGTGGAGTACCGCAGGGTTCAGTCCTGGGTCCTCTCCTGTTTGGTATCTACTTCTCTGAAGTACAGGCTAACATAGAAGGTCTTTGGCTAACTAAATTCGCA
Source organism: Protopterus annectens (assembly GCF_019279795.1). Taxonomy (NCBI): domain Eukaryota; kingdom Metazoa; phylum Chordata; order Ceratodontiformes; family Protopteridae; genus Protopterus; species Protopterus annectens. The sequence continues at coordinate 426,321,638 of NC_056738.1, read as the reverse complement.
GATGACTGCAAACTAGGAGCCATAATTGAAACTCCTAATGATGTGGACATCCTAAAAAAGGGCCTCACTGAGACAGATGCCTGGTGTCAAAGACATGGTCTCAAGCTCAATGCCAAAAGTGCATTGTCATCCCCTTTGGTAAAAATTCTGCACCCATGAACTACCACATAGGTGGTAGTCTACTTAACACCGAAAGTGTGATAAGAGATCTCGGGACACAGGTGGACAGTAGTCTCTCCTTTGATAATCACGTCGCCAAAGTGATCAGGAAATACTTCTACGTGGCACACCTCATCACAAAAGGTTTCTCATCCAGAAAAAAGAGGTCATTGTTCCCCTCTACTCATCACTCATTAGATCCATTATAGAGTACAACGCCCCTTTTGGTATGTACCTCACAAGACATCTACAACAACTGGAAAGGCTGCAAAAATACCTCACAAAGAGCATTTCTGGCCTCAAACAGATGCCTTATACAGACCGTCTCAAAAAACTCCAGCTTTACTCCGTCGCATATTGCCTACTCAGAGGTGATCTCTGCCTAACATACAAAGCTATGTCAAACCCAGAGATGTTGGACATGCTCCACTTAAAGAAATCCCAATCCCTCTGAGCTACACGCTCTAGGAACCTAAACCTTGTCACCACAATAAAGAGAACATGCTGGAGGGATAGATTGCTGTCCCAGAGACTTCCCATACTCTGGAATAGACTACCTATCTATGTCAAACAGAGCTCCTCATTAGCACTCTTCAAGAAAAATCTTGATGATTGGATGGGTAATAGGAAATTCACCCCGGGGTTCACTTCTGTGGTTCTGCTTGACAGGGGCACAGGAAAATAATCTTCTTGGGTGGCAAAAGCCAAGGTACATTTTTGGCTAGGCTTGTATAGGCCCTACGGCCAATAGCCTAGTACCTAGCTATGAACTTATGCCTGAATAAGTTATCCTCTTAAATATCTGCGTGAGACACTGTACAAGTTCCGATATTTTAGTCTTTCATACTAACTTAGATTTTCATATCTATGGATGACCATTGCATATTTCCACTGTAATCTATCTGGTTTATTCCTGCTTGTTTTCCTGTAGGATCTACATATTGTTATTCCATACTCAAGTAAATTTAATACTGTTCCTAGTTAGAAAAGCAGAAGACCTCAACAGTTTGACATGGCATTTAAAAAAAAATACAATAGCTGTCAGCCTTGTACAGCTGTTCTTGTTTGAGATTACTGAGTGGCTAAATTCAGGCCACATGTAAAGCCATCTTATGTTTTGTGTAGATGTTTGCATTTGCCGTCCAGAAGTCTAAAAGGTGGCATGAATTAATATGGCAGATATAGACTGAAGAAAGCTTACTGATTTGTCATAATTTAAGGTGTCACAAGCCCTTTAACTATGAAGTTTGCTTACTGAAATCTTACCAATGTTCATTTTAGTTTTGTTTTTACTGACCAAGGTTTACTGTCAAAGACTAAACAACCTGCATGAACTAGTATGCATTTGTGTGCATACATATATAGAGCAACTGACTGCATATTTAAAACGGTGATACATTTTCTGAAAGTAAACACTTTCGCTCTATACAGTGAGTATATTTAGCAGTCGAGAAATCTAGGACAGTAAAACCGTGATACAGATCCTTGCATTTACTTGAAGAGTAGCCTTGTAGACCAATATTTATTGAGTTTCAATTGCAAAATTTTCTCTCGCTCTCTCTCTCTCATGTGCATGTGTATGTATGTGTCTTGTAGGTAATTAGGAGATTCCCAAAGTAAACTGTCTGACTGGATAAATAAACAAGAAAAACATTTATTTAACATCAAACACTAGTGTTTGAGCTTAAATAAACGTTTTTCTTGCTTTTAACGTATCGGGTGATTTATCCAGTCTTATCAAGCCTTACCGGAAGGCTTGATAAGACTGGATAAATCACCCGATACATTAAAAGCAAGAAAAACTTTTATTTAACATCAAACACTAGTGTTTGAGCTTAAATAAACGTTTTTCTTGCTTTTAACGTATCAGGTGATTTATCCAGTCTCATCAAGCCTTACCGGAAGGCTTGAAAGACTGGATAAATCACCCGATACATTAAAAGCAAGAAAAACGTTTATTTAAGCTCAAACACTAGTGTTTGATGTTAAATAAAAGTTTTTCTTGCTTTAAATGTATCGGGTGATTTATCCAGTCTTATCAAGCCTCCGGAAGGCTTGATAAGACTGGATAAATCACCCGATGTGTTAAAAGCAAGAAAAACATTTATTTAACACGTTTTTCTTGCTTTTAACGTATCGGGTGATTTATCCAGTCTTATCAAGCCTTCCGATACGTTAAAAGCAAGAAAAACTTTTATTTAACATCAAACACTAGTGTTTGAGCTTAAATAAACGTTTTTATTGCTTTTAACGTATCGGGTGATTTATCCAGTCTTATCAAGCCTTCCGGAGGCTTGATAAGACTGGATAAATCACCCGATACGTTAAAAGCAAGAAAAATGTTTATTAAAGCTCAAACACTAGTGTTTGAATTTAAATAAACGTTTTTCTTGCTTTGAACGTATCGGGTGATTTATCCAGTCTTATCAAGCCTTCTGGAGGCTTGATAAGACTGGATAAATCACCCGATACGTTAAAAGCAAGAAAAATGTTTATTTAAGCTCAAACACTAGTGTTTGAAGTTAAATAAATGTTTTTCTTGTTTTTAATGTATCGGGTCACTTTTCTAGTCATATCAAGCCTTCCAGTGAGGTTAAAAGCAAGAAAAACTTTTATTTAAGCCTCAAACACTAGCTTGATAAGACTGGATACATTACCCGATACGTTAAAAGCAAAGTTTATTTAAGCTCAAACCACTAGCTGTTTGAGCTTAAATAAACATTTTTCTTGCTTTTAACGTATTGGGTGATTTATCCAGTCTTATCAAGCCTTTCGTTGGGTTACTAGAGAGTTTCCACCTAGTTTTTTTTTAAGCAAGTAAGGTAACATTTAGTGCAATGCTGCAATGGGGTACTAGCACACAAAACCTATACTGATAAAAGAAAATAAGTGCATACTACAGCATTTACCTTAATGCCGAAACAAACTGAAGAAGCTGTAGTGAGCACTGTGTGAAGACGGGAACCCAGTAACCAGTGTGTTATTCCAGACGGAACAAAAACAGGACTGGAATAGAGCTTTGCACAGCTGTTTAAGGTACCTGAATGCAGAGGGTGTTATTGCAACGATGTCAGGACTGATGTCAGAAAATGGGAGGGCACTAACTCAATGATTGACAGTGCTTTATCTTCGGACCGAGGCAAAACTGCTACTTCAGGAATGAGCCAGTGCCCCTTTAAGGTTTATTTGCTAGGTTTCTTTACTTGCCTTTCTTCTGTTCTGATTCAGTCTCCATCTGATTGCCCTGAGGGTTTAACTTTAGAAAAGCCTTTCATCCTGGTGGTATAAAGGAATTAATTATGTAAGTTTCTGCTGGTTTTGCCTTCACCAGTGACTGGTTAGAAGAATTACTGCATCTAAGCCATTTAGAAATCCAAAGCTGATGTAAGTATATAAAGTTAATTTAAGTATATCCTTTTTTGCTATAACTGTTTCAGTGATATTTAATAATCCCCTGCTGCTCTTAGGTTGTGGTTATCATCACTATTCGGCTGTTTTTTGTGAACATATCTCAGTGTTTAGTTCCAATGTTTCTTTGTGTCTTTACTTCTTTTCTGATCCAGTCTCCTTTTATTGTGAAGCTGATTAAATATTATATTTTTGTTCAGTTTCAGTGATATTTAAAAATCATGTGCTGCACTTACTTTGTAGTTATTATCACTATTCTGCTCAGTTTTGTGAACATATCTCAGGGTTTATTTCCAAGATTTGTTCACTTGACTTTAATTCTGTTCTAATTCAGTCTCCCTTTTTGTAAAGTTGATTTAAGTATGTGTGTGTGTGTGTGTGTGTGTGTGTGTGTGTGTGTGTGTGTGTGTATATATATATATATATATATATATATATATATATATATATATATATATATATTGCTCTAACTGTTTCAGTGTTATTCAGCAATCCTGTGCTGATCTTCGGTTGCAGATTTTAACAGTATTCAGCTGTGTTTTGTGAATGTTTCTCAGGGTTTAGTTCCAGAGTTTCTTTACTTGTCTTAGCTTCTGTTCTAATTCCATCTCTATTTTTGTAAAGCTGTTTAAGTGTATATGTTTTGCTCTAAATGTTTCAGTGATATTTAACAGTCCTGTGCTGCTCTTCCATTGTGGTTTTTGACAGTATTCTGCTGTGGTTTGTGAACATATATCAGCATTTAGTTGCAGTGTTTCTTTACTTGGGTTCTGATTCAGTCTCCATTTTTATATATGTGTGAAATCTTGGTCAGTCTCTCTTTTATGTTCTTTTTAATTGCCTCTAGGGTTTAACTTTATAAAAGCCTGTCATCCTGGTGGTATACATCAATTATGTAAGTGTTTGCTCTTTTGTGCATTCACCTGTGGCTGGCTACTAGAATTACTGCATGTAAGCCAGTTGGAAATCCAAGGCTGATATACATATCTAAAGCTGATTTAAGTATATACTTTTTGTTCTAACTGGTTCAGTCATATTTAACAATCCTGTGCTACTCTCAGGTTGTAGTTTTTAACAGTATTCTGTTGTGTTTTGTAAACATATCTCTGGGTTTATTTCCAAGGTTTCTTGTCTTCATATCTGTTGTAATTCAGTCTCCATTTTTTTGTAAAGCTGATTTTAGTATATATTTTTTCTCTTAACTGTTTCAGTGATATTAAACCATCCTGTGCTACTTCTAGGTTGTAGTTTTTAACAGTATTATGTTGTATTTTGTGAACTTATCTCAAGGTTTTGTTCTAGCAGCAGAGACCAGAAAAGACTACCTTTCCAGATTTTAAGTATTTTTCTTGGCTTTTTTCGACTTTTTGTGCCTTTCGACTACTGTTTCTGCTTATTTTATCAAAGTTTGCACTGTTTTTACTGTGTTTATAAGCTAAAACTGTTTACTGCACTTGCTAGTTTAAGTTTTGCCTAAAAGTTAAACTACAGGCTAATACACTCAAGTGTACTAGCTTTTGATAACATTTAATCGAAAATCATAGCATTTATTGTGTTTTCTGCTTTTCTGTAAAAAAAAACTTGAAAAAAACAAAAAAATATCCTTGCTTTCCATACTTTCCTACCTAGTGTTCCAGAGACCAGATTTTGCTGATCCCTGGGCTTTGTCTTGGTTCCTGTTTTCTCCATTTTCGTTGTTTGGTCAAGGGGTAGTTTCTTTACTCACTAGTGGGAGTATGGAGTACTGAGCTGCCTGTTTGTCCTCAGAGGAGTGGTTTAAGGCAGTAACTTGTAGTTTATTGGCCATTTTGGGTCATTTCCTGTCTTTTCCAGCCCCTGCTATAAAGCACGTTTTGGCGGGCTTTTCCAGCTATTGAGAACTCAGCACAGCTCCTCGTGGTGGCCAGCAGTGTTCCTCTAGCAGCAGAGACCAGAAAAGACTACCTTTCCAGATTTTAAGTATTTTTCTTGGCTTTTTCGACTTTTTGTGCCTTTCGACTACTGTTTCTGCTTATTTTATCAAAGTTTGCACTGTTTTTACTGTGTTTATAAGCTAAAACTGTTTACTGCACTTGCTAGTTTAAGTTTTGCCTAAAAGTTAAACTACAGGCTAATACACTCAAGTGTACTAGCTTTTGATAGCATTTCATCGAAAATCATAGCATTTATTGTGTTTTCTGCTTTTCTGTAAAAAAAACTTGAAAAAAAAAAAAAATATCCTTGCTTTCCATACTTTCCTACCTAGTGTTCCAGAGACCAGATTTTGCTGATCCCTGAGCTTTGTCTTGGTTCCTGTTTTCTCCATTTTCCTTGTTTGGTCAAGGGGTAGTTTCTTTACTCACTAGTGGGAGTAGGGAGTACTGAGCTGCCCGTTTGTCCTCAGAGGAGTGGTTTAAGGCAGTAACTTGTAGTTTATTGGCCATTTTGGGTCATTTCCTGTCTTTTCCAGCCCCTGCTATAAAGCACGCTTTAGCTGAGTTGCCACTGTTGCACACTAGGGCAGCTCCGGTTAAGCAGGTTTAAACTATTCGGGCTACCTAAAGTCCACTTTTCAAATTTTCCCTTGAAACTACCTTCCTCGACCTATACTACTGATCTAATCAGCGTATCCTATAACTAAAAAGATCATCTCTACTTGACTCTAAGTAGACTATTCTCTATCTGTTAAAGCTAGCACTTGCTCCTTCAGTACTTATTACCTTGATACGGCACTCTTATAGATAGCACCCCAAAAAGGCAACCCCCCATTTCTCGGTCACCCACATCCCCCGGAATCTTTTTTAAAGTTTTTTGTCTATCCTTCTAGCATGTCGAGGGATCAGTTGCTAGTGTCCTCTTCAGCTCAGCTGGTGAACCTGGGAATATTGAGGCAATGTTACAATTGCCTCATGTACACAGACAACCCTCTCCTCCTCCCACAAAACACAAATACATGCGAGAGATGCAACTATACGGCCAAACTGGAGGCTGAGCTCTCTCAACATAGGACTGGCAAGACCAGTCAGGAGGAGAAGGTTACCACACACACTATAGACCCAGTCTCACATAGTACCATTACAACCTCAAATCATACACATAAACACACAAAGACATACTCGGAGGCTCTGATCAAAAATCTACCAAAACAGCAGAGGCCACCAAAGCAGACACCCAAACAACCACCACCTCAGAACACAACACCTGCAACACATAGACCTCACAGTCAGAGTGTCAAACAGTCACAGCCCTTAAGGCCAAACACAATGCCAGACACACTAGTCATTGGTGACTCCATAGTCAGACACACTGACGTCCCGCTCACCAGACTGAGTAAGGAAAAGGTCACAGTAAGCTGTCTGTCGGGCGCTAGAATCCGCCACATAACGCAAGCACTCAGGTCTCTCAACAGCAGGTACAAATCTGACTCAGTCATTGTCCACGCTGGTGTAAACGACCTGAGACGTACCTCCTTGGACTACATGAAAAGAGACATTGAGGAGCTCTCTGATTATGTAGCCCAGGCAGGTATGACCCTGACCTTGAGCAGTATCCTACCTTCACCAAGAATGATGCCACAATACAGAGATAAGATGATCAGCTTTAACAATTGGCTTAAACACTGGTGTCATTCAAAGGGGATCCAGTATCTGTCTGCCTGGGATGACATGCTGGACAAGCCACGCTGCTTCAAGGGGCGGCTTGCACCTGTCACCCCTGGGATTCGGATATTGGCAAAGGCTCTTGCCACCCCCATAGTGTCTTTTAGGCAAGGCTCAAATTCTAAACCTACCACCCTAGAACACAAAAAGGAAAAAACTAAGGGTAATGCTGCTCAATGCCAGAAGTCTAAATCTCAAAATGCACGCACTCGAGGCCCTTCTCAGTATGGAGAACATCGATGTCTGTGCTGTGACAGAAACCTGGTTCAAGGCTCCTGAGAGCACCCCAGCGCTATCAGGTTTTACCTCATATCATGCGTTCCGGCCCCAAAATCAGGAAAATACCAAGAAAGGAGGGTATCCATATTCATCAAGGACACCCACACCTCAAGACTGGTGGCAACGCATGATGCATCGGAGACCATCCAGGTGCAATTAACCGTAGGCAAGACTGCTCTGCAAATTGTAGCATGTTACAGGCCACCCTCACAAACTCAGGAACCTCACATGGCCTTCCTGAAAACACTAGAGGGATAAATGTATCACCAAACACCATCATACTAGGTGACTTCAATTACCCAAATATAGACTGGGAACACTACTCAAGCCCAAACACCCTAGCCCAAAAGTTCCTGGAATTCATAAACTCAAATGCCATGGAACAACTAGTCACCATCCCCACAAGAGGAGATAACATACTTGATCTCATCATCACGAACATGGGAGCACAATGTTCAACACCGGAAGTATACCCCTCACTGGTGAGATCAGATCACAAACTAATCTCGCTGGAGGTCCTCATCCCACCCCACCTGAAATAAAAGACCACAGTAAAAAACTTCTCAAAAGCCGACTTCACACTTCTAAAGACTAGTGTGGTCTCCTTTAAGGCCCCGAGCGGCGGAAAACAGTACTCAAGTCGCTGAATCACTTACAAATGCCTTCTACCAGCACCTGCAGGACTGCATGGATAAGGCAATCCCAAGCAAAACAAAGACTCTTTGTACCAAAGGCAAGCGTCCAGTCTGGTGGACCCCAGCCATAAACAAACTCTACAACAAAAGGAGGAAGCTACTACAAGATAGAGCAAAATCCTTAAAAGGTAAGACACCCTTGATCACTATAAGTAAAAACTAAGAGCTCTCATAAAATCATCCAAAGCAAATTGAGAGAAAAATAGCTAAAGACTCAAAAGACAATCATAAGGCCTTCTTTAGCTATGTTAGAAACCTAGGAGGAAACTCCCAGATATGCTCAGAACTAGTTCAAAATGATGTGAAGATTACTGATCCTACAGACATTGCCAACATACTGGCTGACAGGTTCAGTGCAAACTCCCCAAAAGGAGAGATATCTATACCAAGCGATTGCAGCCCCCAAACATCTCCAGCCCAAGTGAGAACTGCTCTCTCCAAAGCAAAACACAGCATCCATGGGACCTGATGGTGTCCCCGGCTGTGTGCTCCACGAACTCAATGAGGAATTAAACCCACAGCTGGGACAGCTGTTTAATCAAAGTCTTACCTCTGGATACGTACTCAGGGAGTGGCGACTGCAACTGTGGTCCCACTTCACAAAGGCGGTGCCTCCACCGACCCTGGAAATTACCGGCCCATTAGCTTGACAAGCCTTATCTGCAAAGCCATGGAGAGGATCATAATGGACCTCATAAATAAAGACATAGGGAATTTGCAGACTTTGGATCCAACCAAGTTTGGCTTTGTCAAAGGCAGATCATGCCTTTTAAACTTGGTTGACTTTTTGAAACAGTCACCAAAGCCATTGATGAGGAAAGGCAGTCCATACAGCCTACCTCGATCTGGCTAAGGCCTTCGATACAATACCCCACTCGGGTATCATTGAAAAACTCATCAGCTTAAATGTTAACCCATACATCACAAGATGGGTTGCAAACTGGCTGAGTGACAGAACCCACATGGTCAGAGTTGCTGGCGCCATGTCAGATTCAAAGCCTGTCACAAGTGGTGTCCCACAGGGCTCAGTCCTGGGCCCACTCTTGTTTGGCATCTACTTTTCCAGTACAAGCAAACACAGGAGGGTTATGGCTGACAAAGTTTGCAGATGACTGCAAACTGGGCCATAGTAGAAAACACATCTGACACAGATATCCTTCAGAAGGGTCTCACAGAAATGGATAACTGGTGCCAGAGCCACGGCCTAAAGTTAAATGCCAAAAATGCATAGTCATACCCTTCGGGAAAAACAAGGTTACCCCTAGCTACCAAATAGGTGGCAATCCACTGAGCACAGAAGAAGTTATCAGGGACCTGGGGACCCAGGTTGATAGTAGTCTGTCATTCGACACCCATGTAGCTAAAGTAGTTAGGAAGACCTTCTACATTGCCCACCTTATCATGAAGGGATTCTCATCTAGATCAAGGGAGGTTATAGTCTCCCTTTACTCATCACTCATCAGACCAATGATTGAGTACAATGCCCCATTCGAATGTATCTGACCCGACACTTGCAGCAACTGGAGAGGCCACAAAAGTTCCTCACCAAAAGGATAAAGGGTCTCAAAATCTATCCTATGCTGCCCGACTGAAAGAACTCCAGCTCTATTCAGTAAACCACTGCTCAGAGGTGACCTTTGCCTAACATACAAGGCCATGTCAAACCCAGATTTGATGAATATGCTTCACCTCAAAAATCTAGATCCGTCAGAGCCACAAGGGCGGAGACTTAAACCTCGACACGGCTATTAATAGGACGTGCTGGAGGGATAGATTCATCACCCAAAGACTCCCTATGCTGTGGAACAAAATCCCGGTACATGTGAGGCAGAGCACCTCGCTGGCCTTGTTCAAGAGAAATCTTGACCAATGGATGGGAGATCGCAGATATACCCCAGGGATTACCTCAGTGTCACTGCTCGACAGAGGCACAGCAAAATAATGGGTATAGTTCCCCATACTAAAGGGGTGGCGTAAGCCACAAAACGATGGGCTAGGCTTGTAAATGCCCTCGGGCAGATAGCCTAGTATGAACCTATGAACCTAAGGTTCCTTTGCTTGTCTTTAATTCTGTTTCAGTCTCCATTTTTTGTAAATGCGATTTAAGTACATCTTCCTTGCTGTAACTGTTTCTGTGGTATTTAACAATCCTCTTGGGTTGTAGTTTTTAACAGTATTCTTGTGTTTTTTGAACATATCTCTTGGTTTAGTTACAATGTTTCTTTACTTGTCTTTACTTCTGTTCTGATTTACTCTCCATTTTTGTAAAGCTGATTTAAGTATATTTGTTTCCTCTTACTGTTTCGGTGATGTTTAAAAATATTGTGCTGCTCACAGCCTGTAGTTTTGAACAATATTCTGCCATGTTTTGTGAACATATCTCAGTGTTTAGTTTCAAGGTTTCTTTACTTCCGTCCTGATTCAGTCTCCATTTTTATTGAGGTGAGAAATCTTGGTCAGTCTCTCTTTGACGTTTTGTCTTATTACCATTAGGGTTTAACATTAAGAACGCCTTTCATCCTGCTGGTATAAATGTTTTATTTTTTCTGCTGTTTTGTGCATTCACCTGTAGCTGGCTACCAGAATTAATGCATCTAAGCCATTTGGAAATCCAAAGCTGATGTAAGTATCTAAAGCTGATTTAAGTATACAGTGGATATAACAAGTGTACACGCCCCTGTTAAAATGCCAGGTTTTGTGATATAAAAAAATGAGACCACAATAAATCATTTCAAAACTTTTCCCACCTTTTTTCTTGAAGAGTACTAATGAGGAACTCTGCTTGACATAGATGGGTAGCTTGTTCCAGAGTATGGGAAGTCTCCGGGACAGGAATCTATCCCTCCAACATGTCCTGTTTATTGTGGTGATAAAGTTTAGGTCCCTGGAGCATGTAGCTTGGAGGGATTGGGATTTCTTTAGGTGTAGCATGTACAACAGCTCTGGGTTTGACATAGCTTTATATGTTAGGCAGAGATCACCTTGGATAGGCGATATGCTATGGAGTAAAGCTGGAATTTTTTGAGATGGTCATTGTAGGACATCTGTTTGAGGCCAGTAATCCTCTTTTTGAGGTACTTCTGTGGTCTTTCCAGCTGCTGCAGATGTCTTGTAAGGTACATTCCAAAAGGGGCATTGCACTCTATAATGGGTCTAATGAGTGTCGAGTAGAGGGGAACAATGACCTCTTTTTTCCTGGATTTGAATCTTTTTGTGATGAGGTGTGCCATGTAGAAGGACTTCTTGACTACTGTGGCAATGTGATTATCAAAGGAGAGACTATTGTCCACCTGGGTCCCAAGGTCTCTTATCACACATTTAGTGTTAAGTAGACTGCTGCTTGTGCGGTAGTTCATGGTTACAGAGTTTTTACCAAAGGGGATGACAGTGCACTTTTTGGCATTGAGCTTAAGGCCATGACTCTGACACCAGGCATCTGTCTCAGTGAGGCCCTTCTGCAGAATGTCCACATCATTTGGGGCCTCAGATATGGCTCTGAGTTTGCAGTCATCTGCAAACTTTATTAGCCAGAAACCTTTTGTGTTAGCCTGTACTTCACAGAAGTAGATACCAAACAGGAGAGGTCCTGGGACTGAACCTTGTGGTACTCCACTTGTCACTGGTTTGAAGTCAGATTTGGAGTCTTCAACTTTTACAGTGTGGGTTCTGTCATTGAGCCAGTTGGCAACCCATCTTGTGACATAGGGATTTATACCTAGTTTAGTGAGTTTAGCTATAATTCCAGAATGGATGATGATGTTGAAAGCCTTGGTGAAGTCAAGATAGGCTGTGTGAACCACCTTACCCTCGTCTACGGCTTTGGTGACTGCCTCAAAGAAGTCAATCAGGTTCAGGAGGCATGATATGCATTTCAAAAACCCAAACTGGGTGGAGTCCAGTGTTTGGAGGTTACCAATGTCTTTGTTTACGAGTTGCATTATGATACGTTCCATGGCCTTGCAGACCAGGCTCGTCAGGCTAATATGATGATAGTTCCCGGGATCAGTGTTGGCTCCCCCTTTGTGGAGTGGGATAGCTGTTGCTGTGCACCATTCAGTGGGCATAAAGCCTGATGTCAGGCTATGATTGAACATGGTGCTTAGGTGGGAAGCCAATTTGTTCTGAAGTTTGTGTAAAATGCAGCCTGAGATGTCTGGTCCCTTAGATACTGTGTGTTTGGATTTACAGAGTGCAGCTTTTACATGCATAGTTGTGATTACAGGGTCTCTGCATTCTTCCTGTATAGATATGGGCCCTTTAGGGGGTAGATATGGGCCCTTTAGGGGGTGAGAGGGGGGTAAAGTTAGCACTCAGCCTATCTGCCAGGATGTTGGCAATATCAGTTGGTTCTGTAATTTTTGTACCGTTGTGCTGTAACTTGGAGCAGATCTGAGTGTTGCCATTGAGATTCTTGACATAGCTATAGAATGCTTTGTGGTTGTCCTTAGAATCGGTGGCAATTTTGTTTTCATAGCTAGCTTTAGAGGATCTTATAAAGGATCTCAGCTTCTTACTGAAGCTGACCAGGGAGATCCTCCACTCATGGGATTTTACTCTCTTTTGCAACAGTTTCTTCCTTCTGTTGTACAGTTTGTTTATGGCAGAGGACCACCAGATTGGCTTCCTTTTTTTGGAGGATAGCATCTTGGTTCTGTTTGAGATAGCACGATCCATGCACTGGTGTGAGACAGGGGTCCAGGAAGTAAATAGTGTGGGAAGAAATAGCCAGGGAATTGTTATGGCTAGGCTTGTGTAGGCCCTAGGGCCAATAGCCTAGTACCAATCTATGAACCTATGATATATCAGGGTTTAGGTCCAGGATTGTTTTACTTATTTGTGTTCTGATTCAGTCTCCATTTTTATTTAGGTGTGAAGTCTTGGTCAGTCACTCTTTGTGTTTCTATCTGATTGCCCTGAGGGTTTCACTTTAGAAAAGTCTTTCATCCTGGTGATATAAAGGAATTAATTCTGTAAGGTTCTACTTTTTTTTTGGCTTTACCTCTAGCTAGCTACTTGAATTACTGCATGTAAGCCATTTGGAAATCCAAAGCTGATATAAGTATATAAAGCTGATTTGACTATATACTTTTTTGCTCTAATGGTTTCATTGATATGTAGCAATCCTGTGCTGTTCTTAGGTTTTAGTTTTTAACAGTATTTAACTGTGTTTTAAAAACATGGTTTAGTTCCAGGGTATCTTTACTTCTGTTCTGATTCAGTCTCCATGTAAAGCTGATTTAAGTATATATTTTTTGCTCTGACTGTTTCATTGGTATTTAATAATCCTTGATGCTCTTAGGTTATAATTTTTAACAGTATTCTGCTTTGTTTTTGAACATATTTCACTGTTTATTTCCAAGGTTTCTTTACCTGTCTTTACTTCTGTTCTGATTCACTCTCCATTTTCTGTAAAGCTTATATAATTATATATTTTTTGCTCTGTTTCAGTGATATTTAGCAATCCTGTGCTGCACTTAGGTTGTGGTTTTTAACAGTATTCTGCTGTTTTTTAACGTATCTCAGGGTTTAGTTCCATGGTTTCTTTACTTGTCTTTTCTTCTGATTCTGTCTACTTTGTTTTGTAAAGCTGATTTAAGTAAGTTGGTGGCTTGTGAGTTGATTACTTATACTATAAATATGATATTTGAGACCCCAGTCCCATCACATCAGCTAATTGTATTGTGTACAGTGAGATCATTTTATGATGGCTCACCCCCTTAGTTTCTTAACCTTGAATTATCTTCTGTCTCCTCCCTTCCTACTTAACTAACTAAAAAAACTTTATTCAGCTGATATTGTTGTTTTTGTGTCTCTTCCTACTTTATTACTTTATCTTGCTTTTACTGCTTCTTCTTAAAGTTTTCAATTGCATTTATTATGCTGCACTTATTATTGCTTGTTAGTAGTCTGATTAAATTGTAATTGTTTGTCTTAATTTTGTTTAATAACTTGGGCTTCATTCTGGTTATTTTACAGTCAGGTTTGTGGTCTGCACTCTTGTGAGAGGAGAGGGTAGTGTCTGCAATTCTGAGCTGGGAATTGCGGGTGGATGGCTTATTGTGGCTGTTAATCTGAGAGTCTTAGTTCTGGTTTAAGCATTTCGGCTGCAAACCATTTATTTTACATTGGGAGGGTTGTGGTCTGGACTCTTGTGGCAGGAGAGTGTGGCCTACATCCTTCAAAGGTGGGAAATGCTGGTGAAGGCTTATTGTGCCTGTTATTCTAAGTGTCTTTATTCCAGTGTAATCACTTGGGTTCCATAGCAGTTGCTTTACATCCGAAGGATTTGTGGTCTAAACTCTTATGACAGGAGAGGATAGCCTACACCTTCTGGCTTGAAATTGCTGGTTGAAGGCCTGTTGTTTCTGTTACTCTGAAGTGTCTTAGTTCTGGAGTTTGATACCTGTGTACTGTCCACAGTTGTGAATGCCCCTTTTGTTCTTGAGCGCTGGTACTAGTATGTTTATTCACCAGTCATCTGGGATACAGGTTTCTCTTCATACTGCTATGAGTACCCCCAGAGACATTTCTTCCTTATTTCACCCAACGTCTTTATCATATTTCATGTGACCTCATCTGAGCCCGCTGCTTTCCCTGACTTTATTTTCATTAGAACTCTTATTATTTATTCTATGCTGGGCTTCTCCTCTTCTTTCATTGTATGCTGTGTCTGGGGCAGTAGAGCTTCTGTGGCTTTTCTTCATTCAGAAGTTGCTGGAAGTACTCCTTCCATGCCCTGTAGACTGGTAAGCAGATTGTTGTTGGCATCCCTTATGAAGTGTGTCTGGCTATCTTCTTTATCTTTCAGTCTTTGCCTTGCAACCATATATAGTTTCTTTGTGCCAGCTACTGAGTCACTTTCCAGAACCTGATAGAGTGATGCCTTGATCTTTCCTATTGCAGTTCCTTATTTAGCCTCATTGTTAGCCAGTCAGTATTCCTTCCTAGCCTTGTCCATCTTTTCCATCTCCAACTTTTTCCTGCACTCCTCCTTTCTTTTGCTGACTTCCTGGACTTCTGCATTCCACCACCAGCTTTCTTAATGTACCTTATTTCCCTGCCTGTCTTAGTTGCATATCTGTATTGTACTTCACACACACATGCTTTTCTGAGGTGCTGCCAGTGTTCATCATATTGATCACTGCTACAGCAGCCTTAGCTATATGGGTTATATAGTGCCAATAATATAACAGCCAGACAGCCTCCAAAGCTTCAGGGTACCTCCCCTACACCCAAACTGTCAGGTAGCTTGAAGTGAGTTGACTAAAAGACACATGTTGGTGTAAAGTCCTTCAGAACATTACAGCCACCAAAGAGTATGCTCTTCTGAGGGTTTTGGGGATCAAAAGTCAGCCTTTGCTGGGCAGGTAAGTTCCCTTTGGGGAAAAAACTAACAGTGGGAGGAAATTACATATTTTCAGGGGAATCATTTCTCATCCTCCAGATCAGATGCTTTTGTTTCCTCCAGTTCTTCATCACATGCTGTTCCAAGGGGTTATAGAACCATTTTCTACTTCGCAGGTAGGAAAGATTTTTATTCTATGATGCGCATAGTGTCAAAGAAAAAAAAATGCTTGGAGATCAGTTCTGGATCTTTTTTTCCCAAAATCAAAATATCACTTCACATCCCATTACCATTTCTTCCTCTTTCAGGTTTCCTGGTAATACTACACTTAAAAGATGCTTATTATTACATCCCTATTCATCCATTCTTCAGACATTTCATAAAATTTTATGTGTCTGGATCATATTATCCATCCTTTGCCTAAATCTTTGGATAATCCACTGCACTAAGAGTGTTCATAAATTGTCTAGCTCTGGTTACAGCTCATTGCAGGTTACAGGGTGTCCACATTTTCCCATGTTTAGATGACTTGCTTATCTTTGAGTATTTTTCAAAGTATCTGGAATCTCTCTCTCTCTCTCTCTTGGGTGAAATATCTCTTTCACAAGCTGGTATTCCAAGATGACATTCAAAAGCAATTCCTGACTCCTTCACACAGGATTGTATTCCTTGTATGTCAACTAGAACCTTCAGTTCATGTTCTTTTTATTATTTATCAGCTAGAGCGTCTTCTGCGTGAAGACCTGCGTGAATGGGTGTACCTTTGTTGGAGGTTGTGCGTCAGGGCTGGTAACTCTGCATGTAAAAATCAACTACCAATCATTAGCGGACCGGAGTTCCGCTGTGGCGACCTCTAACTGGGAAAAGCCGAAAGACACAACAACATTAAATATATTTAAACTTTTCATTGTGGCTAGTCTTTTAGGGAATATTTTAACCTTTGAGAGTACTTATATTTTTTGGTGACACTGTGGCCACTCCAGAAAACCTTTCTGCACTGATCAAAATACTACCCTTGCATAAGTGTTAATTTTACAAGTTATAATTGGATACCCTGGTAAAAGCCTCAGAGTAGCTGGCTTTTAAGTGGATCCATGTATACAGTCTGCACTGATTCTACCAATGTTTCTGGGATTTTGAACCACTGCAGTACTGCCTAGATCAGCTTTCTTGGGACCTTGTGATAGGTGTTCTCCAAGTCTAGGAATGCCCATTTGGATTGTTTCCTCATCTCTAGCTTCTTCTCAACTATCTGTCACACTGCAAACATTGGGTCAGTTGTGCTGCATCCAGATCTGAATCCAAAATGCTCATCTCCCATCTTACATCTACTACTCTGCATATCTGTTTATCAGTCACTCTCTCCAGAACTTACATGCAGTGTGACAGGAGTTTGATGCCTCTGTACTACCCACAGTTCTGGATGCCCTCTTTGTTCTTGTACACTGAGATGAGTATGTTTATTCTCCAGTCATCTGGGACACGCCTTTATCTCTGCAGCGGTATGAGTACCCTCAATAGACATTTCTCACCCAGCATCTTTATCATATCTGCTGTGACCTCTTCTGAGCCTCCTGCTTTGCCTGACTTCATTTTCCTAAGTGATATTCTTACTTTTTCTAGGGTGGGCTCCTCCTCTTCTTCTGTCATTGTAGGCTGTGTCTGCATTGATTCAGATTCTGTGGGATTTTCTTCATTCAGAAGCTGCTGTAAATACTCCTATCGGCCTTTGTTCTGTGGACTGGTGAGCAGGTTGTTGCTGGCATCCCTTATGAAGGGTATCTGACTATCTTCTTTAACTTTCTATCATTGCCTTGCAATCTGATGTGGTTTCTTAGTGCCACCTACTGAGTCACTTTCCAAAAGCTGGTAGAGTGCCTCTGATGCCCTGTTCTTTGCTATTGCAACTCCTTTCTTAGTCTCTTTGTTAGTCACTGAGTATTTCTTCCTAGCCTGGTCTGTCTTTTCTATCTCCCATTTTTTTCCTGCACTCCTTTCTTTTGATGAATTCCTGGACATCTGCATTCCACCACCAGCTTTCACTGTGTACCTTATTTTTGTTCCTGGTTTTGAGGTGCTGCTATTCTTCTTCAAATCCCCTTATTTCCTCCTCCTCTTGGGGTGCTAAAATCCTGAATAATTCCATGAGCTGTTGTACTTTCTGTCCAGTCAACATCCAGGTCTTCAGCCTGTTTTTTGTTGACCTTAGAGCATTCTCTGACCATGGCTTGCAGCTGATTGTGGCAACCAGTGGTTTATGCTGTGGGCCTAGTGTTTCACTGGGGATAACTTTGCAGTCATTGATTCTACCCCAGTGCCCTTTCCATCCTGGAAGAATGTCTACCTGAGTTGCATGTTGTCCACTCTTGTATGTGATCTTGTGACTGTCTTTCTGAATCATGTTTTGACTACTATCAAGCCATTTGCCAGACAGAAGTCTAGAACAGCCTCTTCTCCTTTATTCCTGTTGCCTCACCCATGTGGACCCAGGCAGTCCTCATAACTTGTTCTGTCTGTCCCAATATGTATATTCAGCTCACTCATTATCAACACCAATTCATGTTGGATTGCTTTATCTAGTAGGTCCTACAACAGCTGTCTGAATGCACTCTTTTCCTGACCATTACAACCTTGCTTTGGGGCATAGGCTGAGATTATGAATACTGTACTACCATTATACAGGAGTCAGATTGACATTAGTCTATCACTAATTTTGAATATATCCCTTTTGCCTTCCAAAGAGACTCTCTCACTATATTTTCCCACATCATTTCTAGCCTGTCCTCCTACTGAATGGTAAATTTTGGATCCCAAGCCAAGTGGCTTTGCTCTGCTACCTTTCCATCTCGTCTCTTGGATACATGGGATGCCCAGCATGCTTCATGTTATCCACTTCCAAGCTTCAACCTGTCAGTGAACCTACATTAAGTGTAGCAATACTCAGTTCATGTTTTGCAGGTTGATTGGTTTTACATCCAGCTTTGCCTCAGCAGAGCTATCCCAGGTACCCAAGTGGGGCAAATACAGACCGGTTACTCATGACTACTGGGCTTTATGTCAGGCACACACTGACCAATAGGGGCACATACACCCCTCCCATCATTAGCATTGGTCCCAGGCGTAGGCCAGAGTAGGCTAGGTCCTCAGCCCACCACTTATCACTGGCAAACACCCATGCCCATTTGGTGACATTAGTCAGCAAGACGGACTCGACTGGAGACATATTTTACACCATCTAGTGGCTAGCCCTCCCACTGCATGCAGTCTGTGATCTATGTTATAATATCTTGAGGATACTGTGCACCCAAAGCAGTTTGTCAAGTGCACAATCTGGAGTCTGTGCTGCTGCTCAGACTTCATTCTGTTGTGAGTTTGAGATGGAAACACTCAGCATACTTGGGAGGTAGGAGGAGCCCTACCAAAGCAGAGGGAGAAGAAGCAAACTCCATACAGGTATTGGCCATGGTCAGGATCAAATGTTGTACCATGTGCATGGGAGGTGAAGATATTAACCATTATGCCAGTTGGTCTACTGAAACCAATCAGGAAAAATCATCTATAGATTTGTACAGGATTTAACAGCAGTTAATGCAGTAGTGCCAACTTTTCCTGTAGTTCTAATCCTGCTGTGATACTAAATTCTATCCAGCCAATAGGTACCACTTTTTCAGTGATTTTTCTGCCTTCTTCTCTATCCCCTTACCCCCAGATAAGTCAGTATTTGTTTGGATTTACATATAAAAGACAACAATATACACGGACAAGATTACCACAAGGATATGATCACCTACTCTTTTCTCTAGAGAAATGAAAAAAAACAGGCAAAAATCGAGTTCCTGTCTGGGTCTACTCTGCTAGAATATGCAGATAATTTGCTTTTAGCCTGGAGTTCTTAACACAGGTGTGGACAAGATGCTGTTTTTCTTTTAACCAAATTATCTGAGTTAGGAGTCAAGGTTAATAAAATTAAGGAAAGCTATGGAAACCACAATTTTAATATTTCTAGACGAATTCTACCCTGATGCATTACAGTTATTCAGGCTGCACTATGCTCCATAACATTAAAACAGTTATGTCTTTTACGGGACTGACAAATTACTGTCAGTAATAGATTTCTAATTATGCAATGGTAGTAAAACCATTGTTAGAATTATTAAAGAAAGATACCCCTGAACCCCTGTCCTGGCAGGAACTTCACAAGCAAGCTTTTGTCCAGGTAAAACTTTAGTCTCAAACCCTCATGCTCTTGGATTACCAGATTATTCAAAAGTATCTCTCCTGTTTTAAATTTTTTTAAATATTTTAAACAGTGGCAATTTTTACTGACTCTTGCAATGTTATGATCTTTGGACACTCTGGAGAGAAAGACAGTACTTGATATCAGTTGAGACAGTTAAGAATTTTGTTTTTGTTCATGAACGCGACTACTTTCCTGATTTAAGTATTTTTTGCTGTTTTTTACCTGAAATACCTTCTCTTGCTTACTTTGAACAAGCTTAAACTGTTTTTTTAACTGTTTGTTGCATTATATATTATCTGCACTTAAAGTTTCATTTAGTCGAAAATTGGTCGAAAGTTGTTTGTTTGCTAAATTTAACTGTTGAGGCTGCCCACTAAAGTGTGCAAGCCTGTGTAACTGATTTATTACTGTTTCCTGCATTTCTGTGTGCTTTCTATCTCAAAAACAAAAAAAAAAACAAAAAAAATATCCTTGATGTCCTTCAAGGATGCATCTGCAGTCCTAACAAATGGGTTGTCCTGCCTCAGGCAGCTCTTCGGTCGGCCGGATTCCAAAGTCTGGGTCTGGCCTCGGCTGATGTCGCACTTCACCCGACGTCATAGCTGCTGTTAACCGGGTATAAAGGCATCAGCCGACGCCATTTTCCTCAGTCTTTCTTGCGCGTGGCCAAGCAGAAGCTGTTCGCAAGTGCCGGTCGGTCAGAACCAGAGATTGCTACTGCCGAAGACTTCTAAAAAGCTAAGTACCCCATTGGGGACTCTTTCTTGCCTCAGCCGATGTCAGAAAAAGTGAATAACTGTTTAACTTGTGGGAAACAAATACCTCATAAAGAATTCCACTCTTACTGCCTACCTTGTTTAGGCCCAGACCACGACTTAGCAGCTTGTCTAGCCTGTGCTTCCTTCAACCGACGGACACTTAGACGTCGGTCGGAGTTTGCAGAGGAGTTTTTCGGCTCCGCTTTTGCTTACAACATGCCGTCGGAGACTCCGACTTCACAATTAGCTAAAAAGCGTAAGGAAAAGGACCGACACTCGCGGTCCGCGGTTTCGGCTGAAACCGCGGTTAAGCCAACCGCGAGTGTCTCGGTTTCGGCTGAAACAGAGTCCTCGGTTCTTCCTTCGGCCGAAAGCATGCCTCCTACAACCGAGGCCTCATCCAGCATGGCTGAATCTGCTACTGAAATTCCACCTGCTCTTACAGGTTCTCAGGATTTATCAGATACTATCCCTTTAGATATATCTACTCCTGCACGTGGAGCTGCTAGGCCCCCTGCATCCATGTCAATTAAGGCTTTTACCAGGGCTAAAGCAGCTAAATCAACAAAGACCGTGCCTGCTAAAACCCCCTCTCACAGGCCTAGCTCTAGTACTCAAATGCTTAGTCTAGCAGAGGATCTCATTTCTTTGATCAGGGGATCCCAGCCTCACCCTGACAGGGCCTCTCACCCCCCTCCAGAGAAGGGGCCTAGAGCAGAGCCCCCTGAGCCAGTTTCTACAGATTACTCCTCTGATGATTCAGAAAATACAAACCCTCTAGAAGGCCCTTATTCTCCATATGAGGACTCTGATGCAGAAGACTCCATTCCTTCTGCCTCTCCTCCTGAGGAATTTTCTTTTGGGGAAACCTTGCATGCTATGAGAGAACAATTTCAGTGGCAGGGCCAGGATTTTTCAGACTCTAGGAAAAGGCTTAGGACCTTTTTACATTTGCCACAGCATAGGCCTTTAGCCATTCCTCCAGTACTTACAGTTGTGGATGATGCATTTAATGGTGCTTGTACTGCTCCCGACTCTCTTCCTCCGGCCCCTGCTAAGCCCGACAGATACTACAGGGTTCCGGACACACATTATCACTTGTATAAGGCTCCTATTGCAGATCCTGAAACTATTTCACAGGGCCCCAAAGCTGTAGCAGCTGCCTCTGCCAAAAACCTCCTCCCCTCTGAAAGAGAATCTAGGGCCTTAGAGAGATGGGGTAAAAAAGTTTATACTTCTGCTACTCTTTCGGCTAGGGCCTTAAACTGTCAATTCCACATGATTCAGTATCAGGAATTTATGTTAGATCAGCTAACTAAAAAACTGTCCTCGCCTGAACCTTTAGACCGAAAGTCCCTTCAGGAATTGGTACATAACATACAGCAGGTCAGTAATCATTCCTCAAAATGCGGCTATGATGCACTGGAGGCTTCCTTTAGATCAGCTATGACTGGTACAGTGATCAGAAGGCATGCATGGTTAAAAGAGCAGTCCTTACCAGACCATGTAAAGTCAAAGCTCCTAGATGCTCCCATGGAAAAACACAGTTTGTTTGGCTCCCCTGCACAGCAAGTGTTGAAGAAGGTGGAAGAGAAAGCAAAATCTGTCCAGACAGTCAAGGATTTCTTACAGGTCCAGCCTCCGAGGTTTAGTAGGAACTGGCCTTCCAAGAATTGGTCCTTTCCAGACACCACCAGAGCACAGAGAGGCAGGAATAAGCGCCCAAGAGGCAGAGGTCAATCCAGAGGTGCCTACAGGGGACGTCAGTGGCAGCCTAACAACCAGAGAAATACTGCCACAGATCCAGCCAGTACCACTTCCACAGGACAATCACAGTGACTTGGCTCTGAAACCGCCTACCAGGGAACAACTAGAAGCACCCTTAGGCGGAAAGCTAGCCTTATTTTCAGTAAACTGGCATTACATTACAGGAGACAAATGGATTTTACAGACAATAGACAAAGGTTACAGGTTTCACTTCCATACTCTACCAAGGAAGAGAGGAATGCCAAACCTACCTCCAAATCAAAAGACAAACGCTCTAGAACAAATAGACCACTTACTAAGGATGAGAGCTATAGAAAAGGTACCGTCTATGGAACAAGGACAAGGATTTTACTCCAGACTTTTCCTGGTGCCAAGAAAGGAAAACCAATGGAGACCTATTCTCGACCTGTCCGCTCTGAACACATATCTCATTGTTCCAAAATTCAAGATGCTGATCCTACAGCAGCTTCTTCCCATGCTGAGCAAGGAGTCTTGGCTGGTAACTCTAGATCTCAAGGAGGCATACCTGCACGTCCCCATACGACCAAATTGCAGAAGATACCTCAGATTTCTTGCAGGATCAGAGCATTATCAATTCTCAGCATTGCCTTTTGGCTTATCTACTGCGCCCAGAGTATTCACGAAATGCCTGGCATCAGTAATTGCTCATTGCAGGCTTCAGGGAATTCAAATTTACCCATACCTGGATGACTGCCTGTTACAAGCGGACAACAAAAACAAATTAACAAAAGATTTGAGAAAGGTCATTCACCTATTGCAAGCCCTGGGATACACAGTCAACATAAAAAAGTTAAGGCTGATACCATCCCAAAGGATAACTTTCTTGGGTGCAGAACTGGACACATCAAACCAAATGGCATTCCTCACAGCAGAAAAGCAGAAGCACCTACCACTCTATTTCATGGCATTAACAACGCAGAACCAGCTTACAGCAAGGAAAGTCCTGCAAGCCCTGGGTTACATGGCATCCTGCATAATATTGATTCCACATGCCAGACTACATATGAGGAAGTTGCAATGGTACCTAAGGAATTTATGGTCTCAGCACAAGCACAGCCTAGAAACCCAAATTCCAATAATTCCATGCCTGAAGCAAGAATTCTGATGGTAGGCTCAGGCCTGTCAATTGAACAAAGGACTGCCCTTCCACAGCCCTCACCCAAGCCAGACTATCACCACGGACGCCTCAGACCTCGGTTGGGGGCACACATGCTGGACAAGTGCATACAAGGCTTATGGACTCAAGACCAGCTGAACCTACACATAAATCAAAAAGAGATGCTGGCAGTAAAGCTGGCAATTCAGACATTCAGACCGTTTCTTCAACAGGGTCATTTGCTGATAAGGACGGACAACACCACAGTTATGTGGTATATCAACAAACAGGGAGGCACACATTCATATCCTCTATGCCGGATGGCAATGGACCTCTGGAATGTGGCCCTGAACCTCAACATTCAGCTCCAGGCAATATTTGTGCCAGGAAAAGAAAATATACTAGCAGACATCTTAAGCAGAACTACCACGGATGCCCACGAATAGATGCTGCATCCAGACATCTTCAAATCCATTACAAGGAAATGGGGACTACCAGAAATAGACCTATTCGCATCCCCACACAACCACCAATTGAAAAAATTCTGCACAAGGACATACCACCCACTTGCTTGGAAGGTGGACTCCCTATCTTTCAGTTGGGAAAACCTGACAAGCATATGCATTCCCACCTCTTCCTTTGATGCACAAAGTGCTACTGAAGATCAAAGAAGATCACCCAAGGATCATCCTGATAGCTCCAGACTGGCCGAGGCAGCTTTGGTACCCACTACTGAGGAGTATGTCTCAGGAACACGCATGGCCTCTACCCCTAGTTCCTTTACTGCTAACACAGAACAACTTCAAAATCCTGCATCCAAACTTGAAAACACTGCAGCTAGCTGCTTGGAACATTGCATAAGACAAAATAACCCAGATTTATCTCAAAGGGTTAAAGACATTATCTTGGAGGCTCGCAGACCCTCAACAAGAAAAACTTATTCAGCAAAATGGAAATATATATCTCATTTGGAGTGCAGCAAAAGGAGAAAATGTATCACTGGCAAACATAGCTAACATCCTGGAATACTTAGCAGAGCTTTTCCACAATGGCCTGTCCTACTCCTCCATTAAGATTCATGCGTCAGCTATCTCAGCAGAATACAACATGGATCCTCCAGTCTTTTCTCATCCTCTACTCAGGCAGTTCCTGAGAGGAATTAAAAATGTAAAGCCACCAAGGAAGCCACCATTGCCTACATGGGACTTGAACTTTGTGTTAGAAAAGTTGACACTTCCCCCTTTTGAACCAGCAGCAACAGCAGAATTACAGTACTTATCTTGGAAAACTGCTTTCCTGCTTGCAATCACTTCAGCAAGAAGGGTTTCTGAATTACAGGCATTAATGGCAGTACAGCCCTTCCTTATCTTCCATCAGGATAGAGTGTCCATGAGAACTAATCCTACTTTTATGCCAAAGGTGGTCTCCAGGGTATCATTAAACCAAGCAATCCACCTACCTACATTCTTCCCCAACCCACAGAACAGGGGTAAAGACTACTACATACCTTGGATGTGCATAGGCAATTGCGCTACTAGCTGGACAGAACCAAGAACAATAGGAAAACTGACCAGCTTCTGGTAGCATATGCAACAGGAATGGAAGGAAAAGCAATTTCAAAACAGACAATTTCAAAATGGATAGGAAATTGCATTAGATTTTGTTACTCTTATCATGGAAAGACAACTCCAGAAAACATCAGACCTCACTCCACAAGGGCTACAGCCACTACTACAGCTTTTTTACGAGGAGTGGCTACCAAAGACATTTTAGAGGCTGCTACTTGGAGCTCCGTGCATACATTTGCCAAGCATTATAATCTACCTTTATACTCCAGATCCCGAGCAGGTTTTGCCACTGCTGTTTTGCAAGGGATGTTAACTACACCATAATCTTCTTAGTACCTCCTCCCCCAGTTTGGCTATGGTATTCTACCCATTTGTTAGGACTGCAGATGCATCCTTGAAGGACATAGTACAGTTTTGTACCTACCATAAATGTAGATGTCCGAGAGGTATGCATCTGCAGTCAGGATTACCCACCCTCCTTCCCCTCTGTGGTACTCCTAGGGTATTTGCCCATCTTGTAGCTAGCTGGGGGAATCTATTATGGTGTATTTGTTTGTATATATGTATTTTCTGAAGTACAAGCAAACACAGGAGGGTTATGGCTGACAAAGTTTGCAGATGACTGCAAACTGGGCGCCGTAGTTGAAAACACATCCGACACAGATATCCTTCAGAAGGGTCTCACAGAAACGGATAACTGGTGCTAGAGCCATGGCCTAAAGTTAAATGCCAAGAAATGCATAGTCATACCCTTCGGGAAAAATAAGGTTACCCCTAGCTACCATATAGGTGGCAATCCCCTGAACACAGAAGAAGTTATTAGGGACCTGGGAACCCAGGTTGACAGTAGCCTTTCATTCGACACTCATATTGCTACAGTAGTTAGGAAGACCTTCTACATTGCCCACCTTATCATGAAGGGATTCACATCTAGATCAAGGGAAGTCATAGTCTCCCTATACTCATCACTCATCAGACCAATGATCGAGTACAATGCCCCATTCGGAATGTATCTGACCCGACACTTGCAGCAGCTGGAGAGGCCACAAAGTTCCTCACCAAAAGGATAAAGGGTCTCAAAAATCTGTCTTATGCTGCCCGACTGAAAGAACTCCAGTTATATTCAGTTGCTTACCGCTTGCTCAGAGGTGACCTATGCCTGACATACAAGGCCATGTCAAACCCAGATTTGATGAACATGCTTCATCTCAAAAAATCTAGATCCCTCAGAGCCACAAGGGCGGGAGACTTAAACCTCGACACTGTTATTAATAGGATGTGCTGGAGGGATAGATTCATCACCCAAAGACTCCCTATGCTGTGGAACAAAATCCCGGTTTATGTGAGGCAGAGCACCTCGCTGGCCTTGTTCAAGAGGAATCTTGACCAATGGATGGGAGATCGCAGATACACCCCAGGGGTTACCTCAGTGTCACTGCTCGACAGAGGCACAGCAAAATAATGGGCATAGTTTCTCCAAACTAAAGGGGTGGCGTAAGCCACAAAACTATGGGCTAGGCTTATAAATGCCCTCGGGCAGATAGCCTAGTATGAACCTATGAACCTATATACATGTTTATTTCTATTTGCTCTCTATTGTTTGGAAACATTTGCATTTATCCAAATTTAGCCTTCCTAGAGGGCACCTGGCATCTGGGGCATGAAACACTGAGGAAAATGGCGTCGGCTGATGCCTTTATACCCGGTTAACAGCAGCTATGACGGGTGAAGTGCGACATCAGCCGAGGCCAGACCCAGACTTTGGAATCCGGCCGACCGAAGGGCTGCCTGAGGCAGGACAACCCATTTGTTAGGACTGCAGATGCATACCTCTCGGACATCTACATTTATGGTAGGTACAAAACTGTACTTTTTCCCGCCTCTCCTCGACTAGTTTAGACCAGTATACAGGCTTTGCTGTATTCTGGGCTGTGGTGTAGTTCCTGTGTTGTCCATTGCCTTACTTGGATAGAAGGAAGTTTCTTTGCTCACCAGTGGGAGTGTGGAGCCTTGAGCAGCCTATCTGTCCTTGAAGGAATGACCTCAGCACAAGAGCTTGTAGTAATTGATTGTTTTGGACCATTTCTAGCTATTTTGAAGTTCACTGTTTAAAATCCGCCTCTGAGCATTTTTTTCTGGCTATACTACTCAGAAACAGCTCCTCGTGGTCCTAGCAGCAGAGAACTGAGAAAAGCGACTACTTTCCTGATTTAAGTATTTTTTTGCTGTTTTTTACCAGAAATACCTTCTCTTGCTTACTTTGAACAAGCTTAAACTGTTTTTTTGACTGTTTGTTGCATTATATATTATCTGCACTTAAAGTTTCATTTAGTCGAAAATTGGTCGAAAGTTGTTTATTTGTTAAATTTAACTGTTGAGGCTGCCCACTAAAGTGTGCTAGACTGTGTAATTGATTTATTATTGTTTCCTGCATTTCTGTGTGCTTCCTATCTCAAAAACAAAAAAAAAAACAAAATAAATCCTTGTTTTCCCGCCTCTCCTGACTAGTTTAGACCAGTATACAGGCTTTGCTGTATTCTGGGCTGTGGTGTAGTTCCTGTGTTGTCCATTGCCTTACTTGGATAGAAGGAAGTTTCTTTGCTCACCAGTGGGAGTGGGGAGCCTTGAGCAGCCTATCTGTCCCTGAAGGAGTGACCTCAGCACGAGAGCTTGTAGTAATTGGTTGTTTTGGACCATTTCTAGCTCTTTTGAAGTTCCCTGTTTAAAATCCGCCTCTGAGCGTTTTTTTCTGGCTATACTACTCAGAAACAGCTCCTCGTGGTTCTGCAGAGTGGTCCTAGCAGCAGAGAACTGAGAAAAGCGACTACTTTCCTGATTTAAGTATTTTTTGCTGTTTTTTACCGGAAATACCTTCTCTTGCTTACTTTGAACAAGCTTAAACTGTTTTTTTAACTAAAGTTTCATTTAGTCGAAAATTGGTCGAAAGTTGTTTGTTTGTTAAATTTAACTGTTGAGACTGCCCACTAAAGTGTGCTAGCCTGTGTAACTGATTTATTACTGTTTCCTGCATTTCTGTGTGCTTTCTATCTCAAAACAAAAAAACAAAAAAATATCCTTGTTTTCCCACCTCTCCTCGACTAGTTTAGACCAGTATACAGGCTTTGCTGTATTCTGGGCTGTGGTGTAGTTCCTGTGTTGTCCATTGCCTTACTTGGATAGAAGGAAGTTTCTTTGCTCACCATTGGGAGTGGGGAGCCTTGAGCAGCCTATCTGTCCCTGAAGGAGTGACCTCAGCACAAGAGCTTGTAGTAATTGGTTGTTTGGGACCATTTCTAGCTCTTTTGAAGTTCCCTGTTTAAAATCCGCGTTTGCATGGCTTTGCACGTTTGTGGCAGCGCCGGTTAAACTTTTTCTGGCTCCGCCAAGTCTGCTCTTCAAATTTTCCCTTAAGAAAGCTCTACTGTTATAATAATCAGTCTACTCGCTTTATTATAAGCCTAGCACTTGTTCTCAAAACCTCTCTTCTAAGTAAGCACTCGCTAACTAAAGTAAGCACTACATCCACCTACCACCCCTGTGAGTACCCACTTCCCTTAAAGGCACAGCACTCCCTTATAATATTCTAGCATGTCGAGTGGTAGATTACTAGCATCCTCTCCGGTTCAGCTGGTTAATCTGGGAATCTTGAGACAATGCTACAATTGTCTCATGTACACAGACAACCCTCTCCTCCTCCCAACAAACACAAATACATGTGAGAGATGCAACTATATAGCCAAACTGGTGGCTGAACTCTCTCAACTCAGGACTGGCAAGACCAGACAGGAGGAGAAGGTAACCACACACACACCAAACCCAGTCCCACATAGACCTACCACAACTGCAAACCAAACACATAATAACACAAAGACATACTCGGAGTCCCTAACAAAAAACTTACCAAAACAACAGAGGCTCCCAAAGCAGACACCCAAAAATCCACCATCTCAAAACATAACACATGCAACACATACTTCAATAAATCAGTGTGTCAAACAATCACAGCCCTTAAGGCCAAACACCATGCCTGATGCACTAGTAATAGGTGACTCTATAATCAGACACACTGACGTTCCGCTTACCAGGCTTAACAAGGAGAGGGTAACGGTGAGCTGCCTATTGGGAGCTAGGATCCACCACATAACACACGCACTCAGGTCACTCCAAAGCAAGTACAAATATGACTCCGTCATTGTCCATCCCGCGTGAATGACCTGAGATGTACCTCCCTGGACTACATGAAAAGAGACATAGAGGAGCTCTCTGATTATGTAGCCCAGGCTGGTATGACCCTGACCCTGAGCAGCATCTTGCCCTCACCAAGAATGATGCCACAATACAAAGACAAGATCATCAGCTTTAATAATTGGCTGAAATACTGGTGTCATTCTAGGGGGATCCAATGTCTGTCTGTTTGGGATGACATGCTGGATAAGCCACGCTGCTTCGCAGGCTTGCATCTGTCACCACTGGGCTTCCGGATATTGGCTAAGGCTCTTGCCACCCCCATAGTGCCTTTTTTAGGCAAGGCTCAAAAGACAAACCCACCTCCTTAGAAAACAAAAATGGAAAAAAAATAAGGGTAATGCTGCTCAACGCCAGAAGTCTAAATCTCAAGATGCAGGCTCTCGAAGCACTCCTCAGTATGGAGAACATCGATGTCTGTGCAGTAACTGAAACCTGGTTCAAGGCTCCTGAGAGCACCCCAGCGCTACCAGGCTATACCTTGTATCGTGCTTTTCGGCCCCAAAACTCGGGCCAAACCAAAAAGGGAGGGGGAGTGTCCATATTCATCAAGGACACCCACACCTCCAGGTTAGTGGCAACACATGAAGCATCAGAGACCACCCAGGTGCAACTAACCGCAGGCAAAACTGCTATACAACTGGTAGCATGTTACAGACCACCCTCCCAATCTCAGGAACCCCATTCAGCCTTCCTGAAGACATTGGAGGATATGAATGTCTCTCCTAACACCATCATATTGGGAGACTTCAGCTACCCTAACATAGACTGGGTGCATTATTCTAGCCCAAACACCCCAGCCCAAAGGTTCCTGGAATTCATAAATTCAAATGCAATGGAACAGCTAGTCACCTCTCCCACAAGAGGAGATAATATACTAGACCTGATCATCACAAACATGGGGACATACGGACACTCCCCCTCCCTTTTTGGTTTGGCCCGATGCGCTAGAATCCGCCACATAACGCAAGCACTCAGGTCTCTCAACAGCAGGTACAAATATGACTCAGTCATTGTCCACGCTGGTGTAAACGACCTGAGACGTACCTCCTTGGACTACATGAAAAGAGACATTGAGGAGCTCTCTGATTATGTAGCCCAGACAGGTATGACCCTGACCTTGAGCAGTATCCTACCTTCACCAAGAATGATGCCACAATACAGAGATAAGATGATCAGCTTTAACAATTGGCTTAAACACTGGTGTCATTCAAAGGGGATCCAGTGTCTGTCTGCCTGGGATGACATGCTGGACAAGCCACGCTGCTTTCAAGGGACGGCTTGCACCTGTCACCCTGGGATTCGGATATTGGCAAAGGCTCTTGCCACCCCATAGTACCTTTTTTAGGCAAGGCTCAAATTCTAAACCTACCACCCTAGAACACAAAAAGGGAAGAAAACTAAGGGTAATGCTGCTCAATGCCAGAAGTCTAAATCTCAAAATGCACGCACTCGAGGCCCTTCTCAGTATGGAGAACATCGATGTCTGTGCTGTGACAGAAACCTGGTTCAAGGCTCCTGAGAGCACCCCAGCGCTATCAGGTTTTACCTCATATCATGCGTTCCGCCCCCAAAATCTGGACAATACCAAGAAAGGAGGGGGTATCCATATTCATCAAGGACACCCACACCTCAAGACTGGTGGCAACGCACGATGCATCGGAGACCATCCAGGTGCAATTAACCATAGGCAAGACTGCTCTGCAAATTGTAGCATGTTACAGGCCACCCTCACAAACTCAGGAACCTCACATGGCCTTCCTGAAAACACTAGAGGGATAAATGTATCACCAAACACCATCATACTAGGTGACTTCAATTACCCTAATATAGACTGGGAACACTACTCAAGCCCAAACACCCTAGCCCAAAAGTTCCTGGAATTCATAAACTCAAATGCCATGGAACAACTAGTCACCATCCCCACAAGAGGAGATAACATACTTGATCTCATCATCACGAACATGGGAGCACAATGTTCAACACCGAGGTGTACCCTCACTGGTGAGATCAGACCACAAACTAATCTCGCTGGAGGTCCTCATCCCACCCCACCTGAAATAAAAAGACCACAGTAAAGAACTTCTCAAAAGCCGACTTCACACTTCTAAAGACTAGTGTGGTCTCCTTTAAGGCCCCGAGCCGCGGAAAACAGTACTCAAGCAGCTGAATCACTTACAAATGCCTTCTACCAGCACCTGCAGGACTGCATGGATAAGGCAATCCCAAGCAAAACAAAGACTCTTTGTACCAAAGGCAAGCGTCCAGTCTGGTGGACCCCAGCCATAAACAAACTCTACAACAAAAGGAGGAAGCTACTACAAGATAGAGCAAAATCCTTAAAAGGTAAGACACCCTTGATCACTATAAGTAAAAACTAAGAGCTCTCATAAAATCATCCAAAGCAAATTTGAGAGAAGAATAGCTATAGACTCAAAAGACAATCATAAGGCCTTCTTTAGCTATGTTAGAAACCTGGGAGGAAACTCCCAGATTTGCTCAGAGCTAGTTCAAAATGATGTGAAGATTACTGATCCTACAGACATTGCCAACATACTGGCTGACAGGTTCAGTGCAAACTTCTCCCCCCCCCCAAAAGGAGAGATAACTATACGAAACGAATGCAGCCCCCAAACATCTCCAGCGCGCAAGTGAGAACAGCTCTCTATAAAGGAAAATACACAGCATCCATGGGACCTGATGGTGTCCCCGGCTGTGTGCTCCATGAACTCAATGAGGAATTAAACCCACAGCTAGGACAGCTGTTTAATCAAAGTCTTACCTCTGGATACATCCAGGAGTGGCGCACTGCAGCTGTGGTACCACTTCACAAAGGCGGTGCCTCCACCGACCCTGGAAATTACCGCCCATTAGCTTGACAAGCCTTATCTGCAAAGCCATGGAGAGGATCATAATGGACCTCATAAATAAAGACATAGGGAATTTGCAGACTTTGGATCCAACCCAGTTTGGCTTTGTCAAAGGCAGATCATGCCTTTTAAACTTGGTTGACTTTTGAAACAGTCACCAAAGCCATTGATGAGGGAAAGGCAGTCCATACAGCCTACCTCGATCTGGCTAAGGCCTTCGATACAATACCCCATTCGGGTATCATTGAAAAACTCATCAGCTTAAATGTCAACCCATACATCACAAGATGGGTTGCAAACTGGCTGAGTGACAGAACCCACAGGGTCAGAGCTGCTGGCGCCATGTCAGACTCAAAGCCTGTCACAAGTGGTGTCCCACAGGGCTCAGTCCTGGGCCCACTCTTGTTTGGCATCTACTTTTCAAGTACAAGCAAACACAGGAGGGTTATGGCTGACAAAGTTTGCAGATGACTGCAAACTGGGCCATAGTGGAAAACAGATCAGACACAGATATCGTTCAGAAGGGTCTCGTAGAAGCGGATAACTGGTGCCAAAGCCACGGCCTAAAGTTAAATGCCAAAAATGCATAGTCATACCCTTCGGGAAAAACAAGGTTACCCCTAGCTACCAAATAGGTGGCAATCCACTGAGCACAGAAGAAGTTATCAGGGACCTGGGGACCCAGGTTGATAGTAGTCTGTCATTCGACACCCATGTAGCTAAAGTAGTTAGGAAGACCTTCTACATTGCCCACCTTATCATGAAGGGATTCTCATCTAGATCAAGGGAGGTCATAGTCTCCCTTTACTCATCACTCATCAGACCAATGATTGAGTACAATGCCCCATTCGAATGTATCTGACCCGACACTTGCAGCAGCTGGAGAGGCCACAAAAGTTCCTCACCAAAAGGATAAAGGGTCTCAAAAATCTGTCCTATGCTGCCCGACTGAAAGAACTCCAGCTCTATTCAGTCGCCTACCGCTTGCTCAGAGGTGACCTTTGCCTAACATACAAGGCCATGTCAAACCCAGATTTGATGAATATGCTTCACCTCAAAAAATCTAGATCCATCAGAGCCACAAGGGCGGGAGACTTAAACCTTGACACGACTATTAATAGGACGTGCTGGAGGGATAGATTCATCACCCAAAGACTCCCCATGCTGTGGAACAAAATCCCGTTACATGTGAGGCAGAGCACCTCGCTGGCCTTGTTCAAGAGAAATCTTGACCAATGGATGGGAGATCGCAGATATACCCCAGGGATTACCTCAGTGTCACTGCTCGACAGAGGCACAGCAAAATAATGGGTATAGTTCCCCATACTAAAGGGGTGGCGTAAGCCACAAAACGACGGGCTAGGCTTGTAAATGCCCTCGGGCAGATAGCCTAGTATGAACCTATGAACCTATGAACCTATAAGTGCTCCACACCGGAAGTATACCCCTCACTAGTGAGATCTGACCACACACTAATCACCCTGGATATACATATCCCACCTCCACCCCCAACACAAAAGACTACAGTGAAAAACTTCTCAAAAGCCGACTTTACACTTCTTAAAACTGAGATGGTATCCTTTAAGCCCACTGGGCCAGTGGAAACCACATCCCACAATGCAGAATCCTTCACAAATGCTTTCTATGGACATCTCCAAGAATGCATGGATCATGCAATCCCAAATAAAACCAAGACCCTCTCCACCAAGGGCAGGCGTCCTGTCTGGTGGACCCCAGCCATAAACAAATTGTATAACAAAAGAAGGAAGCTACTGCACAACAGAGCAAAATCCTATAAAGAGCAGGCATCTCTGATCAGCACTAGTAGAAAGCTACGTTCTCTCATAAAAACATCCAAGGCCAACTTTGAGAGAAAAATCGCTATGGACACTAAAGATAACCACAAGGCCTCCTTCTGCTATGTTAGAAACCTGGGCGGAAACCCTCAGATATGTTCAGAGTTAGTTCACAATGACAAAAAATACACTGAACCCACAGATATTGCCAACATTCTGGCAGACAGGTTCAGTGCAAATTTCTCCCCTCCCTCACCCCCAAAAGAAGAAATACTTATCCCAGCTGAATGTAACCTCCCTGTCATCTCAGATGTCCAG
The DNA here is from genome assembly GCF_019279795.1 of Protopterus annectens. Lineage (NCBI taxonomy): Eukaryota > Metazoa > Chordata > Ceratodontiformes > Protopteridae > Protopterus > Protopterus annectens. The sequence continues at coordinate 426,287,435 of NC_056738.1, read as the reverse complement.
GTGAGAACCGCCCTTAGCAAAGCTAAAAACACAGCATCAATGGGACCTGATGGTATCCTGGCTTGCGTGCTACATGAACTCCAAGAGGAGCTAAACCCACACATAAAAATGCTATTTAACCTTAGCCTTACTACAGGATATGTACCTGAACACTGGCGTACAGCAACAGTAGTCCCACTCCACAAAGGAGGCACCTCTACAGACCCTGGTAACTACCGCCCTATAAGCTTAACCAGCCTGGTCTGCAAAACTATGGAAAGAATCATTATGGAACTCATAAACAGAGACATTGGGGACTTACAGACACTTGATCCCACCCAGTTCGGCTTTGTAAAGGGCAGATCCTGCCTTTTGAACCTGGTTGACTTTTTCGAAACAGTCACTAGAGCCATTGACGAGGGCAAAGCAAGTCCATACAGCCTACCTAAAGCTTTCGACACAATACCCCACTCTGGCATCATGGACAAGCTCAACAGCTTAAATGTAAATCCATATGTCACAAGATGGGTTGCAAACTGACTAAAGGATAGAACCCATAACGTCAAAATCGCTGGAGCCATGTCAGACTCAAAGCCAGTCACAAGTGGTGTCCCACAGGGCTCTGTCCTGGGATCCCTCTTGTTTGGCATTTATTTCTCAGATGTGAAAGCAAACATGGGAGGGTTGTGGCTGACAAAGTTTGCAGATGACTGCAAACTAAGTGCCATAGTCAGTACACCAGCTGACACATACATCCTACAGAAAGGCCTCACTGAAACGGACAACTGGTGCCAGAGTCATGGCCTTAAACTAAATGCCAAAAAATGTATAGTCATCCCCTTTGGGAAAAACAAAGTACCCACAAATTATCACATAGACAGTAACCCACTGAGTACAGAAAAAGTAATCGGAGACATGGGGACCCAAGTCGATAGTGACCTCTCATTTGACACCCACGTTGCCAAAGTGGTTAGAAAGACTTTCTACCTTGCCCACCTTATCATGAAGGGATTCACATCCAGATCAAAGGAGGTCATTGTACCCCTATACTCCTCCCTTATCAGGCCCATGATTGAGTACAATGCCCCATTTGGTGTGTACCTCACCCGTCACTTGCAACAGCTAGAGAGACCCCAAAATACCTCACCAAGAGGATCAAGGGTCTCCAACATATGTCATATGCTGCCAGACTAAAGAAACTCCAGCTCTATTCAGTAGCACTCCGCCTACTCAGAGGTGATCTGTGCCTGACGTACAAGGCCATGTCCAATTAGGAATTGATGGACATGCTCCACCTCAAAAAATCCAAATCCATTAGAACCATGAGAGCTAAAGATTTAAACCTCATCACAAATATGAATAGGACATGCTGGAGGGACAGATGCATAACTCAGAGGCTTCCCATACTCTGGAACAGAATCCCAGTTCATGTTAGGCAGAGCCCCTCACTGACTCTCTTCAAGAGAAATCTAGACGAGTGGATGGGAGATTGTAGGTTTACCCCAGGGGTCATCTCTGTGTCACTACTAGACAGAGGCACAGTAAACTAATCCTATTATGTAAGGGGATCTTCACTGTGTCACTACTAGACAGAGGCACAGTATTCTAAATCTATTCTGTACACTTTTGTACCATTACATGGGGTGGCGAAAGCCACATCACTATGGCTAGGCTTATAAATGCCCCAGGGCAGATAGCCTAGTACTAAACTATGAAACTGTTGAATGTACTTTTATTGCCAAAGGAGGTAGTGGTTAAATGTGTTGCATGTACGACTGATGATTCATACATTTCAAAAGGCAATAGTTTTGCAGATATGGTGGCCTGACAAGCTGCAGTGTCTTATCCTGTTCAGGCTTCATTTTTGCAGCAATTACATGAAACTAACCTACCTGTTTCTTTATAGGAATTGCTGTCCTCTCAAGGCCAGGCTGATGACTCTGAAACGGTAAGGTAGGTCCATGATGGCTGCAGACACTGTCTGTATATTTTGTGGCACCACTGGATGGCCGGTGGGGGGGGGGGGGGGACTACTAGTCCCAAGAGAATTTTGAATCATTTAGTTCAAGATTATCATCTGCCTTTTCATTTGGGAAAAATGCATTATTAAAAAAAAATATTTCTAATTGGTTTTCCTCTTAACATTTCAGAAGTCATTCAGCATTTTATCAATAGATGATTTGTTTGTTTAGAGTACAGTGTGTTGTATACAGTGGGATTTTACTGAACTCCTACAGATACAAAAGTTTAATTATATTTTGGTGATTATTGATTTTTTTTCTGGATAGCTTGAACCTTATCCCTGTGTCAAAAATGATGCAATTACTGTAGATAAGAAACTCCTTTTTGAACTAATACCCATATTTGGTTTTACCTAGTCTGACCAAAGCATGTATTCTTCAAGTCAAGTGATACAACAGATTAGCAAATTGCTCACGTAGACCCCTAGGATGCTGAGGAAGTGAGCATATTTGTGTTCAGAGGATTGAATTATCTGACTCACATGATAAGATTCCAAAGAGATGTAGTTGAACAAGAGCTTAGATACCTTGAGAAAACCTACCAATTTGGACTTTGCGAAACAACCTGAGTCTCAGGTGGACACCATGTGAACTATTACCAATTTCTCCATGAGGCTATTGCATAATGGTACTGATGGAGCATTTAGAGCGATAGCCACTAAAATAATGATAAGGTGCTACTCTTGAATGCACTTGTGTGACTTTAAAGACTTCAGGGTGTCCTTTGCTAATGTTTACTATTTTGGGTCTTCACTGGATGCAAATTCAGTGAGAAGCTCTTGAAGAACAAGCAAGAAGGAAAGGTGCTGTCTACTTTAGGAGTGCACGTTGAGATCCCCAGTGTTCCTTTTCTAGGAAGCAAAAAGGGTCTTAAAGATCTCTAGTTCAAAAAGAAAAAAAATCCCAGCACCTTCTGTTCAACTTCTCTTCTGATGGGGCAACCAAGGTAGAGGAGACCTGTTTAATAGATACTGCCCTAGAGATTGTGGAGGTCTGCAAAATTGGGGACTCAGAAGTCCTTCCTCAGCATCCCAGAAAGAGAATCTGACTGCTCAGAGAGGGAAGCTGCAGGTAAGCTTTCTGAAGAAAAATTGTCATGGGTGAAGGGAGTCATAGAGTAGATCAGGTGGCCAATAATGACCCAGAGAATCTTTGGGTTTGTTTCCCTGAGGAGGGATGAGTGCAAAGTAGCTGCTGTATTTTGTAATGGCTGAGAGGTGAAAGGTGAACAGGTTGCAGCAAGACTTCCCCTGCAGAAGAAAGGGAATCTCACAAATCAAGAAGAGATGCAACTATATATTGCTAAAGGAAAAATACGGGATTATTTTGGTAATAGCCATGAGTTTAAAAAGGTTATTAGCAGCTATATTTTGAAAACAACAGAGCACAAAGACTTTTAGAAGAACTTAAGCAACAGAAAGTAGAAAGTGGTGAAACCAAACCTGGGGAACCTATGACAAAAAAAATAATCCGAGATCCTATAGAGTTATTGCAGATATTTTGGAAGTGTAATGATAATTTGTATAAAGCATAGGAATGCAGAAAGCAAGAAATGGCATAAATGGAAATATTTTATGGAAGATTAATTATGCCAAGGTTAGACCATGATGATAGGAAGAGATGAGATAAAAACACAATGTATAATCAAATAGGGTAGTCTCCAATAACAGCATTCCTGTGGAAGTTTGGAAGTTGGAAAGGAAGAAAGTGATAAAGATCTGGAAGATTTTGTTTAACAGTATTTTAAAAAGTGGGGAAGAGGAGTGTACCAGCATCTTGGAAGGAACCGTGGTGGATGTGATAGCTAAACATGGTCAAGACCCTTCAGGCACAGCTTTATAACAGACATATTTAAATTTTAAACCAGATTATAAAATGTTTATATTTATACTGTTTAACAAAATGGCAAAGGTGTTGACAGCATTGATCTGGTTTTGTTTAATGGAAGCAAAGATTTGACTTCATTAGTCAAACAATGATGTTCCAGAGGGAAGCAGAATATTAGAAAATACCACTGTTGTTGATGCAGAGAAAGTCTTCGGTAGAATCATGTTGCTTTTTATGCGCAGGGCAATAGTAGCATTTGTATTCACTGATAGCACAGATGGGTTAATTAAGAGGGTAAATGATGGGTCAGAGGCAAGATATGAAGTGGAAGAGTTCCTCTATTACAAGCTATGTTTGAAAAACTGAATAAAGCAGCATGTCTTTTTCCCTTTTGTTATTTACATTATATTTAGAGCCATTTGCAAAGAAAATAAGGGACTGATGCATGTAAGGAAAACCTGCCCCTTTGGACTCTTAAAAAACAGCTTGGAAAAGTTATCTTTATTTGCAAATGATGCACTTGGAAAATCAAGAAAAGGATACTTTGGTGTTGTGGAACATTTAGAGATGGTTTCAAGTCTTTGAGGAATATAACATTCGTGAAGATACATTAAAGGCTGTAGTGGTAAACTGTGTTACCCACACATGAATTGCTTCAGCAATACCCATATTTATGGAGACATGATAAAGTGTTGAGGTACATGGATTAAAAAGCATTCTGTTTTGGTAGCTAACGATGTGTGGGAAGAGACAACAGATAATACAAAAAAAAAAATCAAGAAACTGGAAGCTCTTGATTATGGATATGAATAGTGAGATACAAGAAGTGAAAATTCTTTGTCCCTTTACTTATATTAATAGGTCAGGCATATTTTATCAGCTAGAGGATATGTTGTGGATGATCATAGAGAGATGAAGGAATTTGTTTGGGAGGGGAAGAGGGCTAGAGTTAAGTGGGATAAGTTGCTTTTTCACACAGAAGAAGGTGGTTTATGATTACCCGATTTGAAGGGATACTATACATCTATGCAGCTAAGGCTCATATACATAACACATGCAGAAGGTTATAAATTAAGTAGAAAGGAATAAATAGATTATGATGAAAGGAGGGGATCAAGGAATAAGAAGAGAGTAGGATTTGGATGCAAATAAATAGATAACTCCCAAATGCTAGAGGTGGTCTGTCACAAAAAAAAAAAAGTCAATATTGGCAGAAAAAAAGACAGAAAATCCACCTAAGGATGGCCAATCAACGAAATCCACAAATGTTCAGATTAAAATATAGTCCTTTAATATGAATAAAACTTTGACTTGAAATAAAATGAAAAAATAAAAAGCTCAAAACTGTCCCTTGAAGATATCCGATAAGCACTTTCGACTGTTGTCTTCCTCAGATCGTATGAGATACTAGGGACTTCCATTTCCTTTTATATATGAGATTCTTTACTATTTGACCAATCACCATTGATGAATGCTTCGCAACATCCAATTCTATCTTATCTCAAGATAAATTTGCATATAATCAACTCTATACTTCTGTTTCCCGCCTTTATTATATATGTAAATTAGATGTTCCAGTCCTTCATTTTGATTGGATGTATATTGTATTATTGAGGATAATGTGAGCAAAGTGAGTATTACTCTTCCATTTTCCTTTAATTCTCAAGACCAATAACAGGTGGCGCAGTTCTAAATTGTGTGATATCCATAAATAAATAGAAGCATTCATAAACACTCCAAATTTTAAATCTTCGATGGAATTTATGATTATAACTTTCTATTCATTACAATGATACGCAGGTATGATGGATCTTTTCCTGCATATTCATAATAATATCAACATATATTAAACCATTGGTTGTATGATCTTATTTTTCATTTAATCATTAATATAAGAGTTCATTCCTTTTTCCCAATAAAAAATATGAGGAAAATGATGTTGCTCAATAAGCAAGCAGTATGATATCTTTTGACAGTGGCCAGAATACATTTAGCCAGGTAAAAGTCACTTGTTGTTGCTATCATCAGACAAAATTCAAATTACATGTTTGTCATATAGATGGCACAGTAGTTTTGTTGTTATATACTTCTTCTGTTCTTAAATATGAAAGTAGCTTTTATCATTTTATTCTCTTCATTCCTTAATATAAGGATATATTCCTTTTATTAATAAAGATATGAAGAAGATGATGTTGGCCAATAGGCAGGCAATAAAATGTCCTTTGATAAAAGCTGAAAAATAACTTTGGTCTCAGTCAGATAATGCTCACATAGTATTGTCATTGTCAGTTGGTTTTAGAGTTGTAAATTTGTCAGTGAAATATAGATGGCACAGTACACTAATTACACTTTACATCTTCTGTTCTTTAAGACAGGTTTAAGGGGGACTATGCTATTTAAACCAGGGGGTTGATCTGCCCTCAGGTTAATAATCCATTTTGTTTCTTTCAGCTCTGTCAAAGTCTCAGTGTCCCCTTTCCGTGGACCAGAGAAAGCTCTATCAATGACTTTAAATAGAAACTTGTGTTTTTTATTCATAACAACATGTTGTGCCAACGCATTATGTATTTCCTTGATGTCCTTCAAGGATGCATCTGCAGTCCTTACAAATGGGTTGTCCTGTCGTCAGGCAGCCCTTCGGTCGGCCGGATTCCAAAGTCTGGGTCTGGCCTCGGCTGGTGTCGCACTTCATCCGACGTCATAGCTGCAGTTCTTCGGGTATAAAGGCATCAGCCGACGCCATTTTCCACAGTCTTTCTTGCCGCGTGGCGCCCGAAGCAGAAGCTGTTCGCAAGTGCCGGTCGGTCAGAACCAGAGATTACTACTACAAGTACCGAAGACTTCTAAAAAGCTAAGTACCCCGTTGGGGACTCTTTCTTGCCTCAGCCGATGTCAGAAAAAGTGAATAACTGTTTAACTTGTGGGAAACAAATACCTCATAAAGATTTCCACTCTTACTGCTTACCTTGCTTAGGCCCAGACCACGACATAGCAGCTTGTCTAGCCTGTGCTTCTTTCAACCGACGGACGCTTAGACGTCGGTCGGAATTTGCTGAGGAGTTTTTCGGCTCCGATTTTGCTTACATTATGCCGTCGGATACTCCGACTACGCAAATTTCTAAAAAGCGCAAGGAAAAGGACCGACACTCGCGGTCTGCGGTTTCGGCCAAAACCGTGGTTAAGCCAACCGCGAGTGTCTCGGTTTCGGCTGAAACCGAGTCCACGGTTCTTCCTTCGGCCGAAAGCTTGCCACTTACCGAGGCCTCATCCAGCCTGGCTGAATCTGCTACTGAAATCCCACCTGCTCTTGCAGGTTCACAGGATTTATCTGATACTATCCCTTTGGATATTTCTACCCCTGCACGTGGAGCTGCTAGGCCTCCTGCATCCATGTCGATTAAGGCCTTTGCCAGGGCTAAAGCAGCAAAAACTACAAAATCTGTGCCTGCTAAGACCCCCTCTCACAGGCTTAGCTCTAGTTCACAAATGCTTAGTCTAGCAGAGGATCTCATTTCTTTGATCCGAGGATCCCAACCACATCCAGACAGGGCCTCTCACCCACCTCCAGAGAAGAGGACTAGAGTAGAGCCCCCTGAGCCAGTTTCTTCAGATGGCCCCTCTGATGAATCAGATAATTCAAACCCTCCAGAGGGCCCCTTTTCTCCTTATGAGGACTCTGATGCAGAAGAGTCCATTCCTTTTGCCTCTCCGCCTGAGGAATTTTCTTTTGGGGAAACCTTGCATGCTATGAGGGAACAATTTCAATGGCAGGGCCAGGATTTTTCAGACTCTAGGAAAAGGCTTAGAACCTTTTTGCATTTGCCACAGCATAGGCCTTTAGCCATTCCTCCAGTCCTTACTGTTGTGGATGATGCTTTTAATGATGCTTGTACTGCTCCTGATTCTCTTCCTCCGGCCCCTGCTAAGCCCGATAGGTACTACAGGGTTCCAGACACACATTATCATTTGTATAAGGCCCCTTTTGCAGATCCCGAAACTATCTCCCAGGGACCCAAGGCTGTAGCAGCTACTTCTACCAAAAACCCCCTCCCCTCTGAAAGGGAATCTAGGGCCTTAGAGAGATGGGGTAAAAAAGTTTACACTTCTGCTACTCTTTCAGCTAGGGCCTTGAACTGTCAATTCCACATGATTCAGTATCAGGAATTTATGTTAGACCAATTAACTAAAAAACTGTCCTCGGATGAACCATTAGACAAAAAATCTGTACAGGAAATGGTGCTTAACATTCAGCAGGTCAGTAATCATTCCTTAAAATGCGGCTATGATGCACTGGAAGCTTCCTTTAGATCAGCCATGACTGGCACAGTGATCAGAAGACATGCATGGTTAAAAGAGCAGTCCTTACCAGACCATGTTAAATCAAAGCTCCTAGATGCTCCCATGGATAAGCTCAATTTGTTTGGCTCCCCTGCACAGCAGGTGCTGAAGAAGGTGGAAGAGAAAGCAAAATCTGTCCAGACAGTCAAGGATTTCTTGCAGGTCCAGCCTCCAAGGTTTAGCAGGAACTGGCCTTCCAAGAATTGGTCCTTTCCAGACACCTCCAGAGCTCCGAGAGGCAGGAATAGGCGCTCAAGAGGCAGGGGTCAATCCAGAGGTGCCTACAGGGGACGTCAGTGGCAGGCTAACAACCAGCGAGGTACAGCCACAGATCCAGCCACCACCACTTCCACAGGACAATCGCAGTGACTTGGCTCTGGCACCGCCTACCAGGAAACAACGAGAGGCACCCTTAGGCGGGAAGCTAGCCTTATTTTCAGTAAACTGGCATTACATCACAGGAGACAAATGGATTTTACAGACAATAGACCAAGGTTACAGGTTTCACTTCCATACTCTACCAAGGAAGAGAGGAATGCCAAACCTACCTCAAAATCAGAAGACAGAAGCTCTAGAACAAATAACTCACTTACTAAGGATGAGAGCTGTAGAAAGGGTACCATCTATGGAACAAGGGCAAGGATTTTACTCCAGACTCTTCCTGGTACCAAGAAAAGAAAACCAATGGAGACCTATTCTCGACCTGTCCGCTTTAAACACATACCTCATTGTTCCAAAATTCAAAATGCTGACCCTACAGCAGCTTCTTCCCATGCTGGGCAAGGAGTCTTGGCTGGTAACTCTAGATCTCAAGGAGGCATACCTGCACATCCCCATACGACCAAATTGCAGAAGATACCTCAGATGTCTTGCAGGATCAGAGCATTATCAATTCTCAGCATTGCCCTTTGGCTTATCTACTGTGCCCAGAGTATTCACGAAATGCCTGGCATCAGTAATTGCTCATTGCAGGCTTCAGGGAATTCAAATTTACCCTTACCTGGACGACTGCCTGTTACAAGCGGACAACAAAAACAAATTAACAAAAGATTTGGAAAGGGTCATTCATCTACTACAAGCCCTGGGATACACAGTCAATATAAAAAAGTCAAGGCTGATACCATCCCAAAGGATAACCTTCTTGGGTGCAGATCTGGACACATCAAAACAAATGGCATTCCTGACAGTAAAAAAACAGGAGCAACTCCCTTTCTACTTCATGGCATTAACAAAGCAGAACCAGCTAACAGCAAGAAAAGTCCTGCAAGCTCTCGGTTACATGGCATCCTGCATAATATTGATTCTACATGCCAGACTACATATGAGAAAGTTACAGTGGTATCTAAGGAATTTATGGTCTCAGCACAAGCACAGCCTAGAAACCCAAATTCCAATAATTCCATGCCTGAAACAAGAATTCCAATGGTGGGCTCAGGCCTGTCAATCAAACAAGGGACTGCCCTTCCGCAGCACTCAACCAAGCCAGACCATCACAACAGACGCCTCAGACCTCGGTTGGGGGGCACACATGCTGGACAAGTGCATACAAGGCTTATGGACTCAAGACCAGCTGCACCTACTAATAAATCAAAAGGAAATGCTGGCAGTAAAACTGGCAATTCAGGCATTCAGACCATTTCTTCGACAGGGTCAACTGCTGATAAGGACGGACAACACCACAGTTATGTGGTACATCAACAAACAGGGAGGCACACATTCATACCCTCTATGCCGGATGGCAATGGACCTCTGGAATGTGGCACTGAGCTTCAACATTCAGCTACAAGCAATTTTTGTGCCAGGAAAAGAAAATATACTAGCAGACATCCTAAGCAGAACTACCACGGATGCCCACGAATGGATGCTGCATCCGGACATCTTCAAAACCATTACAGGGAAATGGGGACTACCAGAAATAGACTTATTTGCATCCCCGCACAATCACCAACTGAAAAAATTCTGCACAAGGACGTACCACCCACTTGCTTGGAAAGTGGACTCCCTATCTTTCAGTTGGAAAAACCTGACAGCATATGCATTCCCACCTCTTCCCTTGATGCACAAGGTGCTATTGAAGATCAAAGAAGACCATCCAAGGATCATCCTGATAGCTCCAGACTGGCCAAGGCAACATTGGTACCCATTACTGAGGAGTATGTCTCGGGAACAAATATGGCCTCTGCCCCTAGTTCCCTTGCTGTTAACACAGAACAACTTCAAAACCCTGCATCCAAACCTGAAAACACTGCAGCTGGCTGCCTGGAACATTGCATAAGACCATATAACCCAGATTTATCTCAAAGGGTAAAAGACATTATCTTGGAGGCTCGCAGACCATCAACAAGAAAAAATTATTCAGCAAAATTGAAAAGATATCTCATTTGGAGTACTGCAAAAGGAGAGAATGTGTCACTGGTAAACATAGCTAACATCCTGGAATACTTGGCAGAGCTCTTCCACAACGGCCTGTCCTGTTCTTCCATTAAGATTCATGCATCAGCTATTTCAGCAGAATACAACTTGGATCCTCCAGTCTTCTCACATCCTCTGCTCAGGCAGTTTCTGAGAGGGATTAAAAATGTAAAGCCACCCAGGAAGCCACCATTGCCAGCATGGGACTTGAACTTTGTGCTAGAAAAGTTGACAGTCCCTCCTTTCGAGCCAGCAGCAGCAGCAGAATTACAGTACTTATCATGGAAAACTGCTTTCCTGCTTGCAATCACTTCAGCAAAAAGGGTATCTGAGCTACAGGCATTAATGGCAGTACAGCCCTTCCTGATCTTCCATCAAGATAGAGTGTCCATGAGAACTAATCCTACTTTTATGCCAAAGGTGGTCTCCCGGGTATCTTTAAATCAAGCTATCCACCTACCTACATTCTTCCCCAACCCACAGAACAGGGGAGAAAGACTGTTGCATACCTTGGATGTACATAGACAATTACATTACTACCTGGACAGGACCAAGAGCAATAGAAAAACTGACCAGCTACTGGTAGCATATGCAACAGGAATGGAAGGAAAAGCAATTTCAAAACAGACAATCTCTAAGTGGATAGGAAATTGCATTAGATTTTGTTACTCCTACCATGGGAAAAAAAAAAACTCCAGAAAACATCAGGCCTCATTCTACAAGGGCTACAGCCACTACCACAGCTTTTTTACGAGGAGTGGCTACCAAAGATATTTTAGAGGCTGCTACTTGGAGCTCCGTGCATACATTTGCCAAGCATCATAATTTACCTTTGTACTCCAGATCCCGAGCAGGTTTTGCCACTGCTGTTTTGCAAGGGATCTTAACTACACCATAATCTTATTTCTCCTCCTCCCCCAGTTTGTCTATGGTATTCTACCCATTTGTAAGGACTGCAGATGCATCCTTGAAGGACATAGTACAGTTTTGTACCTACCATAAATGTAGATGTCCGATAGGCATGCATCTGCAGTCAGGATTACCCACCCTCCTTCCCCTCTGTGATACTCCTAGGGTATTTGCCCATCTTGTAGCTAGCTGGGGGAATCTATTATGGTGTATTTGTTTGTATAGATGTACATACATGCTTATTTTTTGTTTGCTCTCTACTATTTGGAACCATTTGCATTTATCCAAATTTAGCCTTCCTAGAGGGCACCTGGCATCTGGGGCAAGAAACACTGAGGAAAATGGCATCGGCTGATGCCTTTATACCCGAAGAACTGCAGCTATGACGTCGGGTGAAGTGCGACACCAGCCGAGGCCAGACCCAGACTTTGGAATCCGGCCGACCGAAGGGCTGCCTGACGACAGGACAACCCATTTGTAAGGACTGCAGATGCATGCCTATCGGACATCTACATTTATGGTAGGTACAAAACTGTACTTTCTTAATATCCAGTTGATGTCTCTGTACCCTTCTTTTGAAGCATTGGTTGGTTTTTCCTATATAGAATGATGTACAAACCTCACAGGTAGCTACACATACAACATCCAAGGTTTTACATGTTGCTTTGATGTTAAAAATGTAGTCTTTCCCTGTAACCAGATGTGTAAAGTGATTGCTATCATCTATCACACAACAGATGTTACAATTCCCACATTTTGTTGTTCCTTTCCGACCTATTATTGTATTTGGAGTCTGGATGTTAGTACATAATAACCTTTTCATATTTTTCTTGTTTTTAAAACAAAATCTAGATGTGAATCTTGTGTAAGCACTGGCCAAAACTGATTAATTATCTTAGTAATCTGAGCATTATCTGAACTGTATGTTAGAGATAATCTCACAAAGGTGTCATTTGATTCAACATGATTTTTGTCTTATATTTCCATTGGATTGTAGATCTTTCTCCTTATAGCCATGGGCCTTCAATTTGTTACGCAAGAGATTTATTTCTTTAATTCTATTTTCTTCTCAATGACAACGTTTGTAAATCCTATTTGTTTCATTCTTCATGATGTTCTTGGTTACATGTCTCGGATGCATGCTACTTCGATGTAGGTAATGATTTCTCCAAGTATTCTTTCTATATAAATCAAAAATCAGGAGACCTTGATCACTCAAACTGATACTGACATCTAGAAAATTGATGTTAGATCTAGAATATTCAGAAGTGAATTTAAGATACAAAGTAGTTTGATCCAAGTATGTATGAAATCTTGTGAATTGTTCTCCATCTCCTTTCCATAGGATAAATAAATCGTCTACAAATCAACCGTAGAATAGGATATGTTTTTTCCACAGATTGTTCCTACTAAGAACAAAGTGTTGTTCCCAACCTACTAGAACTAAATTAGAATAACTATTTGCACAGTGGGTGCCCATCGCACCCCCCCCCCATTTTTGTAAATGACAGCTATTGCCATACGTAAAGTAGTTCTCCAATATTAGTTCCAGCATATCACAAATAGTTCTGGTTTCACTGGCTGGATCTTACTGATAAGTACTTGTCTCACTGTCTCAATATCAGTGTCATTTGGAATACTAGTAAAAAGACTGTTTATATATAGAGTTGTCAGTAATAGGTCTTCTTTGTCAACTACATCATTCTTAGCACCATTTAATTTTTCCAGAAAATCATCAGTATCCCTTAACTCAGAAGTGAAGCAGCTTAAGATCTGTTTCAATTCCTTCTCTATGTATAGGGATAAGTTTTCAGTGGCCCATCCCCATCCTGAGATAATTGGATGTAAGGGAGGGTCTGTTAAATTGTTATGTATTTTTGGCAGACCATTAATGATTGGAATAGTTGGTTTAGAAATGACTAAAAACTCATATAAGTCCATTTCTATTTGTCTATGTAATACCATATCTTGTAAATATGAATTAATCCTGTTAATTGCTTTAGTTATTTCAAAATGAGAGACTTCAATGTTAGTTTTGGAATCCTTTAACATCGTCAGCATTTTGTTCGCATACCGTGATATATCCAGTATCACTATTGCGCCTCCTTTATCAGCTGGTCTAAGTGAGATCAAATGGCTATGTTGTAAATTTGAGATAGCTGTTTTTTCCTCAGAAGTGACATTACTATAATGTCTGGTACCTGGATCTGATCTCAAGTTCTCAACTTCATTAGTACAAAGTCTTACGAACAGATCTACTGCTGGATGTCCAACTGGGACAAAGGTGCTTGGTTTCCTCAATGTAGTCCTATCTGTTGTTTGATTTTCAAAAATGTGCTTTAGGGTAACATTTCGTCCGAAATATTTCATATCCAGGACAAATTCATCTAAAGATGATCTAAATGAAGGAATAAATGTTCAACCTTTTTGTAAAACTGAGAGTTCCGATGGTGTAATATCATGTTTAGAAAGGTTAACTACCAATGATTCCTCTCCGTGAATGGTTTCTTCCTTTTTCGGTCTTGACTTGGTAGTCGTCGTCCTCTGAACTGATGTTGTTTAAAAAAAAAACTAATTTTATTCTAATTTAGTTCTAGTAGGTTGGGAACAATCCGTGGAAAAAACATATCTTATTCTACGGTCGATTTGTAGATGATTTATTTATCCTATGGAAAGGAGATGGAGAACAATTCACGAGATTTCATACATACTTGGATCAAACTACTTCATATCTTACATTCACTTCTGAATATTCTAGATCTAACATCAATTTTCTAGATGTCAGTATAAGTTTGAGTGATCAAGGTCTCCTGAATTTTGATTTATATAGAAAGAATACTTGGAGAAATCATTACCTACATAGAAGTAGCATGCATCCGAGACATGTAACCAAGAACATCATGAAGAATGAAACAAATAGGATTTACAAACGTTGCAATCGAGAAGAAAATAGAATTAAAGAAATAAATCTCTTGCGTAACAACTTGAAGGCCTGTGGCTATAAGGAGAAAGATCTACAATCCAATGGAAATATAAGACAAAATCATGTTGAATCAAATGACACCTTTGTGAGATTATCTCTAACATATAGTTCAGATAATGCTCAGATTACTAAGATAATTAATCAATTTTGGCCAGTGCTTACACAAGATCCACATCTAAAAGCTATAGTTGAGAGAGACCTAGATTTTGTTTTAAAAACAAGAAAAATATGAAAAGGTTATTATGTACTAACATCCAGACTCCAAATACAATAATAGGATGGAAAGGAACAACAAAATGTGGGAATTGTAACATCTGTTGTGTGATAGATGATAACAATCACTTTACACATCCGGTTACAGGGAAAGACTACATTTTCAACATCAAAGCAACATGTAAAACCTTGGATGTTGTATATTTAGCTATCTGTGAGGTTTGTACATCATTCTATATAGGAAAAACAGCCAATGCTTCAAAGGAAGGGTACAGAGACAGCAACTGGATATTTAGAACAAGGAAATACATAATGTGTTGGCACAATATATTGTTATGAATAAAAATCACAAGTTTCTATTTAAAGTCATTGATAGAGCTTTTTCTGGTCCATGGAAAGGGGACATTGAGACTTTGACAGAGCTGAAAGAAACAAAATGGATTATTAATGAGGGCAGATCATCCCCCTGGTTTAAATAGCATAGCCCCCCTTAAACCTGTCTTAAAGAACAGAAGATGTAAAGTGTAATTAGTCTACTGTGCCATCTATATTTCATTGACAAATTTACAACTCTAAAACCAACTGACAATGATAATACTATGTGAGCATTATCTGACTGAGACCAAAGTTATTTTTCAGCTTTTGTCAAAGGACATTTTATTGCCCGCCTATTGGCCAACATCATCTTCTTCATATCTTTATTAATAAAAGGAATATATCCTTATATTAAGGAATGAAGATAATAAAATGATAAAAAGCTACCTTCATATTTAAGAACAGAAGAAGTATATAACAACAAAATTACTGCGCCATCTATATGACAAACTTGTAATTTGAATTTTGTCTGATGATAGCAACAACAAGTGACTTTTACCTGGATAAATGTATTCTGGTCACTGTCAAAAGATATCATACTGCTTGCTTATTGAGCAACATCATTTTCCTCATATTTTTTTATTGGAAAAATGGAATTAACTTTTATATTAATGATTAAATGAAAAATAAGATCATGCAACCAATGGTTTAATATATGTTGATGATATTATGAATATGCAGGAAAAGATCCATCATACATGCATATCATTGTAATGAATAGAAAGTTATATTCATAAATTCCATCGAAGATTTAAAATTTGGAGTGTTTATGAATGCTTCTATTTATTTATGGATATCACACAATTTAGAACTGCGCCACCTGTTATTGGTCTTGAGAATTAAAGGAAAATGGAAGAGTAATACTCACTTTGCTCACATTATCATCAATAATACAATATACATCCAATCAAAATGAAGGACTGGAACATCTAATTTACATATATAATAAAGGCGGGAAACCGAAGTATAGAGTTGATTATATGCAAATTAATCTTGAGATAACAAGATAGGATTGGATGTTGCAAAGCATTCATCAATGGTGATTGGTCAAATAGTACAGAATCTCATATATAAAAGGAAATGGAAGTCCCTAGTATCTCATACGATCTGAGGAAGACAACAGTCAAAAGCGCTTATTGGATATCTTCAAGGGACAGTTTTGAGCTTTTTATTTTTTCATTTTATTTCAAGCCGAAGTTTTATTCGTATTAAAGGACTATATTTTAATCGGAACATTTGTGGATTTCGTTGATTGGCCATCCTTAGGTGGATTTTCTGTCTTTTTTCTGCCAATAGGATTTGGATGCGGGTACTTTAGGAATGAAACAATAGTCATACATAATATTATATTCACAAACAAAAAAAAAATTTCTAAGAGTTGAATCAACATGGGGAATGGACAGAGGAGATTTTGCCCAATACAGTTGACCATAAGTAGTATATAGATAAGAAAGAGGGGTCTGCAATTTACTGAAGAACATTAGCAAAAGAACTAGGACATTAGCAGCAAATAACTAGAGGGAAAGTAATAAAGTGCGATGAGGCTAAGAAGAAATTTAGACAGCAGGTTAGAGATGGTCTTCCCTATGATGGATTAGTATCAGGGTACAGACAATGAAAAAGTTATAGGGAAATGCTAAGTGAACGACCATCTTTGGTAGAGTTTCTGGAAGAGTTAGGACTGATGCTGCTGGAAAAAGTAATTAGTAAGGCATATAAAATATTGACTGATGAGTGTAAAAACCAATCAGAGAAGGTTAGAAAACATTAGGAAGGCAGACTAGAAAGCAATTTACAGATGAACAATGGGAAAGATATCTGTATGGCTTCCAATTATATAACAAAGTCTTAGAGGTTTAGGATTTTTACCTAGAAGTGGTTGCATATATATTTTATCTCCCAAGTGATCTTCAGAGAATTTTTCTTCAGGCAGGCAGCAAATGCTGGAAGTGTGATGGGGTAAGAAATAGTTAATTGGGAACATGTGTTTTTGGAAGTATAACAAGCTGACATATTTTAAAAATTCTCTACAGAGTACTTTGTCATAAATGTTTAGGAAGTAAATGGTTATAACTAAGACTTTTTTTTACTGGAACACAGGGTCTCTGTTGCTACGACATAATAAGGCCTTACTAATTTTGATGCTTCTGGCTGCCTCAAATCAGTTACTACAAAATGGAAGTCAAAATCTAAACCAGCTGTAACTGAATTACTGAATACTGTAAATGAGATAAAAGAACTGGGAGTGGGATCTTTCGAAAAGAGGAGAAAATTGCATAGAAATAAATTAAATTTTGAGAATAATACATGCAAAGTAATGTTCATTAGGAGGAGTGATGTTTAAGGGATGTCAGGAACTGAACAATTTATGTAATATTGGTGTGAATCATAATTGTCAAAAAGAAAACACTAGCAGTATCTCCTCATTTAAAACATTGCTGCAATCACACCTAACTTCACAATGGAAGTGCTCCTGCTCCCATCCTACCTAATCATTCTAATACCACTTCCTATTCTCCTAGAACTAAATACACAATCACTGCCTCCTATAATTCCACAGCTCTATTGAACTATTTCCCCAAATAGTTAACAGTTACCCTATGCTGCTATGTTTGTAAAAATGTGTTTTTATTGCTGTTTAATGAACTATACTGATGTATTCTATCATTGTTAACCTTTTCTTATCATATTTACTTTGTATTCCTATGAGATAATCTCTAGTGTATGTGTGCAATGTGTACTCTGTATTTGTGTTTTTCTGGAGCTTTTCCCCCAAGGACTCCATTGAAAATGGGCTCTTTGTAGCCCAATGGACTATCCTGGCAAACAAACTGCAAATGAATAAATAAATAATAAATAAATAAAAGATATGTATATTGCATGAAACCAATGAGAAACATCACTGTGGTTTATTTTACATTATTTTAAATTGTCTGTACCTATGCTGTTTCAGTTGTGGTTTAATTGTGGTTTAATAAAGATGTTTAAAATTTTATCCCTCAGTTTTTGTAGGTGTTGACATACATGCTCAGTGTATTGATTTTGAGTATTGTGATGGCTAATGTTGGGCAGTTATAGAGTCAGTGAGCTGCTGTAAATAACAATGGTTTAGTTTTAGATGAGTTTAGTATATAATGACATTGGCAGAACCAGTGCTTAACTCTTTCTGTAAGGAATTTTGTTGAAAGACTGTTATTGGTGGATCTCAGAATATGTAGACCATTTGGGTGAATTTAGCATATTCATATGGTAAATGTGTTAAGGGACACCATTAACAGAGAGTAAAGGATATTATTAAGTATAGATCCTTGAGGACTTCAGATATGAAGTTTGACATAGAGGACAGAGGACTGTTGATTTTAACTTGAAAAGTTCTGTCAGAGATAGTTTGATTGTCAGGATAAATAGTTTATCTATGAGTGGAGGGAAGGCATTTGTTTTATTTATAACGAAATTGTGTTCAACTGAACTGACAGCTTTTTTACAGTTAGGCTTTTATCACAGAATAGGCAGTGCTAGTAACTTGAAAGAGATCAGTAGAAGAAACAAACAAAACAAAGATGAATGCAAAACTGTTTAGTTGAAAGAATGTGTCTGCCTTGTATGGACTTAATCTTTTATCTATTCAGCCGATGCACATAGATCTTTGCTAATAGGGTGAAAGTGTTCAAGGTGGGTGTGGTTGTTAGTTTTAGGGTCATTTGAATTATTGCTTCACTTTCCATTTAGTAAGGATAATACCTGTGAGGAGAGACACAAGTAGAATTTGGTATTTATAGCCTGGTCTCTGAATACAGCTCACATTATTTGGTCTTGATAAAACTGTATCTGATGAAGCAGCAAATATCATATCATTCTAGGTGTAATCAGTCCATTTGACAATGCTGTCTTGTGGTGAGACTAGACTAGATTAATTCCATGTGTAAGATCCTTGACCATCTGAAGTACTCTTGCCATAAATTCTTCCCAAGTTCTTAAGATGATTTAGTATTTTGATTATATTTATGTTACATTCTGTATATGAGGAGGTTTAGAACATAAGAGAAATGAAGACAACTGTGCTTTATGTGCACTAAATTTTATTTTTTTTTTTATTAAAGGGCGGTGAACAGCACAATATAGAAGAATCTACAATCATGAGTCTTTTTGCTAGTGGCTATCAAACAAAGCCCACTTTCAGAGTACCCATCCAAGTTGTAGAACTCGACAACATCCCAATGGAATTGAGAATGTCTGCTAGTGCAACCCCACCATTTACTGTTGCCAAATTGCCACACTTGAAGGAACAAAGATACAATGTACAAGTAAATATTATTGTATTAAAAAGCATGCAGTGTTGTTGTTGTAACACAAATTCCAGTCTTACCTGAAGATTAGATCAGCATAATACTTATTTATTATTGTATATTTGGAAACAGATTTTTATCATTTTAGTAAATCTTGAGAGGCTCTATACATTTTTTATGTAGATCCCTTGGTTGAGTTGGCACAGAATAGTTGATGAATAGCCATGGCAGTGGCACAAGTATGATGTTATAAATCATACCTACATGCAATACTTGAAGAATGAGCCACACAGTTAAATATAACATTACTCTTTAATTTCTCCAAGTCATTTGGGTTTCTAATACCATGATAGGAATGGACCCCATTCCTAAATCAAAGTATGATTAATGTTTATGAAATTAGCATTGTTTCAGTCTTTGATGTTAACCAAAAGTGCTCCTTGCAACACCCGCAATGTGCCCAGAAATGACTCCTACAATTTATGTGGAGTTACATGTATCAGTAGCATATCTAAATTCATTCAATAACTTCATAATTCTCTATAATGCTTTGTGACTCATGTTTCCAGTGCTTCTCAGTTACTTCAGTATTGTAATGTTTGCACAATTCCCAATGCAACAGTCTTGCCACATTATTATGTCTTTCAGTATACAGACCCTCTACCATTAGTGTATCACACCCAGCAACAAGATGTGTGACTGTTTCCAGTTCTGTTTTACAGGACCTGTATTTGTCTGCTTCATCCACATGTTCAGTGGACTTTGTAAACCAACATGTATGTAGTCCATTGTCCTAAGACACCAATAACTAATATTAACCTGTCATCTTTTGGTTTAAACTCACCTCTTCTTGACCATTCCTGCATCAGATCCTGATTGACATGAGGTTGTTCCAGGAGTTTTTTGTACTTGCAAATAAATGTATGCCTTTTCCACATTTTTTGATTTCTCATCTGATCCTTCTTATATTCTCTCTCTCTTTTTTTGGCACATTCAGTTGCTGCCTGATTATTATTTTTTTTTTAAACTTCTGGTTTGGTTTCCATTCCTGCTTGACACCAATATGCTTCTGCTAAACTAAGCAGGTAAGTTATCTTAGCTTTGTTCTCTTCATATTCCAAACCTTTCACTATGTTTGATTTAATGAGGTCAGTAAATATGTATGCAGTTTTGCAATGACGGATCTAGATGTGTAATCAGTTTCGAGGAGGCCCATACCTCCTTCAGAAAGAGGAATATATAATTTCGGTATACACTGATTTTTTTTATATATCATTTGATAAGCATGAAGTATTTTTTTTGTTTTCCTGTCCAACTGATCTAGTACCATTTGGGGCCAATCACCCCAAAACTGTAAGTGATAACAGGAGGAGCAAATTGGTTTATAGCTTGGACTTTATTCCTAGATGTCAGGGATGCTTTCAATATTAATTTTAGTCTTCTAAAGTATTCTTTAATGACTTTTGTTTGCATTTGTTCATGTTTTATTGTTGATCCTTCATCGATTCCATAATATTTATACATTCCCTCCTGTTCAAGTTCCTTTATATCACACTCTGTCCTAGACTGATATTTTCCTTGATGCTGCAGCTTTCCTGTTTTAAATGTTGCTTTTGCACATTTATCAAGCCTAAATGACATTCTGATATCCTCTGAGAAAGTTTTGACCACTTCCAGTTGTGCTTTCAGTGCCCCATCTGATGAACTATACAGTTTTAAATCATCCCTTAAAAAGAAGATGAGTAATCTTTATACTTTGTTGTTGTCTGGGGCAAGATAAAAGAGCAGCAGTGACAAAGAATCACCATGGCCTATCCCCTTTGAATTTTTTTTCCTGGAATAATAGTTTGTCCTTTATCGTGGCATAGCTACATAGTGGTTTGCCATTGTTTCATGGTCGCTGTAATGTAATTGATTAATGTATGGTGTATCGTATATATCTGTAAGCACTTCTGTATCCTTGAATGTGGGATGCTGTCAAATGCTTTTTTTGTAATCTATCCTTATTATACGTAGAGTCTTCTTCTTTTTACAATTCTCCATTATGACTTTCTAACCACAAGCAATCTTTTGTTCCGTATGGCTTTCTTTTGTTGCCCTTTTGTTCTGTTGCCATGATTGAGTTTACTTCCAAATGAATATAAACAGTCACATCAGTTCCTGTATATAGCTTATACATCGTTGGAAGGCAAGTTAGTCTATAGCTTTTAGGAAAGCTACAGATTCACTCTTAAGGAGGAGCATAATTTTTTCTGTTAACTGGGTTGGTGTTTTTTCAGGCTGCACATATAAGTAGTGCTTAATCAGGGCTAAATCTTTGGGTAAAGATATGAATACTTTTAGCCTGAAGTTTGTTACTGCATCCAGGCCTGAGGTTTTCCATTTAGGAGCTTTTCTTAATTTTGTTTCAATTTCTCTGGCAGTTGCTTCATCCTATATATTTGAACTTCTTACTGTTTCTTTTACTCCTACTTTCCATTCAGCATCTTTGCTATGTTCCACAGGGTCTTCATATATACTTCTCCAAAATATGTCTATTATTTTTTGGTGTTATTTCTATTCCTTTTCCTTTGTTTCCCAAATCTCTATAAAACTTTTTTTAATCATCAATGAATTGCTTATTTTGTACTTTTCCTTTATATTTATATGCATATCTTCTAAGTTTTTTCTGCCTGTGCTGATATCTTTAGTTTATTATTTGCAATAGTGTATGGTAGATCCTAATATGTTCTAATACTGTGCATTGCTTTTATCACATCTATCTTTCTAAAGTAACATTTTTGATCTTAGTGACTTTCTGTAATCTATTTCTTACATTGCTCTTAGTATGTCTATCAAGTCAAGCAACTCTTCCTTTAGATCTTTTTCTTCTAAACTGAGGGCACAGTCTATTTCCTGCTGGCATTCTACAGAAAGTTCCAGAATATCTTCCTGTAATATATTCTCTTCAGCTGCATCCCTGTGTCATAGGATCATAGGAGATTAATAGGCTAATGTCCCTGGGACCCTTACAAGCCTAGCCAAGAGTTTATCTAAAAAAAAAAAAAAAGAAACCTCAGTCAGCACCTGTCACCCCTGTCATTAAGGGATACAGGTGGAACCCCTGGGACAAATTTATGGTTTGCCATCCACTCATCAAGTTTGCGCTTGAACAGAGTCAGTGAGGTACTCTGTTTGACATGTATGGGAAGTGTATTCCAGAGATGGGGCAGCCTCTGGTAGCCAAACCTGTCTCTTCAGCAGGTTTTGTTGATGATGCCTTTTGAGCAGGTAATGCATGAGGAGTTAGATGTACAGATATGGAGCATCTCTAGTAGGGCAGGGTCCGAGATTGCCTGCGAGACACGGATCACCCCTGAGCAGTCTGTACAATACTGAATAGAGTGATAATGATTTGAGTCTGTCTGCATAGGACAGGTGTTGGAGGCCATGGATTGTCTTTGTGAGGTATTTCAGTGTCCTTTCCAGTTGGTGTATGTGTTTGGAGGGTTTCACTTCATAATTTTGAAATGCTGAAATACCAAATTTCAGCATTCTGAGACCATGAAGCTGAAAATTCAGAATGCCGAAAGTGTATAAGAGCGAATTCAAATATCTCGAATCCACTCTTTTGCATTTCCGGTACATTGCGTGTAGTGCTATGGTGCCTGAAATTGCAGGTGAGTGAGTTTTTGTGTGTGTTTTTGTACATTGTATGTGTGATATATGCAAATGACCCTTATGAACATCAGGTGTTTTAGCTATATGGCGATTCTGATTGCCCATGACTTTTACATTTGAAGTCGTTTTAATGGACAATTTCAGGACAATAAAACCAAACCACACTAGCTATGGCTATGCATATTTTGGCCTTGTTATGATCGCGTCATCATAGCATAAGCAGAGTGTTTGACTAAGCATAAGAAACACAGGGTTGTTATACCCAGCTGTTATCTTGCCCTCTCTAGTTTGTTGCTCTGAATGCCTTGGTTATGTGATAATTTTCTCCAGTAAATTTCATATGATAATCATATTGATCACTGTTGCAGTAGCGTTACCCATATGGATTATGTAACAGATGGCTAGCTTCCAAAGCTTCTGGGCACTTTCCACTCATCTCAACATTTAGTCATGAGCTGAACTGACTAAAAAAGACAGGTGCCAGATCTTTGTGTACCAGGCCCTTCAGAGCTTTGCTGCCATTAAAAACTGTGTTCCGCTGAGGGTTTTCAAATGCTAACAATTGGCTTGTGCTGTTCCTTTGTTGGCAGATGAGTTCCCTTTGGGGAAAACCCTTCCACATTAAAAAAATATTATTTTACTGTATTTTTCTGTTTGGAAAGTTATTTTTAAGCTAGGAGTTTGTGTTTTAATGAGCTGTCATATGACTTGTGTACTTTTAAATGGATGCACACTTTATCCTGTTTAAAAGTTGTTTAAAGTAGTTAAAAACTAGTTTTTCTGTGGACAGATTGTTTACTTCAGTTTGTGGGCCTGGCAAAGTGTTTTAAAGTACTTTTTTGGGTGTTTGTGTGAAAAAAATGACTTCTAAAGACTTTGATTTTTTACTGGCTTATGTTGCTTGTTTTAAAGAGGCACTATTTTCAGCTGCTGCTTGACCATGGAACAATCTACAAGACCCACGCCTTTCTTCCAACCACAAAAAGAAAAACTTAAGCAAACAGATTTGCCTCAGCCACAGGTGGGTGACTATGTTGTAGCCAAAACTAGTTCCTCAGACCAATAATATTTTACCCCTGGCCCCTACTATGACTTGGGTAGCCACTTCCTCTGAGCCTGTTGGGGCTCTTTCACTGGGCCAAGGGTGTCATGAAGAGGAAACAAAGAATCCTACCCTGTTTGGTCAGAATTTTGTGCCCATCCTGGGGAAGCTGCTATCATTAATAACACTTTATCTACTCCTCAAATTTACATAGACAGGAGTAGTTTACTGCGTCTGGCTCATGGTTTAATTCAAGCTATTGATTCTTCTTACAATGGTTCCTGGTAAAAGAAAGAAGCATACATTTTTTTTTCTGAAGAGATTAAAGAGTCTGAATCTATTTTACATTTGTTAACCGGGCTAGTCCAACTGGATATATTTCCATTTTCAGTAGAAGCCCGGGGAGAAAAGCTCCATTAGCAACAACTAAAAATTTAACTTAAAAGTTTAGAAATTAAAACTCAATATTATTACATAGTAAATGAAAGACTTACAATAAAAATATTACTAAAAATACAGGAAGTAATAAGAATACTAAAAATACAGAAAGTAATAATAAGATAAAGTAGCTATTTATAATAGTAAAGGTGACCATATTTACAGGATAATTTATTATACGGTGTGATTCATGTGGACTATCAGAGCATCAAACCGGAGAGAGACTTTCAGAGCATAAAGCAGGATAGATTACATCAGTATGTTGAAATTTTGTTCAGCAGTTTCAGTCCTGCTTCCAAGGAATGTGAATTAGAATTGAGGTTCAGGAGGAGAAGAATCTGAACAGAAGGATGAAGAAACAGATACAGGGTTTTCTCTTCAGATTCAGGCCCAGAAGAGAGCTCAGTTTCTGTTTCCTGCTGGGGGAGCTTCTTTCTCTGAGACTGTTACCAGAATGTGCCATTGTTTTCACTTGGAGAATACTGAGGTTTTTCATTCTCTCAGAATATACCATGAGCTCTTACAGAAGGAATTTCCAGAACCTACACCCATTTTTCCAGTTCTGTTAGCTTTGGATGATATGTGTGACACTGCCTGCAGTTTTCCTAATAGTCAGTGTGCTGTTCCTAAGTAGGCAGATAGAATGCATAAAGTTACACAGTCTTTAAAGTTTTTATACACTCATCCCAAACCTGACCAAGCAGCTATAGCTTTAGTTAATCGTACTGCTGCTAAACATTTGGTTAATGTTTAGTCCTACAATTTTTGATAAGTGTGGGAGATTATTGATAAATATGTGAAAAAAGTGTATGCTTCTGCAGCATTGATTTTTAGAATTTTGAGTTGTCAGACTTGAATGTTCAGGTTTGTTCTAATTATGAAGGTATGAGGAATGTTCTGTTTGCATTTTCTTCTTGTAAGGAAAAATCTGCTTTAAATGATTTACTTCTCTCCATTTTACAGGTCACAGCTCATCATTTATCGGATGTGTATGATTCAGTAGATACTCAACTTTCTGAATCACCTTTAGTCCCCTCATCTCTTTAAGTTGTTACAGACAATGCCATAGTTGTGGTACACCAACAATCAAGGGGGAATCAGACCATATACCCCCTTTGCATACTAGTCATGTTAGCTTGTGATATAGCTTCACAGCACCATTTCACTGTACAGGCATCCTACAATTATTCAAAGCAAAACTGTGTGGCAGACAAGCTGAGCAGGACCAAGGCAAACCCTCACAAATGTAAACTAGACTAGGTTTTTTCCACTATTTGATCTGTGAGGAGTTTCTCAAGTAGACTTATTTGCATCCTGTCTGAACAATCTGCTGGTAAGATTCTGCTCCAGGATTCAATGCTAGAAAGCCTATAAGAAAAATGCATTTTCTTTCCTTAGGCAAAAATTTTCCTGTATGCTTTTACATCCTTTCCACTGATATCCAGGATACTTCTGAAGATTGTGAAGAAATCCCCCAGATCATTTTAGTGACTCCCTTTTGGTTCAGGCAACAGTGGTTCTCCCTTTCTTTGTAAATGGCCGTGGACAATTACAACAAGCTTCCTCACAGAATGGCTCTATTCACACAAGCTCAGGGTTGTTTGATACACCCTGATCACAATCAACTTCAACTGCCTGCCTGAATGATAGGGTTATAATTTCCTTTGGCCTTGGATTGCCAACTTTTCATGTCTAGAATTCTGGACATGTACAAAAAAGCAAAATACATGCACAATAGATGTCTGTGCTTAACCCCCCTCAGGGGATTGTTGTACAATATTACTGTGCGCAATTAAACATATTCGTCTGTTCTTCAATGTCATTGACAGTGTCCCTTACGTCTGGACTGTCCAGAAGCTTCCACTTTCAATTTTTGTGTTATCATTTGCTTAGTCTCTTCCCTCATACCTATAGCTACAATAAAATAATTATTTTAATCCATACACCTAAATACTTCATCTTATCATGTTCCCATAAATTTGGTATTGCAATACCAATTCATGTGTTGGTATACAGTTTACTGCTATAGGCTTTGTTTTATCTTCATTAATTGTATATTCTGAAAAAGACTTGAAACTGACTCAGAATGTTGCACAACACCAAATTGTTATTTTATGGATTCCTCATTTACAAAATAATATCATCTGCAAATAAAGCTAACTTTTTGACTACCATACCATTTATCCTTGAATTTGAGTCCTTCATTTTCCTTGCCAAGAGCTCTAAAATAAAGGTAAAAGAGGACTACCCTGCCTTGTTCCTCTATTCAAACATAGCTTGTCAGAGAGGAACTCTCCCACCTTAATTCTAGCTTCCGACCCCTCATTTATCCTCCTAATTAGCTCCGTGGTGGTACAGCAGTTGCGTTGTTGCCTCACAGCAAGAGGTTCTCCCGTTTGATTCTCAGCTAGTGTGCGGGGAGTGCCTTCTGTGTGGAATCTGCATGTCCTCCCTGCGGTCGAGTGGCCTCCGAAAGACATGCGTGAATGGGCGTGCCTTCACTGAAGGTTGGGCGTCAGGCTGGCAACTCGGCACCATAAAAAGCGACTGCCAATCATTAGCAGACTGGAGTTTCACTGTGGCGACCCCTTACCGGGGAAAGCCAAAAAGACAAATGACATTCTGTTAGGGAGTGCAGGTGCTGCTCCTGTTCTGCTCATAAAATCCCATATGACTATCAAATGCTTTCATGACCCACTAACAATACTGACATTTTTTTACACTCTGTTTTACTCTAGATCATCATTGTTCTACTAACATTGTCAAATGTTTGCTTTTCTGCTACAAAACCACAATTATCCATAGCTATCAGTTTGGCAACACCTTTGCCATACTCTTAGCTAATATAGGCATAAACAGTTTATAATAATGGTTTAAAGCTGTAATAGGTCTCTAAGAAGTTGGGTCTTAAGGGTCTTTACCTCTTTGGCTAATACAGACACCATAGCTTTCATAGAATATGCTAAACCCCCTCTTAAAGACTGCTAAATAAAATTTTGCAGATCTTTATCATTTTCTTAACGTCTTCTATGGAACTAATACTTGGCTATATTCTTAGGTAAATATTTCTTCAAGTAGGTATAACTGTATAGTTGCCCTAGTTCTGTTTTCATTAATTGTGGGCTATTCCCAACAAGTACTTTTTTATCTGTTATTTCTCAATATGTCAAGGACAGTTCCTTCCTATTGATTCTAATCCATATTGCAAGGGTTTAAACATCTGTCAGTCCTGTCTTGTAACTTAGGAATTCTATAATAAGCTAGACAGGGAGAAACAATGCAGAGAGTCTCAGTGCGCTCCAAGAATTTTATTTATCTGCAGAAAAATAATCAGATTATCTTTTACTAAATGTTCTGTTTCATAGGTGATCAGTGAGTAGACCTTTGCTTTCATCACCCTTACTGAGGGTGCAGTGGTCATCCTACTGAGGCTAACACCTACAGTATATGTCGTACTTAAATCTTTTTTATTTTTGTTTCTATATATTTTTCTTGTGTGTCCCCTAGTACCTTTTTTAGATTATATCAAACTTACATATTGGAAGGATTCAACCCTTTAAACACCCTGTTTGCCTAATGTACCCTTTTCTCATTTCTAATATCATATGGTATCATTTTAATGTTTTAATATTTATTACTGGGTCTTTCCATCTTGTAAGATACACTAAGGTGATAATTTACATGTTAAGTGAAAAATTTCTTAGAATATGAATGAATCATTTCAAAATGTACTTAAGTTGCTTGCAGTAAACTATTAGCAACAAATTTTAAAGCTAGGCAAGGATTATTTGTTATATTTGGAACCTCTCCAGCTATGCTGTCCATAATCATGAAGAAACCATTCAATGTATTTAAGGAAAAGACTGGGGGGGGGGGGGTAAATATGCATGTCTTACCTGCTTCTTTAATTCAAATTCCTGTGTTAGGTGTCCTTTTCTGGAAATTTTAACCCTGTCCCAAAATGGGATATACAATGCCAATAACTGCAGTTAAACTCTCTTTTATACCAATTTTCTTCATAGTCCACCTATTTGAATTAGTATAGCATATACTTTGTGTCCTGAAAGTAACATACTTCCTTGTAATATGACCTCATATTAACCATCTAAATTAATTCTTTATGCTGTTACCATTCAGGGAAACTATAATAAAATTGCCCTTTCCATTTTTAGCAGTTGTTTTTAATGTAATACGTACTTTGATTGTATTTATTTTATTTTTAAATTTAACTGAGTAAGTGAACTGGTCTGAAGACCCTTTAAGACATGACCCAGGCAAATAGACAGTACAAACACTGAAGGCAAGCCACAATCAAGGCTCATTAATAATACATGTGGCAAGGCCAGATCGTACAATGATTAGCTGTTCATTACGACTGTAGTAGTGGTTATGGGAAGATCTTGTTAGAGCAATCCATGGCCAGAGTAATGTATGGGCAGATGTAAACATTAACAGTGCACAAGTATTTAAATTAGTTGTTGCAATACTAATCACATGGATAGTAATGTTAAGGTGTTGTGCGCTATTGTTGTAACTCTAGGCAACAAATTTGCAGAGATATGTTTTATGGAAGAAGGTAAGGCTATAATGGATAAGGATGGAGTGTAGTTGTGGTAACAGGCAGCAGAAGCTGACAAAATACTGCAAAGAGAGCTGCTGACCAAAGGAGGAATACATAATACAGTGGATATGGTGGTATTACACATAAACTATATATCAGTCTGAAATACTTGACCTTAGAAAATGTGAAACACAGACAAGATATGTATGATACAATAAAGTAACAGGATAATCTACACCAGTCCTGACAGCATCTGAGATTTATCAGTAACTGTTGTATAATGTAAATGTTGTGAAAAAAACTAGCCCTGAGAGGATTTGACCACATTACTCTCTACATTAATGTTCTACCAAAACCTGCATTAACAAGGTGAGTTCTAGCATGAGTTACAAGGAAGATGTCAGGGAAATGCATATTGAGAGAATGTTGCACACTTGCAAACTGAAAGCAGAAAAAAAGATGGGCCTCAAGGGATTTGAGCCTATCACCCTCCTCAGTGATATTCTACAAACTCTGCATTTACAAGGTGAACCATAGAAGCAGTCATAATGAAGGTGTCAGAGAATCACATAGCAGATGAGTTTTTCCATGTGCAAAGTGAAAACAGAAAATTCACAAAAAAGCATTCTCAACCCTGATCGGTATTGAACACCAACCCCTCATCGTTTGAACTTTACAAACTACTTCATTAACAAGGTGAGCTGCAGAAGCAGTCTTACTGAATGTGTGAGGGAAACACACATGCATTTACAGAACTGAAAAAATTAAAAAAAAGACAAGTCTGAGTGTATTTGAACACTTTTGTCTGTGCACTGACACTCTGCAAATCACTTTATAAACAAGCTAAACCATGGAAGCAATCAGATTAAAGGCTTCACCCCATTTCCTATTTGAAAACTTCTCATTTATATGACTGATTGCATCTGAGGGCAATATCCATAGGAGCTGTTCTTGATTGGACTTTATTGTTGGTTCACAATGAGCACTACCATATGTTGTCAGTTTTAGATGGGCACTGAAGGTGCTCTGCTTGACCCATTGTGCACACTGCAACCACAAAAAGAAAAGTGTTGTAGAAAAACTTTACTGGCATGTGTAGTGTGATTAATTTTTGACCAGATTAAAAGTTGGAAATGGGAGTATAGAAAAGAGATGAAAAGGGGAAGCAAGCAGAGGGTAGAACAGGAGGTGAGCAAAACAGGAATTAGTAGGATGGATGTGGGGTAGGAAGCATATACTTTTTTTTCTTTGTGGGACATGTGCCTCCTTTTTAAAGAGAAGAGAAAGTTGGGGAAGGAAGTAAAGGAAGTAAGAGAAAGGTAAAAGGTATAGGCTAGATAGATAGAGGCAGATATAATTAACAGGGTAATACAGTGAGAGGGCTGGAACATTAATGCTGAAGGAAACAACAGAGGGAACAGAATGGTATCTGTAAGATTGTAAAACTAACAGGGAAGGGAAGAGAACACTAGGTTTTGGGATAGGGTTGTGTTTTGCAGATGCAGTCTTTTCTAGTGGGAGTTAACTTGTCACCCTGGGTAGTGTCACTATTGAATTCTGGCTCAGAAGATGAAACCAGTGCTCGGCAGGGACTTGACTCAATGAGTTACCAGAACATGGTCTCCATTTGGCCAGTGCAGGCATACAGCCTCCTGTTAGTAATATTGCCCACAAGCTCTGCCAGCTGCCGATGGATGACAAAGGTGTCACCTCCACTTGCCCTGGCAGGTACCACAACACCAACTTCTGGTGCAGGGCTACTTGACACACATTTTGCAGGTAGGGCAGGAGAAGTGAAGGCCAGTGTGGCAGGCTGAGACCCAGTAGTGGTGGAGTTGCTTCTGTCATGTTTTGGAAGCCACTTGCCATTGAGATGGGTGCAAGTTGCTGTGCTGGTGCATATAAGCATAAAAGAAATGGAGAGAAACAAAAAATAAACAATACATGTATATAAGAGAAAGGATAATGGCAAAAGGGTGGGCGATGGAATATAAATGCAATGAAAATAGAATGTTAAGTTGTCTATCTCGCCTTCATTCTTGCTGGTTGGGTTCGGAGCTGATCCTCGGCTCCAACTCTGCCATCTTCAAAAGCTTGAGAGATGCTTACTGGCTCGAGGCCCCCCTATATCCCATGATGCCTGGCGCTAGATACCCAGACCTCATTTGCCGCTTCTGCTACGAGGTTGCATTTACTGGCTCAGGTCGTATTTTTTCACTTTATTGATATATATTTAGAACTTTTTGTATATTATTAGTTAGAATATTTAGTGTTCATACATATTTGTATTATCTGTAGGTATTTGTTAGTGTTTAATCCCCCTTGAAAACTCATTTTTCTTCTTAGAAAGTTCCCCCCCCACACTCCCATTTTCCTCTTTAAGGTAAGCCATTTCAGTTAGAGGCTTATCTTTGTTTCCTTTTTTCCTTTTTAAGGTAGAAAAATATTTTTAATAGAAATTGTGGTAGTTGTAGGTCCGTTTAGCTTTTCTTATATTAAAAAGTGTGTGTGTGTGCTGTTAGGGTGTGGCAACTTGTGTGGACTGTGTGTGTTTTTTTCTAGTTACCAACTTCCCTTAGTACTCTTTCTTTGTGTTTGATTCTTTCCTTTACAGGAATGTCTAAAGAGACGAAAGTGTCGGGATTCAAGAAGTGTGACTCATGCTGTCAGAAAATGTCACTGACAGATGGTCACACTTCTTGTGTCTATAGCTTGGGTGCCCTACAACTGCACGACTCTGTCACGCCTTTAGTCCAAGAGTCCTGCAGGAGCGTAGGAATAAGCTTATCCTTAAGGGTTTGCTTAAACCTGAAGGATCACCAGCCAAGACTCAGTCAGTGAAACCTTCCAAGCCGTCAAAGCCGCCGGCTCCCAGTTCAGAGCCGTCATTAGGTGTGGCGCCTGCTTCAACTTCGGTTCAGACTGGAAATGAAGTACCTATCTCAAAGCCAACATCGGCTCCGACTGGAACCGAAGTACCTACCTCCCAGTCAGCCCCGACTCTTCTGTCGGAACCATCAGGGAGTCAAAAACATTCCAGATCACCATCCTTAGAGTTGATTCATTCAGCTCCGGGGTCCCTTTTGTTGCAATCGGAGAGAAGTCATCGATCACACTCTTCTCGGTCATCAAGACTATCTGTCCATGATTTGGAGAGAGTGGTGAGCAGGCTTTTAAAATCGCAGGCCCTGGCTAAAATGCTATCCAGCCCCCCTCATCAGGGTTTGGCTCTACCTATATCTGCAGTAGTTCCTCCTTCGACTCATTCCTTGAGCTCAGAGCCGGAGCATGCTGAGGCTGGGATCGTGGGACCGTCGGCACCGATACCTCCCCTTTCGGTTCCATCATTGGCTCCGATCACTTCCGTGGTGCCGTCCTTGGAGGGATCTGGGCACAGGGACTCCCTCGTCGGCTCCGAGGGGGCGAGTGACATCGGACCCTTGTCCGACCCCGTTCTCCTTCTCGGAGCTTCAGCGCAGGTGAGTTTGGCTCCTACATTGGCTTCGGAGCCATCTCTTTTGGTGCCGGGGAGGTTTCCTGTCTCTTCGGAGCCAGAGCCTTCTCTGATATCGGGAAGAGGTGCCTAGAGGTCATGAGGAGTGTGCTGGCATCTGAGTTAGCCTCACGGTCAGTCTCATCAGCTCCTCCCCCCATGGTGCCTGCTCCTGCCTCTGCCCCTCCTCCAGACTCCAAGTGTGGGGAACAAGCGCTCCAGGGCACCCCATTGGGTGTATCCTCCTCTTCCGAGGCCTCCCCCATTCATTCAGAGGAGCCCCCTCGAAAGAGGAAATGCAAGAGAGGAAGCATGTTGACTCCCCTGAGTCTGTCACTTCAGATACCGACTTGGAGGAGTCAGAAGGGTCCCAGAGATGCCCCTCTGAGGACATCTCCTTCTCAGACATCCTTGAGATTCTTAGGCAGAGGGGGAACTGGACTACCCTTAATCCTTCCAAGGATGAGTTGGTATTCCTGGATGCATTTGGATCCCGACCCTCCACCTCCTGGGAGTCTCCGCCTTTTGATCCACTGATGTCTGTGGTGGCTTGAAAGGTGTGGTCAGCTCCAGACACAATGGAACCAACTCCCCGCATGCCCACAAAATTTATTACCGCCCCACAAGACAAGCAATTTCTGACCAAGGGTGTTCCCATTGATGCCATGGTGGTAGCAGCGGCCACAAAAAAGGAGTTGGCTGAAACTTCTTCATCTGTCCATCCCCCTAATAAGGAATCAAGGACGATGGACAGATATGGGAAGTGGATGTTTTCCTCAGCGACCTTCTCCATGAGGTCGCTGAACTATTTGTGCCACTTTACCCGCCTTCAAAGGGATCTCCTTAAAGAGCTAGGAGATACCCTTCAAGATCCATCAACTGCAGGGGCCCAGGCTAAGGTTGCCTCCCAGCTGACGACTCTTAATTCGGTAGTAAACTCCTCTATGCGGCTCATCTCTTATGCAGCCGATGGCGCGAGTAGGGCCGCAGGCACAGGCGTGGCTTTGAGGAGGCACACTTGGATGCGGTTATGCAACTTTGCGGAACCCTTCAGGGCGTCTTTCACCAACACCCCCTTTGATGGTTCTGCTCTGTTTGGACCACAGGTGAAGGATGCCCTTACCAGGTGTGAACAGGAAGGCAAGACTCTCTCTGTTGTGGGAGTCCGTTTTTCCACTCCTTCAAGACCATATCCCAAGGGTCAGAAGAGTGGGAAGATGTGGTTCCAGAAACCCCAGGGAGCTGTGCCTGACACACGTGGAGAGTTCCCCTCCAGGGGCAGAGGAGGGAACAACAATAGACACTGCCCTAGGGGCAGAGGGGGTCCGCAAAATCAGGGCCAAAGAGAATCTTTCTCTGACAAGCCCTTCCAGCATCCCTGAAGTGTTGCCCAGCTGTCCACCTTCGGAGGCAGTCGGGGGAAGATTTTCACTGTACCCAAAAGCCTGGCAAAGTATAACACAAGACAAATGGGTACTCTCTATCATATCCGAAGGCTACAAAATCCTCTTCCTTCACATTCCACACATTCCCAACAAATTCCTTCCAGATGTTCCACCCAATCTAAGGGATCAAGCAGTTCAAGAAATTTCAAAACTGCTAAGAAAAAGAGCCATTCAGCCAGTCCAAGCAGAGCAGCAAGGATCCAGAATTTACTCAAGGTTCTTTTTGGTACCAAAAAAGACAGGGGACTGGAGACCTATTCTGGATCTCAGCAGACTAAACAGGTCTGTTCAAAGAACGAAGTTCCGGATGGTCACGCTACAGTCCATTTTACCCTTTCTGGGTCAGGACAATTGGATGTGCTCCATAGATCTTCAGGACATGTACTACCATATCAAAATGGACAGACACTCCAGAAGATTCCTCCGCTTCCGGCTGGGAGCCAGTCATTATCAGTTCAGAGTTCTGCCCTTTGGTCTCACCACAGCCCCCAGGGTGTTCACCAAATGTTTGACAGTAGTTACCGCTCATCTGAGACGGAAAGGATTCCAGGTGTTTCCATATTTAGACGACTGGCTCCTTACTGCTACCACCAGACATCACCTGCTGTGAGTCAGAGACTACACCATCCAAACTTGCTCCAAACTAGGCATCACAATAAATTTCGAAAAGTCTGCATTGTCACCTTGTCAATCTTCCACCTTTATAGGTACAAACTTAAATACAAAGGACATGTCAGCGAGACTTCCATTAGACAGAGTGCTAGACATTCACTGACATGTGCAGGTCTTATTATGATGCAAAAAAATACAGGCCAGATTCGTCCTAAAAACCTTGGGTATCATGGCAGCGGCTATCTTACTAGTTCCCCTTGCTCGTCTTCATATGAGGATTCTTCAGTGGATGCTGTTCACCCAATGGTCCTTCCAACAACTTCCAGTGTCACACAAGATAATGATCACACAGACATGCAAAAACCAACTTGCTTGGTGGATGGTTTCCCCATCAGTTCCACAGGACAGACCATTTGCTCTTCCTCCTGATCGGGTGGGGGGGGGCATTTTCAGGGCAGAACAGTCCAAGGCACCTAGCAGCCTCACGAGTACCATCTGCATATTAATGTCTTGGAGATGAGGGCCGTGCTTTTGGCGTTGCAAGCTCTTCACAACTCTCTTCCCTCCGGGGCCATTGCAATTCAAACAGGCAATACGTCGGTAGTGTGGTACATCAACAAGCAGGGCGGAACCAGGTCCTACCCCCTGTGTCGAGAAGCACAGACTCTGGCAGTGGGCGATCTCTTCCCAACGGTTTCTGATAGCAGTGCACATTCCTGGGAAGTCCAACGTTATAGCGGACAGGCTGAGCAGAGCAATTCTCATGCCTCACGAGTGGTTTCTTAATCAGATAGTGGCAGACCAAATCTTTCGCAAATGGGGTCAGCCTTGCTGCGACCTTTTTGCCACCCCCTTCAGCAAGTGCAACAATTTCTTCTCTCTCCTCCCTCTTCCCGGACACTCCCCCAGAGACGCTCTAATTCACGATTGGCCTCAAGGACTTCTTTATGCATTCCCTCCATTTCCCAAACTAATACAGAAAGCTACCACATTGGGATGCAAGATGATCCTCATTGCCCCTTACTGGCCTCGACAAATTTGGTTCCTGTTCCTGCATCATCACCTTCTGGGGCAGCCCTGGACCCACTTCCAGACTTTCTGATCCATCAATCGGGCAGGCTTCACCAATCTCTTCAATCTCTCCAGCTCACTGCTTGGTTGCTCCACTTCTAATATTAGCCAGGCTCAGCCCCTGTCCACCATATCTTAGAATTTCTAGCGGAACTTTTTCGAGCTGGATCCTCTTCTGCCACGATTAGAGTTCAGCTAGCTGCAATTTCAAACTTTCATATGGGCCTAGCTGATACAACCATCATGTCCCATAAGCTTTGTAAAGCCTTTCTTAAAGGGACCACTCTACTCAGGTCCCCAGTAAGAGATCCCCCGCCTCCGTGGGATCTGAATTTGATTTTAGCTTCCCTGATACTGCCCCCCTTTGAACCTGCAGCTTCTTGTTCTTTGAAGTTTCTTTCTTGGAAAACCCTTCTACTGGTTGCAATTACATCAGCTAGAAGAGTTTCTGAACTTCAGGCTCCTTGTGTTCGTCCTCCTTACCTAATTTTTCACAATGATAGAGTTTCTCTTTGGACTAACCCTTCCTTTCTTCCAAAGGTTGCTTCTGATAATAATTTGAATCAGTCCCTTGACCTACCTGTGTTTTTTCCAAATTATTCCAACAAAGCGGAATACAAATTACATCAGTTGGACGTTCATAGACAATTACATTTTTACTTGCATAGAACCAAGCAAATCAGAAAATCAGACCAGTTGTTCCTGTCCTATGCTGAGGGTAAACAAGGTATACCGGTGTCGAACGTGACCTTATCTAGGTGGTTGACATCCATTATTACATTTATATATCAGTTAAGGAATAAAGAGCTTCCTGCTAACCCAAAAGGTCACTCCACTAGAGCTCTAGCTACTTCAGTGGCATTTCAGGCAAGATTGCCAATGGAAACTATTTGTGCGGCAGCTACATGGGCCAGTCCTCATACCTTCATTTCACATTATAAGCTGGATGTGGCCTCCAGGAGCAGAGCTGATTTTGGTTCCACTGTTCTGAAGAGTCTGTTCCAATAAGCCACCCAGGATTGAGGTGCTAGGGACGCTGTCCCAACCAGCAAGAATGAAGGCGAGATAGACAACTTAACATTAAGAAGTTATGTACCTACCACAATGTTCCATGTTAGTTGTCTTCTTCTTTCTTGCGTCGCACCCTCCATCCCCCTATCCTAGTAGACCGAGATGAGGTCCTTAAGTTTTTTATCACTGGCTGAGTCTTCTCTGGCTATTACCTCTCACTATCAGTCTCTCCAGTAGGTTCATGCACCCTACTACAGTTTACTGTATTGTTATTATTATAATTGTTATTATTATGTCTGTAGTTAGGTTTACCAAATGAGATCTGGGTATCTAGCGCCAGGCATCATGGGATATAGGGGTCCTCGAGCCAGTAAGCAGCTCTCAAGCTTTTGAAGATGGCTGAGTCGGAGCCGAGGATCGGCTCCGAACCCAACCAGCAAGAAAGAAGGTGATAAGAAGACAACTAACATGAAACGTTATGGTAGGTACATAACTTCTTATTTCTTAATTATGTTAAGAAGAATACAGTTAAACATAATATGCCTTTCAAAGCATTCCATAATTATGAATTTCAGAAGCATGTGTTTTATATACATTCATATAATATAGGGGAACCGAGAGCTTTGTTGTCTTCTACTCCGATGATGCCTCTCACCCTTTTGACTGTGACATCACCAGATCAAGAAGGATCTCAGGGTCAAGGTACAGGGCTCATTGTCAACTCTGAGATTTTCTGAGCCAACCCTGCCCTTAGGTGTTTCAGTCCTAGGCAGCTCTGCTCTGATGTTGGCTTCAGAGCCAAGTCAGATCAGGCCCAGAGACATTCCTTCTTTGGTGATTTTGGAGCATAAGAAGTCTTTCTCTGTACTGGTCTTGACTTTGGCCTTAGAAGGATTTGAAAGTGTGTTCTCCAGGTTAACAGAAGAGGGCTCTCACACACAACCTTGGCACCATCCTCACCCCCTCTGGATCTTATTGCTCCTTCTTCCACTCATCGTGTCTGACAGGACAGCTAACCTTGCAAAGCCTCAAGGAATCGTGTCTGTCTTGTTCCCCCTTGGGTTCTGCGCCACCTCTGGAGCCTTCCATGGGAGAATGGCATAGGAGGAAATGAATTTACAAAAAGAGACATCTGGGCTACCTTCATGAGTCATTCATTTTGAGTAAGGGGAGGGGGCCCAAGATCTCCTCTAGAAAACTGCTCCTTTGGAGACATTCTTGAATTGATGAAACAAAGAGGGGGTTGGTCAGAAAAGCCCCTCCCAAGTTAAGTTGGTATTTCTTGAGGTTTCAGGGCTGGCTCATCTTCCTCCTGGGTAGCCTGTCCTTCTGATGAACCCATTTATTTGGTGTTTTAGTGGGAGTGGAAAAAATCTGATAGGGTGAAGCCAATTCCCAGAAAACTTGACAAAGTACTTGTACCTGTTAGGAATAGGCTATATTTGGAGTAAAGGTTCCGCTGTAGATGCTATAGTGGTTGGAGCAGCCAGAAAAAAGGATCTTTCTGAGAAGACCACCTCTGTCCATTCCCATAACAGGGAGACCAGTGCACTAGATAGATTTGGAAAGTGGACTTACACTTCAGGGACATTTGCTGTTTATGTGCTGAAATAGCTACCCTGTATGACTCATTTTCAGATGGACTTGCCCAAGCAGCTGTCCAACTCTATCTGTGGTAGCCTGCTTGCTGATATATGGAAAATTGTGGAATTGTCTACCCTTCAATTGATATCCAACATGTATGTCCATGTGGGTGCTACCAAATGAAGCTGATGACATGTTGAGAACAGTACACACTGCCATTGCTATTTGCTGGCACACCTGAATACATCTGTGATTTTGCATACAGTTTCAAGACATCCTTTGTCAAAGTTCCCTTTGATGATTCAACTCTTTTTGGACCCAAGGTCAAACATATGCTCACCAGAAGCGAGCAGGAGGGCAAAACTCTGTCTGCCATAGGCATATTTTTTCCACACCTAAAGGACGTTTTTCCCAGAACCAGAAAGGTGGAAAGAAGTTATGGTTTCATAAATCCCCTGACTCATCTAGTGACAGACCCACCAGGACAGAGGGGGAAATAACCCCAATGGATGTTGCCCCAAGAGCAGACATGGACTGCATAATAAAGGAAGTTCCCTATACTGAGAAGCACTTCCAGTACTCCTGAAGTGTTGCTTAACTACTGCACTCTGGAGGCAATCAGGAGAGATCTTATCTCTGCATTCTCACACCTGGCTAGCTGTCATTCAAGATGCTTGGGTGCATAAGTTAATCAGCAGAGGCTACAGTATCCCCTTTGCTTTCAACTCAGTAAACAAGTAAAACATTCCTGTAGTGCCACAGAATCAGAGGAATTTGGCTGCAGCAGAAATTTCAAAGCTGCTACAAAAGTGAGTCATCCTGGAGGTCCTACTAGATCAGCAAATAGGTGCATTTCAAGATTAGTTTTGGTTCCAAAAAAGATGGAGGAACTCAGGCCCAAATTGAACCTCTACCACCTCAATTCATGAAACAGATAAAATTCCAGATGCTCACAGTTCAGTCCATTCTGTCTCTTCTATGGAAGTATGACTGGATGTGCTTGGCAGACCTTCAGGATACCTTCTACCATGCCAAGATCGTGAGGATGTCCAGGAGGTTTCACCACTTTAACCTGGGAGCCAGTCATTTCCAGTTCAGAGCACTACCCTTTGGTCTCACAGCAACACCCAAGGTGTTCACCAAGTGCATGGCAGTGGTGGCAGCATATCTAAGGCTGCAGGGCTTCCAGGTGTTCCTCAATCTAGATGACTGTCTCCTTACTGCACCTGCCAAGGATCTACTTTTTCAGTCCAGAAACTTCTTGCTACAGTTCTCTCACCACTTTGGGATTACTGTAAAAGTAAGCATAAGCCAGCTGACACTGACACAGGTAATACAGTTCATAGGGTGTCACTTGGACATAGGTTCATAGGTTGGTACTAGGCTATTAGCCCTTGGGCCTGTACAAGCCTAGCCATAGCAATTCTCTGGCTATTTCTTCCCACAATATTTACTTCCCATGACATACCATATTACAAAACTTCCACACTCAAAAGTACTTTCCCTCTGTCAGCAAACTTCTGAAATCCTTCTTTCTTCAAATCCCCCAGTAAGGATAATTCTTTAACTACTGGGATCAATGGCCACATCCATTACATTGATTCTTCAAGCATGTTTTACATGAGTACTTCAGTGAGCTATCATTTCAATGGTCAGTGATACACCATCCCATGTGGTTCCCAGTACGCCTCACACCAACATGCAGGCATAAGGTTCTTTGGTGGCTGACCTCTCCATTAGTGATTTAAGTTAACCTTTTATCAACCAAGGTGACTGTGGACACCTCTCTGGTGGGGTGGGGTGGGGTGGGAGGTCATTTCAAATGAAAATGGTTCAAAGCATGTGGTAAACAACAGAGGCCAACCTTCACATCAATATCTTGGAAATAAGTGCAGTCCTGCTAGCATTGTGGGACTTCCAGGGCTGCCTCTCCAAGGGTGTGATATCAACCCAGACAGACAACAAACCAGGGAGAACCCATTCATACCCATTATGTCAGGAAGCCATGAAGTTGTGGCAAGGGGCAATGTCTTTTCAACTTTTTCTGGTGACAACTCATATCCTGGGTTGCTCCAATGTTTTGGTGGACAAACTGAGAAGATCTTTTTTTTGCCAGTCAGTGGAAGATATGATTTTTAGTCACTGGAGACAGCTATGCTGTGACCTCTTCACATCCCATCTCAACACAAAGTGCAGCAGCTACTTTGCCATGATCCCCCAAGAGAGAGAGACATCATAGAAGGATGCTGTAGTTCACATTCGGCCCCTGGGTCTCCTTTACACTTTTCCTCTAATAACCAAGTTTCTTCAGAAGGGCATTTGGTGTAGGGCAGCAGTGATTCTCATTGCCCCCTTCAGGACCCAATAGGTTTGGTTTCCTTTCCTTTGGCCTCATTTGAAACACTTTGCTTGGGTGCTGGACCCCAATCCAGATTTGCTATCTTACCCATCCAGTCAGCTTCACTGAGACTTAAAGGCCCTGAAATTAACTGTTTGGTTCTTCCAATTCCAGTGATGGTCAGGGATGCTAGGCTTTCTGCATCCGTTATCCACATTTTATCCTCATCACAAAAAAACACTGGAAAGGTCTACAAAAACAAATGGACAAGATTTGCCAGAGCTTCGTCTAAGGACTTAGCTCCCTTTTCAGATCCTTTATCAGTCATTTTGAATTTTCTTTGGCCAGATTATTCCAGGAAGGTGTGCTTTTTTTCCACTATCATGGTTCAGTTAGCAGCTATTTCCAATTTTCATATGTAAGAAAACTAAAATTCCATTGCATACTTAAAAATCACTTAAAGCCTTTTTAAGGGGAATCTTCCTTCTTAGACCACTAATCAGAGATCCAATGATGGATCTTCACTGTCAGTTAAGATTCTATCTGTATCATGCCAAGGACATTAGGAAAACAGCTTACCTTTTTCTTTTCTTCTGAAAAACAAATTAGGACATGGAGTTTCAAGAGTCACATTGTTCAGGTGGTTCTGTCATTGTATTACTCTTGTTTATAAAGGAAAGGTCTGTCTCTACTTAATAAGCCAAGAGCTCTTTCAACCAGACCAATTGCTTTGGCTGCTTACTTTGCCACAGAGTACAGCCAGATGAGATTTGTGCTGCAGCTACTTAGTCTACTGTTTACACCTTTGTTTCAAATTACAAGCTGGATATGCAGACTAAATCCTGTGCATCCTTCGGCTCCAACATTCTTTGGAATATTTTTTCCATGAGACCGCCCTAGATTATTAGTGGCTGGGAATCTGTTCCATTTGTTTAGTTGGATGTAAGAGAATGTCCAAAATAAGAAGCCAAGAAGAATATAATAACCACGGCTCACAGGACCTAGATTCAACCAATATAAGGCAATGTAAAACCATTAATAGGTTTAAAATGACTAGTTTATTCCACAAAAACACAATGTGAAGTTATGCACTTTCACTCGGTCAATACCGAGCTTCCTCAGAACAAATAGTACACTGTAATCATGGCACTCCTTAAATACCACATGGTAATCGCATGACCCCCGTTTTCCCCAATAAAACCTTTTCATTTCTAAAAAATTATACAATCACTTACAAATACGTTAATGTAAAAAGCTACAATATAATATGTTATAAAAACAGTGTGTAGCCATATAAAACAATCTTCTTCATGTACCTATGCTAATAAAGCACCAGTTCCCCTCAAAAAATGCAAAGACCACAACTGAAACAATTGTGTTACATTCAATGTAACACAAATACATCAATTTAAATGCTGTATTATTTGAAAAATGTGCAGATAAAATGTACGTCCAGTTGAATACAGCTTGATCTTAGCCAGTCAAAGCTGAAGTTATAAGCAGAAAATATTCCTAAATGTACCACTTAAATACAGGCTTTCAATGAACGAGACTTCCCCTGCCTGCCATTACTAAAAGCAATAAAATCTAGCAAGCACTAACAAGAAACAGTCAAAACTTCCAGTTCAGTTAATATTCAAAGTAACACAAATACATCAATCTAAATGCCGTATTATTTGAAAAATGTGCAGATAAAAGGTACTTAAATTCTCTTATCCATCCAGTTGAATACAGCTAGATCTTAGCCGGCCAATAGTGAAGTTTTAAGCAGAAAATATTCCTAAATGTACCACTTAAATAGGCAGTAACAGGCCATCAATGAATGAGACGTCCCCTGCCTGCAAGTACTAACAGCAATAAAATCTAGCAAGCACTAACTGAAAAAACAGAGTCAAAACTTCCACTTCAGTTAATATTCAATGTAATACAAATACTTCAATTTAAATGCCGTATTATTTGAAAAATGTGCTGATAAAAGATACTTAAATTCTTTTATATGTCCAGTTGAATACATCTAGATCTTAGCTGGCCTAAGCTGAAGTTTTAAGCAGAAAATATTCTTAAATGTAACACTTAAATAGGCAGTGACAGTCTATCAATGAATGAGTCTTCCCCCGCCTGCAATTACTAACAGCAGTAAAAGCTAGCAAGCACTAACTGACAAAACAGAGTCAAAACTTCCAGTTCAGTTAATATTCACTGTAACACAAATACATCAAATTAAATGCTGTATTATTTGAAACATGTGCAGATAAAATGTACTTAAATTATCTTATACGTCCAGTTGAATACAGCTTGATCTTAGCCGGCCAAAGCTGAAGTTTTAAGCAGCAAATATTCCTAAATGTACCATTTAA
Organism: Protopterus annectens; assembly: GCF_019279795.1. Lineage (NCBI taxonomy): Eukaryota > Metazoa > Chordata > Ceratodontiformes > Protopteridae > Protopterus > Protopterus annectens. The sequence goes on along the minus strand of NC_056738.1, from coordinate 426,244,480 downwards.
ACAGGCTTTCAATGAATGAGACTTCCCCTGCCTGCCATTACTAACATCTAGCAAGCACTAACTGACAAAAAAAGAGTCAAAACTTCCAGTTCAGTTAATATTCAAAGTAACACAAATACATCAATCTAAATGCTGTATTATTTGAAAAATGTGCAGATAAAAGGTACTTAAATTTTCTTATTTGTCCAGTTGAATACAGCTAGATCTTAGCCGGCCAAAGCTGAAGTTTTAAGCAGAAAATATTCCTAAATGTACCACTTAAATAGGCATTGAGAGGCTATCAATGAATGAGACTTCCCCTGCCTGCAATTACTAACATCAATAAAATCTAGCAAGCACTAACGGACAAAACAGAGTCAAAACTTCCAGTTAAGTTAATATTCAATGCAACACAATAACTAAATTTGAATGCAGTATTACTTGTAAAATGTGCAGATAAAAGGTACTTAAATATTCTTAGACGTGCAGTTGAATACAGCTAGATCTTAGCCAGCAAAAGCTGAAGTTTTTAAGCAGAAAATATTCCTAACTGTACCACTTAAATAGGCATTGACAGGCTATCAGTGAATGAGACTTCCGCCGCCTGAAATTGCTAACAGCAATAAAATCAAGCAAGCACTAACTGACAAACCAGAGTCAAAACTTCTAGTTCAGTTAATATTCAATGTAACACAAATACATCAATTTAAATGCCGTATTATTTGAAAAATGTGCAGATAAAAGGTATCTGAATTCTTTTATACGTCCAGTTGAATACAGCTAGATCTTAGCCAGCCAAAGCTGAAGTTTTAAGAAGAAAATATTCCTAAACATGCCACTTAAATAGGCAGTGACAGGCTATCAATGAATGAGACTTCCCCCGCTTGCATTTACTAACAGCAATAAAATCTAGCAACACTAACTGTCAAAACAGAGTCAAAACTTCCAGTTCAGTTAATATTCAATGTAACACAAATACGTCAATTTATATGCAGTATTATTTGAAAAATGTGCTGATAAAAGGTACATAAATTCTCTTATACATCCAGTTTAATACAGCTAGATCTTAGCCGGCCAGAGCTGAAGTTTTAAGCAGAAAATATTCGTAAATGTACCACTTAAGTAGGCAGTGATAGGCTATCAATGAATGTAACTTCCCATGCCTGCAATTACTAACAGCAATAAAATCTAGCAAGCACTAACTGACTGAACAGAGTCAAAACTTTCAGTTCAGTTAATATTCAAAGTAACATAAATACTTCAATTTAAATGCCGTATTATTTGAAATATGTGCAGATAAAGGGTACTTAAATTCTCTTATAAGTCCAATTGAATACAACTAGATCTTAGCCGGACAAAGCTGAAGTTTTAAGAAGAAAATATTACTAAATATACCACTTCAATAGGCAGCAACAGGCTATCAATAAATGAGACTTCCCCCGCCTGCAATTACTAACAGCAATAAAATCTGGCAAGCACTGACTGACAAAACAGAGTCAAAACTTTCAGTTCAGTTTATATTCAATGTTACACAAATACATCCCTTTAAATGCTATATTATTTGAAAAATGTGCAGATAAAAAGGTACTTAAATTCTCTTATATGTCCCGTTGAATACAGCTAGATTTTGCAGGCCAAAGCTGAAGTTTTAAGCAGAAAATATTCCTAAATGTACCACTTAAATAGGCAGTGACAGGCTATGAATGAATGAGACTTCCCCCACCTACAATTATTAACAGCAATAATATCTAGCAAGCACTAACTGACAAAACAGAGGCAAAACTTCCAGTTCAGTTAATATTCATTGTAACACAAATACATCAATTTAAATGCCGTATTTGAAAAATGTGCAGATAAAAGGTACTTAAATTCTGTTATATGTCCAGTTGAATATAGCTAGATTTTAGCCGTCTAAAGCTGAAGCTTTAAGCAGAAAACATTCCTAAATGTACCACTTAAATAAGCAGTAACAGGCTATCAATGAATGAGACTTCCCCTGCCTGCAGTTTCTAACAGCAATGAAATCTAGCAAGCACTAACTGTCAAAACAGAGTCAAAACTTCCAGTTCAGTTAATATTCAATGCAACACAAATACGTCAATTTAAATGCCGTATTATTTGAAAAATGTGCAGATAAAAGGTACTTAAATTATCTTATACATCCAGTTGAATACAGCTACATCTTAGCCGACAAAGCTAACATTTTAAGCAGAAAATATTCCTAAGTGTGCCTCTTAAATAGGCAGTGACAGGCTATCAATGTATTTGACTTCCCCCGCCTGCAAAACTTTCAGTTCAGTTAATATTAAAAGTAACACAAATACTTCAAATTAAATGCTGTATTATTTGAAAAAATGTGCAAATAAAAAGTACTTAAATTCTTTTATACATCCAGTTAAATACAGCTAGATCTTAGCTGGCCAAAGCAGAAGTTTTAAGCAGAAAATATTCCTAAATGTAACACTAAAATAGGCATTGACAGGCTATCAATGAATGAGACATCCGCACCTGCAATTACTAACAGCAATAAAATCTAGCAAACACTAACTGACAAAGCATAGTCAAAACTTCCAGTTCAGTTAATATTCAATGTAACACAAATAAATCAATTTAAATGCCATATTATTTATTTTATTTATTTTATTTTTTATTTTACATTTGTTGACCGGGCTAGTCTAACTGTATATATGTCCATTTTCAGTAGAGGCCCGGGGAGATAAGCTCCAAAACAGTTAAAAGAAATTCACATCAAAGTAATACATGCTTAAAAAGCAGAGAAAATAAAATCACATAAAAGTAATACATGCTTAAAAAGCAGATACATGTATAGTAAAAGAGAAAAAGAGATAAAGATAATATCTGTTTACATATTATTGAAGTATATAATTGTAGTACATTTGACATTGATTAGTACAAGTACAGTTAAAAGTAGACATTCAAATAGAATAAAAGCAAAATGTACATGTAATACATCCAGTAGTAAAGTGATTTTTTTTTTTGAAAAATGTGCAGATAAAAGGTACTTAAATTCTCTTATACTTCCAGTTGAATACAGCTAGATCTTAGCCAGCCAAAGCTGAAGTTTTAAGCAGAAAACATTCCTAAATGTAACACCTAAATAGGCAGTGACAGGCTGCCAACGAATGAGTCTGACCTTGCCTGCAATTGCTAACAGCAATAAAATCTAGCAAGCACTAACTGCCAAAACAGAGTCAAAACTTCCAGTTCAGTTAATATTCAGTGTAACACAAATACATTTATTTAAATGCCGTATTATTTAAAAAATGTGCAGATAAAAGGTACTTGAATTCTTTTATACGTCCAGTTGAATACAGCTAGATCTTAGCCAGCCAAAGCTAAAGCTTTAAGCAGAAAATATTCCTAACTGTACCACTTAAATAGGCAGTGACAGGCTATCAATGAATGAGATTTCCCCCGCCTGCAATTACTAACAGCATTAAAATCTAGCAAGCACTAACTGACAAAACAGAGTCAAAACTTCCAGTTCAGTTAATATTCAACATAACACAAATACATCAATTTAAATGCTGTATTATTTGAAAAATGTGAAGATAAAAGGTACTTAAATTCTCTTATACATCCAGTTGAATAAGCTAGATCTTAGCCAGCCAAAGCTGAAGTTTTAAGCAGAAAACATTCCTAAATGTACCACTTAAATAGGCAGTGACAGGCTATCAATGAATGAGTCTGCCCTTGCCTGCAATTGCTAACAGCAATAAAATCTAACAAGCACTAACTGACAAAACAGAGTCAAAACTTCCAGTTCAGTTAATATTCAATGTAACACAAATACATCAATTTGAATGCCATATTATTTAAAAATGTGCAGATAAAAGGTACTTAAATTCTCTTATATGTCCAGTTGAATACAACTAGATCTTAGCTGGCCAAAGCTGAAGGTTTAAGCAGAAAATATTCCTAAATGTGCCACTTTATTTATTATTTATTTTTATTTACATTTGTTGACCGGGAGTGTCTGACTGGACGTAGGTCCATTTTCAGTGGAGGGCCGGGGAGAAAAGCTCAACAGTAAAATAAACAGACAGTAGTTACATTGGATTACATAGTGATTAACAATTTAACATAGCAATTACTTACAACATATTTACAGAAAAATGTAGTACATCAGTAGACAACTAGAATCTTTATCTGTGAAGTACATAACAGACATTAACAAATGTTACAAAGAGAAGTTCCTGCTGTATAATAAGTACTTGGCTTATGAGCATCTGAGCTTGCTATAATCAAGGTAATTGTGGGTGGGAGTGAGTTCCATAATTTGCTATGGCGCAAGAGAATAGCGCTTCACCAGCAGAGTTATTGGCTTTAGTGATCTGAAAGTGATTTTTGTTGCTGGATCTTAGTGGTCTGGTGGTGCGATAGGGTTGGAGTAGATTCTGGAGGGATGGGACATTTAGTGGATGGTGTACTAGTTTGTGGGCGAGTGAAAGTTGATACCACTGAAGGAGGTGAGGGAGTTCAAGCCAGCCCAGTTCAGCAAGTGAGAGACAGTGGTGACTATGGTAGGATGCCCCTGTGGCGAATTTGGCGATTTTGTTGTAGCAGGTCTCTAGCTTGTTTAGATTACATTGCCTTAGGTTGGTATATATTGGAGAGGCATAAAGTAGGGTGGAGATAAGGTGGGAATTTGCTATTGAAATCTTTGCTGCTTTGGTGAGAAATTGCTTATTTCTGTATAACGCTCCTAGTTTTTTGTGGACTTTTTTTATGGTCATGGATATGTGAATGTCAAATTTTAGTTTATTGTCCATTTCCACTCCTAGCAATTTGGTGTGTACAGTTGGGTATATAGTGGTGTTGTCTTTTACTGTGATGTTAAAGTAAGAGTTATTTTGAGAATGTTTGGTAGGTTGGAAGATGAGTAGTTTAGTTTTGTTTGGGTTGAGTATTAATTGGGCATCGGATAACCATGTTTCAACAGAGGAAAAGGCTTCCTGTGTGACTTTTTGCAGTTTTGGTAGGGACTAGGTTAAGCAGATGATGGTCGAGTCATCTGCGTATTGTATGAGTGTGCCATGTTTGGTGGCAGAGGATAGATTATTGGTGTAGACAGAGAACAGTAGGGGTCCAAGGATGGATCCTTGGGGAACCCTTATGGAGACAGGTAGTTGGGGAGATATGTCATTCTGCCATACAATGGATTGTTGGCGGTCAGACAGGTAACTCTGAAACCAGTTGGTGACTGATTGTGAGAAGGATAGGTTATTGAGAACAGAGATAAGTTGTTTGTGTGGGACCATGTCAAATGCTTTAGATAGGTCTAGGAAAGTAGCAGAGGCGAGAGAGCCATTGTTTTTATGCTGAAGGATAGTGTTAGTAAAGGAAAGTAAGGCAGTGGTGGTGCTATGGTTTGGTCAGAAACCATGCTGAGTACTGGAAAGGAGGTTGTTAGTAAGGAGGTAGTCTGAGACCTGAGAAGTGTATGCATCTCTTTAGTATTTTGGAGAGTGGAGAGGGAATAGCTATGGGGCAGTAATTGGTTAGTTCTGCTGAGGGTCCACCTTTGTGGAGGGGAATTATATGTGATAGACAGAGATCGGTTAACCAAGATGGATACTGGGTAGGCCAGGGCATCAGCTGTGATTTGTAGGTATTCACTTGGGAGGTTGTCTGTTGCTAATCTGGTGGGTTTAAGTTTAGTTAAGAGTTTTTTTATGTTGGAGGTAGGTACAGGAGAAAAAGAGAAGGCAGTGGGGAGATTACTAGTTGAAGGTGTGGGTTGGAGGGGAGGGGGGTTGTGTTGTTTAGCTAGTGATAGTATGGTTTGGGTGAAGTGTGTTGAATGAAGTAGCAATATTTTCTGAGGAGTGAGGGATGTTAGGAGGAGGGGTACTGACTTTACCTGGGTGGAGGATGGAGTTTATGGAGGACCAGAATTGTTTGGGGCTGTGTTGTGAAGAGTCTAGGGAAGACTGGTAGTATTGGAATTTGTCCTGTTTTATTAGCTTTTTGATTCTATTGCATAGTTCTAGGAATTTCTGTCTAGCTGAGGGGGTTTTGGTTTTGCGCCAGTGCTCCCAGGCTTTATCCCTGTTTTTCATTTCTGACTTAGTGGTTTTCTGTAGCCATGGGGAGGGTTGTGCTTTGGTTCTGGAAAATCTTATGGGGGCATGGTAATTAAGGATGTTCAGGAGGGTAGTACTAAAAAATTCAACTGCGTCATCTAGACTGAGGTACTTTAGAGGATGCCAGTTACATTCTTTGAGGGATGAGATGAATGTGAGTGGGTTAAAGTTTAGTTTTTTTACGTATTTGACGGTAGATGACAGGTTTAGCTTGGTATAGGTATTTTTTGAGTAGGAATGTTGGGGAGTGATCACTGAGGCTATATGATAAGCACCCTGTTATATATACTGACTAGTATCCAATCCAGGGTAGTGTGCTTTCTGGAGTTTTTATTTATCCTGTTTGGTGACTGGACTAGTTGGATGAAGCCATGAAGGTGTACATGATGGGTTGGATAGTTGCCAGAACAGGATTGCCAGTCAATATTGAAATCACCTAAGATGATAGTTTCTTGGGGGAGATGGTGGGAAGACCAGCTGAGGAGGTTTTCTAGTGGAGGAATGTTTTGGCCAGGTGGGAAGTAGCATCCAATTATGTTGATAGTTTTGTTTTGGTTAATTTTGAGGTTGGTATATATTATTTCTTCATTGCCTATTTGTGGAGCCGATGATTTTAAGATCTGGATGTTTAGATGCTGTTTAAATATTATAGCTACACCACCTCCTTTTTTGTTTAGCCGGTCTACTCTTAGTATGTCGTAACCTGTAGGGAGTATTTGCTCACTGGTAATGTGAGGTTTTAGCCAGGTCTCTGTCAGGATGACTATATCTGGGGAGTACAAGTCTCTGGTGGCATAGAGTTCATGGACTTTGTTGGATATACTTCTAATATTTAGGCTTAGTAGAAGGAGGTCACTTGGCTTTCTATTGGCTGTAATATGGGAGAAGTTGTAGTTTCTAGTCTGATTATGAGGACTGGGGTTGGAGATGGTACAGCCAGGGTTGGGGTGAATATCTCCACTTAGGGCTAGTTTTGTTATGCATGAGATTATTAGTTTTCTCAGGTTTTGAATGTGTTTGTTTATTAGGGAAACTTTATGATTGTGCTCTGTGGGTAATAGGTATGGTGGGAGGGTTACTATGTTAAGTTGTAGGGATGCTTTAAGTTTGAGTAATATAGTTGGTAGAATATGTGGGGGGGTGCATAGGGATGGTTCTTGAGCTGGTGGGAGGGGAGCTGAGTGTGGGTGAGACATGAGTAGTGGTGTGAGTAGTAGTACAGTGGCAGTGGTTGAGTGGGGGAATGATGGAGCTTTGGTAGGATGTAAGATATGCAAGGAGAGTGCATGCAGTGAGCATATGAAAGGTATGTTTGTACATGTTAGTTGAGGAGGTGTGATAGTAGTGGGAAGATGGAGGAGGTAGTGTTGGGTTAGCGCTGTGGTTGGCTATTGGAAAGATGGGAGGGATTTGAGTGCAATAAAGGTGGGACCACTGGGGCGGGACGGAATAGGGGGCAGGGTGGGGAGCGAAGCGGGTAGACACCCTGTTAGTTGCTCGTATGAGGGGGCTGGAAACAATCACAAAGCAAAGACAAGTATGTGTTAAGAAACAATCACAGTTGACCAAGGACTGCTCTGAAACTGTAAGTCATTTCTTAATTTCTCAGGTGGAAAAACAGGATAACCTTGTAGCAGTATGCTACTGTGGTCATAGTTTAAATTAACAAACACACAGTATTGATCAGTTATGGATACTATTTGCTAACAGAAGAGAATAAGAGAAAGTAGAAGGTGTGTGTGTGTGTGTGTGTGTGTATGGTTGGGGGGGGGGCTCCTTACAAGCCAAAGCAGAGTGCTGTACAGGGGAAAATGAATATTGGCTCAAACAGGTAGACACATATTCAAAGTTAACTGTAGCTGTTTGCAGACAGTTCAGACCCAGACTGGGCTTTTCTTACAAGAATGTTAAAGGTGGTACCGCAGTTGAATACTTAAGAGTGGTGTTAGGTCTAGAAAAGAAGAGTACAGAGGAGTAAGCACTTTTGAGATGATAAATATATATTGTAAAGATTATAAAAAACACACTGAGCAAATAGCTACCGCATGCAGGACAGTGTCTTGAACCAACTACTTAGTATATGGAGATACTGAGCCAATTGGAAGAACATCAGAAAAAAAAAACCCAAACAGTTATGCAGTCACTTAAATAATCAGTGACAGGCTATCAATGAATGAGACTTCCCCCACCTGCAGTTACTAACAGCAATAAATTCTGGCAAGCACTAACGGACAAAACAGAGTCAAAACTTCAAGTTCAGTTAATATTCAATGTAACACAAATACATCAATTTAAATGCCGTATTATTTGAAAAATGTGCAGATAAAAGGTACTTAAATTGTCTTATACATCCAGTTTAATACAGTTAGATCTTAGCTGGCCAAAACTGAAGTTTTAAGCAGAAAATATTCCTAAATGTACCACGTAAGTAGGCAGTGACAGGCTATCAATGAATGAGACTTCCCATGCCTGCAATTACTAACAGCAATATAATCTAGCAAGCACTAACTGACAGAACAGAGTCAAAACTTTCAGTTCAGTTAATATTCAAAATAACATAAATACTTCAATTTAAATGCCATATTATTTGAAATATGTGCAGATAAAGGGTACTTAAATTCTCTTATAAGTCCAGTTGAATACAACTAGATCTTAGCCGGTCAAATCTGAAGTTTTAAGCAGAAAATATTCCTAAATGTACCACTTAAATAGGCAGTGACAGGCTATCAATGAATGAGACTTCCCCCACCTACAATTACTAACAGCAATAAAATCTAGCAAGCACTAACTGACAAAACAGAGTCAAAACTTCCAGTTCAGTTAATATTCATTGTAACACAAATGCATCAATTTAAATGCCGTATTATTTGAAAAATGTGCAGATAAAAGGTACTTAAATTCTGTTATATGTCCAGCTGAATACAGCTAGATCTTAGCTGTCTAAAGCTGAAGCTTTAAGCAGAAAACATTCCTAAATGTACCAGTTAAATAAGCAGTAACAGGCTATCAATGAATGAGACTTCCCCTACCTGCAGTTTCTAACAGCAATAAAATCTAGCAAGCACTAACTGTCAAAACAGAGTCAAAACTTCCAGTTCAGTTAATATTCAATGTAACACAAATACGTCAATTTAAATGCTGTATTATTTGAAAAATGTGCAGATAAAAGGTACTTAAATTATTTTATACATCCAGTTGAATACAGCTACATCTTAGCCGACAAAGCTAAACTTTTAAGCAGAAAATATTCTTAAGTGTGCCTCTTAAATAGGCAGTGACAGGCTATCAAAGAATTTGACTTCCCCGCCTGCAATTACTAACAACAATTAAATCTAGCAAGCACTGACAAAACAGAGTCAAAACCTCCAGTTCAGTTAATATTTAATGTAACACAAATACATCAATTTAAATGCTGTATTATTTGAAAAATGTACAGATAAAAGGTACTTAAATTCTCTTATACGTCCAGTTGAATACAGCTAGATTTTTAGCTTGCCAAGCTTAAGCTTTAAGCAGAAAATATTCCTAAATGTACCACTTAAATAGGCAGTAACAGGCTTTCAATGAATGAGACGTCCCATGCCTGCAATTACTAACAGCAATAAAATCTAGCAAGCACTAACTGACAAAACAGAGTCAAAACTTCCAGTTCAGTTAATATTCAATGTAACACAATAACTCAATTTAAGTGCCATATTATTTGACAAATGTGCAGCTAAATCGTACTTAAATTCTCTTATACATCCAGTTGAATAGAGCTAGATCTTAGCAAGCCAAAGCTGAAGTTTTGAAGCAGAAAATATTTCTAAATGTACCACCTAAATAGGCAGTGACAGGCTGCCAACGAATGAGTCTGCCCTTGCCTGCAATTGCTAACAGCAATAAAATCTAGCAAGCACTAACTGCCAAAACAGAGTCAAAACTTCCAGTTCAGATAATATTCAGTGTAACACAAATACATCAATTTAAATGCCGTATTATTTGAAAAATGTGCAGATAAAAGGTACTTAAATTCTTTTATATGTCCAGTTGAATACAGCTAGATCTTAGCCGGCCAAAGCTGAAGCTTTAAGCAGAAAATATTCCTAAATGTGCCACTTAAATAGGCAGTGAACAGGCTATGAATGAATGAATGAATGAGACTTCCCCCGCCTGCAATTACTAACAGCAATGAAGTCTAGCAAGCACTAACTGACAAAACAGAGTCAAAACTTCTAGTTCAGTTAATATTCAATGTAACACAAGTACATCAATTTAAATGCCGTATTATTTAAAAATGTGCAGATAAAAGGTACTTAAATTCTCTTGTATATCCAGTTGAATACAATTAGATCTTAGCTGGCCAAAGCTGAAGGTTTAAGCAGAAAATATTCCTAAATGTACCACTTTATTTTTATTTACATTTGTTGACCGGGAGTGTCTGACTGGAAGTAGGTCCATTTTCAGCGGAGGCCCGGGGAGAAAAGCTCCACAGTAAAATTAGCAAACAGTAGTTACATTGCATTACATAGCGATTAACAATTTAACATAGCAGTTACTTACAACATATTTACAGATGAAGAATGTAGTACATCAGCAGACAACTAGAATCTTTATCTGTGAAGTACATAACAGACATTAACAAATGTTACAATGAGAAGTTCCTGCTGTATAATATGTACTAGGCTTATGAACATCTGAGCTTGCTGTAATCAAGGTAGTTAGTGGAGTGGAAAGAAAGGTAGTGGTTGGATGGGGTGGATGATATTAGAGTGGGAGTTGCAAGGGCATAGCCAGCATGTTTTTAGGTGTGCTTTTAGTAAAGTTTTGAAGTGGGTGCATAATGGTACGGAGGTAATTCTGGGTGGGAGTGAGTTCCATAATTTGGCTATGGCGCAAGAGAATAGTGCTTCACCAGCAGAATTATTGGCTTTAGTGATCTGCAAGTGATTTTTGTTGCTGGATCTTAGTGGTCTGGTAGTGCGATAGGGTTGGAGTAGATTCTGGAGGGATGGGACATTTAGTGGATGGTTTACTAGTTTGTGGGCGAGTGAGAGTTGATACCACTGAAGGAGGTGAGGGAGTTCATGCCAGCCCAGTTCAGCAAGTGAGAGACAGTAGTAACTACGGTAGGATGCCCCTGTGGCGAATTTGGCGATTTTGTTGTAGCAGGTCTCTAGCTTGTTTAAATCACATTGCCTTAGGTTGGTATGGGCGGCACAGTGGTGCAGTGGTTAACATTGTCGCCTCACAGCAAGAGGTTCTCCGGTTCAATTCTCAGCTGGGGTGCCTTCTGTGTGGAGTTTGCATGTTCTCCCTGTGTTCGCGTGGGTTTCCTCCGGGTACTCCGGTTTCCTCCCACATTCCAAAGACATGCATCTGGTGCATTTCTCCCCGGGTCTCCACTGAAAACAGGCTCTGTGGAACCTAGTCGGACATTCCCGGTCAACAAATGTTAAATAAAATAAAATAAAAAAATATATATTGGAGAGGCATAAAGTAGGGTGGAGATAAGGTGGGAATTTGCTATTGAAATATTTTCTGCTTTGGTGAGAAATTGCTTATTTCTGTATAACGCTCCTAGTTTTTTGTGGACTTTTTTTATGGTCATGGATATGTGAATGTCAAATTTTAGTTTATTGTCTATTTCCACTCCTAGCAATTTGGTGTGTTCAGTTGGGTATATAGTGGTGGTGTCTTTTGCTGTGATGTTAAAGTGAGAGTTGTTTTGAGAATATTTGGTGGGTTGGAAGATGAGTAGTTTAGTTTTGTTTGGGTTGAGTATTAATTGGGCATCAGATAACCATGTTTCAACAGTGGAAAAGGTTTCCTGTGTGACTTTTTGCAGTTTTGGTAGGGACTGGGCTAAGCAGATAATGGTCGAGTCATCTGCGTATTGTATGAGTGTGCCATGTTTGGTGGCAGAGGATAGATTATTGGTGTAAACAGAGAAGAGTAGCGGTCCAAGGATGGATTCTTGGGGAACCCCTATGGAGACAGGTAGTTGGGGAGATATGTCATTCTGCCATACAATGGATTGTTGGCGGTCAGACAGGTAACTCTGAAACCAGTTGGTGACTGATTGTGAGAAGGATAGGTTATTGAGGACAGAGAGAAGTTGTTTGTGTGGGACCATGTCAAATGCTTTAGATAGGTCTAGGAAAGTAGCAGAGGAGAGATAGCCATTGTTTTTATGCTGAAGGATAGTGTTAGTAAAGGAGAATAAGGCAGTGGTGGTGCTATGGTTCGGTTGGAAACCATGCTGAGTACTGGAAAGGAGTTTGTTAGTAAGGAGGTAGTCTGAGACCTGAGAGTATATGCATCTCTCTAGTGTTTTGGAGAGTGGAGAGAGAATAGCTATGGGGCGGTAATTGGTTAGTTCTGCTGAGGGTCCGCCTTTGTGGGGGGGAATTATATGTGATACTTTCCACAGTGTGGGAACGTAACTTTCTGACAGAGATTGGTTAATCAAGATGGATACTGGGTAGGCCAGAGCATCAGCTGCGATTTGTAGGTTTTCACTTGGGAGGTTTTCTGCTGCTAATCTGGTGGGTTTAAGTTTAGTTAAGAATTTTTTTATGTTGGAGGTAGGTACAGGAGAAAAAGAGAAGGCAGTGGGGAGATTACTAGTTGAAGGTGTGGGTTGGAGGGGAGGGGGGTTGTGTTGTTCAGCTAGTGATAGTATGGTTTGGGTGAAGTGTGTGTTGAATGAGGTAGCAATATTTTCTAAGGAGTGAGGGATGTTAGGAGGAGGGGTACTGACTTTACCTGGGTGGAGGATGGAGTTTATGGAAGACCAGAATTGTTTGGGGCTGTGTTGTGAAGAGTCTAGGGCAGACTGGTAGTATTGGACTTTGTCCTGTTTTATTAGCTTTTGGACTCTATTGCATAGTTCTAGGAATTTCTGTCTAGCTGAGGGGGTTTTGGTTTTGCGCCAGTGCTCCCAGGCTTTATCCCTGTTTTTCATTTCTGACTTAATGGTTTTCTGTAGCCATGGGGAGGGTTGTGCTTTGGTTCTGGAAAATCTTATGGGGGCATGATAATTAAGGATGTTCAGGAGGGTAGTACTTAAAAATTCAACTGCGTCATCTAGACTGAGGTACTTTAGAGGATGCCAGCTACAGTCTTTGAGGGATGAGATGAATGTGAGTGGGTTAAAGTTTAGTTTTTTACCTATTTGACGGTAGATGACAGGTTTAGCTTGGTATAGGTATTTTTGAGTAGGAATGTTGGGGAGTGATCACTGAGGCTATCTGATAAGCAGCCTGTTATATATGATTGGGGGCTCTTACTGAGTAGTATCCAATCCAGGGTAGTGTGCTTGCTGGAGTTTTTATTTATCCTGGTTGGTGACTGGACTAGTTGGGTGAAGCCATGAAGGTGTACATGATGGGTTGGATTGTTGCCAGAACAGGATTGCCAGTCAATATTGAAATCACCTAAGATGATAGTTTCTTGGGGGAGATGGTGGGTAGACCAGCTGAGGAGGTTTTCTAGTGGAGGGATGTTTTGGCCAGGTGGGAAGTAGCATCCAGTTATGTTGATAGTTTTGTTTTGGTTAATTGTGAGGTTGGTATATATTATTTCTTCATTGCCTATTTGTGGAGCCGATGATTTTAAGATCTGGATGTTTATATGCTATTTAAATATAGCTACACCACCTCCTTTTTTGTTTAGCCGGTCTACTCTTAGTATGCCGTAACCTGTAGGGAGTATTTGCTCACTGGTAATTTGAGGTTTTAGCCAGGTTTCTGTCAGGATGACTATATCTGGGGAGTACAAGTCTATGGTGGCATGGAGTTCATGGACTTTGTTGGATATTCTTCTAATATTTAGGCTTAGTAGGAGGAGGTTACTTGGCTTTCTATTGTCTGTAATATGGGAGAAGTTGTGGTTTCTAGTCTGATTATGAGGACTGGGGTTGGAGATGGAAGGGCCAGGGTTGGGGTGAATGTCTCCACTTAGGGCTAGTTTTGTTATGCATGAGATTATTAGTTTTCTCAGTTTTTGAATGTGTTTGTTTATTAGGGAAACTTTATGATTGTGCTCTGTGGGTAATAGATATGGTTGGAGGGTTACTATGTTAAGTTTAGGGATGCTTTAAATTTGAGTACTATAGTTGGTAGAATATGTGAGGGGTGCATAGAGATGGTTCTTGAGCTGGTGGGAGGGAAGCTGAGTGTGGGTGAGACATGAGTAGTGGTGTGAGTAGTAGTACAGTGGTAGTGGTTGAGTGGGGGAATGATGGAGCTTTGGTAGGATGTAAGATGTGCAAGGAGAGTGCATGCAGTGAGCATAGGAAAGGTATGCTTGTACATGTTAGTTGAGGAGGTGTGATAGTAGTGGGAAGATGGAGGAGTTAGTGTTGGGTTAGCGCTGTGGTTGTTTATTGGAAAGATGGGAGGGGTTTGAGTGCAATAAAGGTGGGACCACTGGGGCGGGAGGTAATAGGGGGCAGGGTGGGAAGCGAAGTGTGTACAGACCCTGTTAGTTGCTTGTATGAGGGGGCTGGAAACAATCACAAAGCAAAGACAAGTATGTGTTAAGAAACAATCACAATCGACCAAGGACTTCTCTGAAACTGTAAGTCATTTCTTAATTTCTCAGGTGGAAAAACAGGATAACCTTGTATCAGTAGGCTACTGTGGTCATAGTTTAAATTAACAAACACATAGTATTGATCAGTTATGTATACTATTTGCTAACAGAAGGGAATAAGAGAAAGTAGAAGGTGTGTGTGTGTGTGTGTGTGTGTGTGTGTGTGTGTGTGTGTGTGTGTGTGTGTGTGTGTGTGTGTGTTTGGGGGGGGGGGTCCTTACAAGCCAAAGCAGATTGCTGTCCAGGGGAAAATGAATATTGGCTCAAACAGGTAGACACATATTCAAAGTTAACTGTAGTGTTTGCAGACAGTTCAGACCCGGACTGCGCTTTTCTTACAAGAATGTTAAAGGTGGTACCGCAGTTGAATACTTAAGAGTGGTGTTAGGTGTAGAAAAGAAGAGTACAGAGAGGAGTAAGCACTTTTGAGATAATAACTATATATTATAAAGATTCTAAAAAATACACTGAGCAAATAGCTACCACATACAGGACAATGTCTTGAACCAACCACTTAGTATATGCAGATACTGAGCCAATTGGAAGAACATTAGAAAAAAAAACCCAGACAGTTATGCAGTCACTTAAATAAGCAGTGACAGGCTATCAATGAATGAGACTTCCCCTGCCTGCAATTTCTAACAGCAATAAAATCTAGCAAGCACTAACTGTCAAAACAGAGTCAAAACTTCCAGTTCAGTTAATATTCAATGTAACACAAATACATCAATTTAAATGCCGTATTATTTGAAAAATGTGCTAATAAAAGGTACATAAATTCTCTTATATGTCCAGTTGAATACAGCTAGATTTTAGCTGGCCAAAGCTGACGTTTTAAGCAGAAAATATTCCTAAATGTATAAGTTAAATAGGCAGTGACAGGCTATCAATGAATGAGACTTCCCCTGCCTGCAGTTACTAAAACAAATAAAATCTAGCAAGCACTAACTGACAGAACAGAGTCAAAACTTCCAGTTCAGTTAATATTCAATGTAACACAAATACATCAATTTAAATGCCATATTATTTGAAAAATGTGCAGATAAAAGGTACATAAATTCTCTTATACATCCAGTTGAATACGGCTAGATCTTAGCTGGCCAAAGCAGAAGTTTTAAGCAGAAAATATTCCTAAATGTAACACTTAAATAGGCATTGACAGGCTATCAATCAATGAGACTTCCGCACCTGCAATTACTAACAGCAGTAAAAGCTAGCAAGCACTAACTGCCAAAACAGAGTCAAAACTTCCAGTTCAGTTAATATTCAACGTAACACAAATACATCAGTTTAAATGCTGTATTATTTGAAAAATGTGCAGATAAAAGGTACTTAAATTCTCTTATACATCCAGTTGAATAAGCTAGATCTTAGCCAGCCAAAGCTGAAGTTTTAAGCAGAAAACATTCCTAAATGTACCACTTAAATAGGCAACGACAGGCTATCAATGAATGAGTCTGCCCTTGCCTGCAGTTGCTAACAGCAATAAAATCTAGCAAGCACTAACTGACAAAACAGTCAAAACTTCCAGTTCAGTTAATATTCAATGTAACACAAATACATCAATTTGAATGCCGTATTATTTAAAAATGTGCAGATAAAAGGTACTTAAATTGTTTTATATGTCCAGTTGAATACAGCTAGATCTTAGCTGGCCAAAGCTGAAGGTTTAAGCAGAAAATATTCCTAAATATAACACTTAAATAAGCAGCGACAGGCTATCAATGAATGAGACTTCCCCTGCCTGCAATTTTTAACAGCAATAAAATCTAGCAAGCACTAACTGTCAAAACAGAGTCAATACTTCCAGTGCAGTTAATATTAAATGTAACACAAATACATCAATTTAAATGCTGTATTATTTGAAAAAAGTGCAGATAAAAGGTACTTAAATTCTCTTATACGTCCAGTTGAACACAACTAGATCTTCACCGCCAGAATTTAAGTTTTAAGCAGAAAATATTCCTAAACATACCACTTAAATAGGCAGTGACAGGCTGTTAATAAATGAGACTTTCCCCACCTGCATTTACTAACAGCAATAAAATCTAGCAAGCACTAACTGACAAAACAGAGTCAAAACTTCCAGTTCAGTTAATATTCAGTGTAACACAAATACATCAATTTGAATACTGTATTATTTTAAAAATGTGCAGATAAAAGGTACTTAAATTCTCTTATACGTCCAGTTGAATACAGCTAGATCTTAGCCGGCCAAAGCTGAAGTTTTAAGAAGAAAATATTCCTAAATGTACCAGTTGAATAGGCAGTAACAGGCTATCAATGAATGAGAATTCCCCTGCCTGCAATTACTAACACGAATAAAATCTAGCAAGCACTAACTGACAGAACAGAGTCAAAACTTCCAGTTCAGTTAATATTCAATGTAACACAAATACATCAATTAAAATGCTGTATTATCTGAAAAATGTGCAGAAAAAGGTACTTAAATTCTCTTATACGTCCAGTTGAATGCAGCTAGATCTTAGCCGGACAAAGCTGAAGTTTTAAGAAGAAAATATTCCTAAATTTACCACTTAAATAGGCAGTGACAGGCTATCAATGAATGAGACTTCCCCTGCCTGCAATAACTAACAGCAATAAAATCTAGCAAGCGCTAACTGACAAAACAGAGTCAAAACTTCCAGTTCAGTTAATATTCAATGTAACCCAAATACTTCTATTTAAATGCTGTATTATTTGAAAAATGTGCAGATAGAAGGTACTTATATTCTCTTATACGTCCAGTTGAATACAAATAGATCTTAGCCAGCCAAAGCTGAAGTTTTTAAGCAGAAAATATTCCTAAATATACCACTTAAATAGGCAGTGACAGGCTATCAGTGAATGAGACTTCTCCTGCCTGCAACTACTAACAGCAATCAAATCTAGTAAGCACTAAATGACAAAACAGAGTCCAGACTTCCAGTTCAGTTAATATTCAATGTAACACAATTAACACAATTTAAATGCTGTATTATTTGAAAAATGTGCATTTAAAAGGTACTTAAATTTGCTTATACGTCCAGTTGAATACAGCTAGATTTTAGACGGCCAAAGCGGAAGTTTTTAACCAGAAAATATTCCTAAATGTACCACTTAAATAGGCAGTGACAGGCTATCAATGAATGAGACTTCCCCCGTCTGCAATTACTAACAACAATAAAATCTAGCAACCACTAACTGACAAAACAGAGTCAGAACTTCCAGTTCAGTTAATATTCAATGTAACACAAATACATCAGTTTAAATGCTGTATTATTTGACAAATGTGCAGATGAAAGGTACTTAAATTTTCTTATACATCCAATTTAATACAGCTAGCTCTTAGCCGGCCAACGATGAAGTTTTAAGCAGGAAATATTCTTAAATATACCACTTAAATAGACATTGACAGGCTATCAATGAATGAGACTTTCCCCGCCTGCAGTTACTAACAGCAATAAAATTTAGCAAGCACTAACTGACAAAACAGAGTCAAAACTTCCAGTTCAAGTTAATATTCAATGTAACACAAATACATCAATTTAAATGCTGTATTATTTGACAAATGTGCAGATGAAAGGTACTTAAATTTTCTTATACATCCAATTTAATACAGCTAGCTCTTAGCCGGCCAAGGATGAAGTTTTAAGCAGAAAATATTCCTAAATATACCACTTAAATAGACAGTGACAGGCTATCAATGAATGAGACTTTCCCCGCCTGCAGTTACTAACAGCAATAAAATTTAGCAAGCACTAACTGACAAAACAGAGTCAAAACTTCCAGTTCAGTTAATATTCAATGTAACACAAATGCATAAATTTAAATGCTGTATTATTTGACAAATGTGTAGATACAAGGTACTTAAATTCTCTTATACGTCCAGTTGAATACATCTAGATCTTAGCCGGCCAAAGCTGAAGTTTTAAGCAGAAAATATTCCTAAATGTTCCACTTAAATAGGCAGTGACTGGCTATCAATGAATGAGACTTCCCCCACCTGCAATTACTAACAGCAATAAAATCTAGCAAGCACTAACTGACAAAACAGTGTCAAAACTTCCAGTTCAGGTAATATTCAATGTAACACAAATACACCAATATGCCCAGTACATCAGTGCTTTGGAAAGGAAGCAACGCAGAAAAGAAGTGTTAGTCCATTTTTGTTTTCTCTTTTTATATGTATGTATGTATGTATATATATATATATATATATATATATATATATATATATATATATATATATATATAGATATACATATACATATACACAAAAAAGGTCAGACAGTTTAATGGTAGGAGAGAGGTAGAAAGAAGGAAATATAAAGAAAATCAGGTGTGTGTCTTTAGTTTTGAATAGAATACCTGATTTTCCTAGTATTTTCTCCATCCTGTCTCTCTGCTATTTCCAGAGTCCGGATTACGTTTTTTTTTTTTTTTTTTTTGTTAAAAATCAATAAATAAATAAAATTACAGTATATAGCAATGGAAGAAAGTCGGGGCAACCGGACGTTTTTCCTTTGTTTTATGCTAAGATTTACAATGGATATACTGATTGGGCTGAACAATCAGTATGCTCTTTTTGGAATATCAATGACCAGTCATTGTATAATTTACATGACGTCCCCCTATGTGCTTTCATTACTTTACCTTGGAGTTTGACTGTACTGTATGGGACACTTTTGTTTAAATGGGGGTTTTCACCTTATATCTCCACTGACACTGGGAATTTGGACCAGCTACACTACCCTGGTTAACAAATATTAATTTCTATATCATTAAATAAAATAAAAAATAATATAAAACTGCATCTGATGTTGTTAGTCTTCATTCATTCCTTACTGATGGGTTGTAGGTTCTGTCCTCGGAACCAAGCCGGCCTTGTAGCAAGCTCGCATCAGCCAAAAACTCTCGAGACAAGATCCCAGTGTGGTTTTGGTATATTAAGATTTACCCACAGTTGCCTTTATTTAATCACTCTGGCTTCGCCCTCATGATTAAACCACACCAACCGTGGGTAAATCTTAATGTACTACACCAACGTCATCAGTTATTGCTTAAGTAAAATATATCCACTTAATAATGCATCAGTAATGAGCAATAAATATTAAATTCTGACTTCATTTTAAAATGAAAACATTTGTTTGCCTTTAGCTCAGGTTTGCTAAGCACTGCTAAGCCAAGCTAAGCAATAATCTGCTCCCTGTTACCTCAGATCTTGTTTGCCTCATTGCTGTACAGCTGTCAAGCCATTCTCTCTCAGCTAAGTGTTCAGTTTTTTTAAGCTTTTTCTATTTTTAGTGTTTAGAAAGTTTTCAGTTCATTACTCTCTCTATCCTCCTACCCTGTCGCAACTTTGAGACTCTCTCTCCCTATAGTATTTTTCCTTTTCTTACTTCGTACCTTTGAGGAAATTCTCCATTATCATTGATGGTAATCCTTCTTTCCCTTTCTTACCTTTCTGGGTAGTTTTCTTATCCTCTAAGTAGTGTCGTACTTCTCCCTTGATATCACAATGTCGGATAAGAAAAGTAGTGTTGGTTTCAAACAATGTACGGAATGCAGCCATAAGTTACCGCTTTCTGATGGCCATGATTTATGTGTTTATTGCCTGAATGTTTCTCATCTTTCATTGGACCCTCCGTGTGGGATTTGTAGAAATTTTTCAACTACGACTCTGAATGAAAGGAAAAATAAACTAATTCTAAAAGTCCACCTTAAAAGTCCTTTCTGTGAGGCTATCTCTGGGTCAGAGGGGTCACCCCCTCCTTGTAAACCCGTAGGACATTGCTCACTTCATCTCCCTCTGGAGATCACAAGGAGTCGACTCACAAAAAGGTAAAAGCTCTACCATCTGTGGTCTTTTCAGCCCCAGCCCTGGCACCACCCCAGTTGATTCTCACTCCAGCTATCTCTTCACTATTGCCACTGGCACCGGAGTTTCTGGTGAAGACACATATGGCTCTGACAGTTTCATTGCAGCCTTTTTCGGCACCGCTGATGTCGTGCAGACCCTCTTGCCACTGTTTCAACAGTCTCCTTCGGCACCGTTGGTGCAGACTCCTTCGACTCCATCCTTGCTGATGCTGTCAACGTCCAGGATACTGCCCTCTATGGTGCAGACCCCTTTGGCACCGACATGCTGCTTGGTGCAGTCACTTTCGGTACCATCATTACCATTGCAGACACCTTTTTCGATGGTACCGTATTCATCAGTGCCAACAATTGCCACACCACCCTTCATGGTGCAGACACCCTCATCACCTATGGTGCTGCCTTTGTTGGTGCAGATAACCTCGACATTATTCTCCTCAGTGCAGATACCCTCGGTTCTGGGCTCTGCACCACAAGAAATCGCAAAGACTAAGTACACCCCTTCAGTGGATATGTTTGTGAGAATTCAGCACAGCCCCCTTTTAGACAGGCCAGAATCTCCATCAGGTCTCTCTATGAGGTCGACCAGGAGCATCTCAGAACAGGATGTGTTGCGGCTTGTCAATCAGTTACTTGTGGCCAGGGGACTCTCTCAACCATCTAAAGCTGCATTATCTCTTGCAGGTGAACGTAGTTCTTCACAGACTCCAACTTACACTCCTCCTTCAACTTCCAGGGAAGCTTTGAAGCCCTTTCCTCTGACAGCAGCTTCCCTTCCTTCGACACCAACAGTGGACCTCACTTTGGAGGCGGAGTCGTCCTTGTGGCCCTCACTGCAGTGGGCCCTTCTCAGGCTAGTGGCTGTGCCGTGGGGGTAGGTATTCTTGGTTCCATGCCAATTTGTTTCTATAGCACCCTCCAGGAATCCTGCTCCCCTCATGCTCCACAGTCCTCTTGAGACTCCTGGTTTGGGGGTCGGCTTGTAGGAGCTGGGTGTGACCCCGGTTCTGAGGTTGTTGTGCTCGGTTCCTGGCCCATCCCTGTTTGGACAGTATGTCCTTCCAGGCCTTGCCTTTGCTGTGAAAACCTCCCTGTGAGAGTCCTTGCCCCCTCTGTGCTGCATCTGTTGCAAGCCACAACTACCGGACCCCGAGCACAAAGGCCTCAGGTTTTTCCCCCTCAGGGGATCCCCTCTTCTCAATCTTCCCCAGAGCTCCCCACTGAGGAATTCCCTGGCTTGACTTCATGCAAGAGGAAGCACATGGACTCCACTGAGGAGTCTCTTACTGAAGATATGGACTTTGATGATGTGGAAGGGTCCCCATGGTCACCCTCTGATGAGGTGTCCTGTGGTGACATCCTTGAGATCCTAAGACAGAGGGGGCAACTGGAAGTCCTCCAACCCTTCCTCAGAGGTATCCATATTCCTGCAGGCCTTTCATGCCCAGCCCCCTACCTCCTGGGTTACCCCACTGACCAATGAGCTTGTCCAGCTCATCGTCCAGCATGTATGGAAGGCTCCTAACACCTTGGAAACTATACCTCGGAGGCCTGACAAGATTTTATCTCCCCCTGCTGAACATCCTCATTGGTCCAAAGATCTTCCAGTAGATGCCACGGTGGTAGCGGCTGCAACCAAAAAAGCCAGACTGTCCATCCACCCAACAAGGAGTCCTGGGCAATTGACAGACTCAGGAAGAATGTGTTTGCTTCATCGACCTTTGCTGTAAGGTTTTTGAACTACTTGGCACACTTTATGAGGCTCCAGAGGGACCTTATCAACCAACTCTCTGAAACCTTGACAGGAGATGTTTCTGATGAGGTGCACGACAACGTTGATTCTCAGATAGCAACCCTGGAATCGATATCCAATTCTTCCATACACCTAATTTTGCACGCAATGGAAGGAGCGGCTAGAGCAGCAGGCATAGTCACGAGATGTCATGCCTGGCTGCACCTCTGCGGACTCCTTTAAGGCTTCCTTTATGAACGCCCCTATCAAGGCCACTTCATTGTTTGTCTTTAAGGTTAAAGATACACTGGCAAGGTGCAAACAAGATGGTAAGACCCTGTCTGCCATTGGTGTCTGACACTCCAGCCCTCAACGATTTTACTCTAGAAATCAGAGGAGTGGGAAGATGAGGCACAGAAAATCACAGGGTGCACGTGCCGCATTCTCTTCTAGGGGCAGAGGGGGAAACTGTAATGGAAGACGCCCCTTTCAGGGCAGAGGAGGTCTTTGAAACCAGGGTTCCAAAGATTCTTTCTCTGGGCAACCCTACCAACACTCCTGAAGTGTTGCCCAACTGTTCACCTCTGGAAACGGTTGGGGCCATTTTTCCTTGTACCCCACTGCCTGGCAAACCATAACCACCAATTCTTGGGTACAACAAATAATATCCAGAGGCTACCGCATTCCATTCCATCTCTGTCCCACTTCACCCAGATACTTACCCGATGTCCCACCCTGTCAAAGGGAAGCAGTCTCACATGAAATATGAAAGCTACTATAAAAAAAGAGTCATCCAAACACCCCCCCCCCAGACCAAATAAGATCTGGTTTTTACTCAGGGTTCTTTTTAGTGCCAAAAAAGACAGAGGACTGGGGACCGATTCTGGATCTCAGCGCACTAAACCAATTTGTAAAAACAGAGAAATTCCGAATGGTCATGGTTCAGTCTATCCTTCCTCTTCTGGAAGAAGATGATTGGATGTGCTCTGTAGATCTTCAAGATGCGTATTACCATATAAAAGTGGACAAGCGCTCAAGAAGATACCTCCACTTCTGCATAGGAGCCAGTCACTACCAGTTTCAAGCACTGCCCTTCTGTTACTCTACAGCTCCCAGAGTGTTCACCAAATGCATGGCAGTGGTTATCGCTCACCTGCAACTTCAAGGATTCCAGGCATTTCCATACCTAGACGACTGGCTCCTTACCGCCCCCACAAAGCATCACTGGAAGAAGCCCTAGACTACAGTCTTCTCACAGCTCAGTGCTTGGGAATCACTATAAACTGGGAGAAATTCAACACGTCCCCGGCACAATCTTTAGAATTCAACAGAGTTCTGTTGAACATAAGGAATTGCACAGCATCTCTTCTGAATCACAGACTTCAAAGAATAAGGCAATAGGTTCACCCACTAATCTGTCACCACAAATGCTCTGCTTGGTCCGTATTCCAGCTCTTGGGGTTGATGGCAGCCTCGATCACCATTGTTCCTCTGGCCAAGTTCCACATGAAACTTCTTCAGTGGCTACATCTCATTCAGTGGTACCCTCTACAACATCCTTTGTCTTTTCAGATAAGTGTAACTCAGAGATGGAAGCAAGATTTACTCTGGTGGACATCTTAAAATCCCCAACAATGGTCTCGCCCCTTCAGTCCCCATCAACCATAGGCCACTGTGACCACGGATCCCTGATGGGGAGGGGGGGTTATATCAGGGAAACTCAGTCCAAGGCATCTGGAAAGAGACAGAGGCCCATTTGCATATCAGTGTCCTGGAACTGAGGGTGGTGCTATTAACGTTGCAAGCATTCCACTTGATCCTTCCATCAGGGACTATTGCAATCCAATCAGACATGTCAGTAGTCTGGTACATCAACAAGCAAGGGGGCACCAGATTTTACTCATTATGCAGAGAGGCCTTGAGAATATGGCAATGGGCAATAGCTTCCAACCAGTTTATAATTCCAATGCACATTCTAGGGAGCTCCAGCATGATAGCAGGCAAATTGAGCAGGTGCATTCTTCAACCTCACAAGTGGTCCTTCGATCCTGTGATAGTGGTAAAAATTTTCAACCACTGGGGGCCAGCCTTGCTGCAATCTATTCACCTCCCCAATCAACTACAAGTGCAGCAACTACTTTGCCCTGATCCCCCTTTGGGGACAGTCACCGAGAGACGCTCTAGTCCACACTTGGCCCTCGTGTCTGCTTTATGTTTATCCTCCTCTACCCCTCTTCTCCTAATTTCTGAAGATAGTACGGCAGTTGAAGAGCAAAGAGATACTTATTGCTCCATATTGGCCTCGACAGGTTTGGTTTCTCTTCCTCTGGCTTCACCTGTTAGATCGACCATGGATTGTCAATCCAACTCCGACGTTGATCTCCCATCTGCAGGGTCTGACTCACCCCAATCTAACAAACCTGAAGCTGACAGCTTGGTTTCTCCACTTCCAATTATTGCCAGGCAGGATAACCTCTCCTCCCCGGTGCACAATATTCTTATTGCATCTCATAAATCATCCACCAGGCTAATCTATCTCAGCAAATGGAGAAGGTTTACATTATGGGCAGTGAACAAACAATTGGACCCCTTGTCAGCCCCAGTTTCAGTGGTATTAGATTACTCATCAGATCTTTCTCGATCTGGGGTATCAGCCTCTTCTATTCGTGTACATTTAACTGCCATTTCTAATTTCCACATTGGCTTCCTAGACTCTTCACTCATGTCACACAGACTCTGTAAGACTTTCTTGAAGGGCATTTTTCACCTAAAACCTCCCTTTAGAGAACCAGTACAACCTTGGGATTTGGGCTTGGTTATACAAACCCTAACAGCTCCCCCCTCGAACCTACGTCTTCATGTGATTTAAAGTATCTCTCTTGGAAAACTTTGTTTCTTGTTTCAGTCACATCAGCCAGACGTCTGTCAGAACTTCAAGCCTTATGCATCAAACGTCCCTACCATATTTTCCATAAGGATAGAGTCTCACTGAGAACTAATTCTTCCTTTTTACCAAAAGTGGTGTCAGAGCAGTCTATCAACCAGTCTATTGGCCTCCCAGTATTTTTCCCTAATCATTCTAACAAGGGAGAGTATTGTCTGCACTCCCTAGATATTCACAGGCAAATCCTTTTATTTGGACAGAACAAAATCTATCTGTAAATCAGACCAACTATTTCTGGCCTTTTCTGTACCAAGGCTAGGTTGTCCTGTCTCTAAAGTTACATTGGTGTCATGGTTGAGAAATTGCATTACTTTCATCTACAACAAGAACAACATCACCCTGCCTCACAAAGTGAATGCCCATTCTACAAGGTCTATGGCAACTTTAGCAACTTTCTATGCTAGGGCTTCCCTCAATGACATTTGCTCAGCTGTGACTTGGGCCAAACCCCATACTTTTATCCTCCATTACAAATTGGATTTGGCCTCCAGAGGAAGAGCTTCCTTTGGTTCCATGGTGCTCAGGAGTGTCCTTCCATGAGGGCTGCCCAGGGATACAGGTAGCTGGGGACTCTGTCCCATCAGTAAGGAATGAACGAATATTAACATCATCAGATAAAGAAGTTATGTCTTACCATAACGTTCCATCTGTGTTGTTGATCTGTGTTCATTCATTACTCCCCCCCTCCACCCCCCCCCAGAGCTTCCTGATGGATCTCATATGCTCCTTTTCCATTATTGTAGGTCTGTTATGACCAGAGGTAGCCTCTACTTTTGTCTGTCTGCTTGAAAACTCGATGTGAGGTAATAGGGGGCAGAGCACTGTGGTTAGAATCTTGGTTTGAGAGTTTTTGGCTGACGAGAGGTTGCTATAAGGCCGGCTCGTTCCGAGGATGGAACCGATAACCCATCATTAATGAATGAATGAAGATCAACAACACAGATGGAATGTTATGGTAAGACATAACTTCTTTTTTCCCATGTAAAAGCTGAATGGCCTGTCTTGGTATTCAAACCATGGACTTACTACATGCAAAGCCATGACTCTAACCACTCAGCTAACTCAACTGTGCATATTTCAGCTATACATTTGTATATAGCATCTTGATAAGTTTAAGCACTGCTGAGCAAGGTGCCACCCCTTGAAAACATGCTCATCTATGCTTAAACTTTCAAAAAAAATAAGAAAAAAAATGTAAACATTAATTTAAATTTTTAATGTTCACATTATTAGATAAGTGTCCGGGGACACTTTCTTTCTTGTTTTAGTGCCGTAAAGCACTTTTACAATACAGGGGGTTTGTTACAGATACTGTGACACACCCCCTACATGATGTGACTTCACATTCCTAATCCTCTCAACTGTATAGATTTTCGCATGATGTCCAGATTTGTGAGTCATATTCTTGGTCCGTTTGCCATGGGATTGTGCTTCCCTGGCAAATCAGTGACGAATCATTAAAGACTGCAGGTAGGAAATATTGATGGCCATTTGAGTTTCACACATCATACTCTTCAGAAAAATCCATGCTAATGCAAGACCTGTTATTCTACCAACTTTCTAAATTTGTAAGGGCAATATTTAAAAATTGTCCCTATTTTGGGGCTTTTGTCCCACTATTGGCTTTGTGAACATTTCTTGCTATAAGAGGTTGAGAGGTACGAAGTGTCCAAGGACACTTTCGTTATTATAAAGTGCCTGTCACACACTCCCTGCATTAATTTCACTTGCCATTCACTATTTCAGTGTCTACATGCACTGTTTTCTTTTGTAAAGTGCAGTATGGCATTTTGTCAGTGCAGGGGAAGTGTTACAAATCTACAAGCACTACTGCAACACGCTCCCTGTACTGATTCAGTATCTATGTACACAGCTCCGTCTCAGTAGCGCGCCTTCATTAATATGTCAAGCGCGCTGCTGAGAGGGGGATGTGGACATGGACCCCATTCACTCCTTGTGGGAATAATGCTATTCCTACACAGAGTTTATTGACTCCTGGGTTTTCAGTAAAATTCTTATCACATTTTTTTGTGCTTTTTAGTCACTCAGAAAGATTACTTTAAGTGCACATGTACAGTAGGCTACACTCTCTGCTAACCTTTCAATATTTAAAGCTGCAAGAATATCACTAGGAAAACTAAAATTAGGAGGAAGAAGGTGTGTGTTATGTCTGTGTTGTCAGTTTACTCAGAATGCAGTAGACTTGGTATACACTTAATGTAGACTTTATTGAATCTGGCTCAAAAAAATTTCAGAAGTAATAGCTATTGAGCTGGATAAAGTGAAACTGGAATTTAAAAAATAGAGTAGAAATAAAATAAAAAGATATAGTTAAGAAGTAACAAGAATTATTCAGCGGGACTGACAAAGGTTAAAGTATTGCAGAATAAGGGAGATCTCACAGAACAAAGAGAGACATGATTGCAGAGTGCCAAAAAGAAAATAAGTGAGCATCTGATGCAGTGCTGTTAAGCAACAGTTTTTTGATAGTAGCTACAGAACACGAAACGTTTAACACAATGACTTTGGGAACAGAAAGTAGAAAGGGTTGTTGCTATACTTAGGGAGCCTGTAACAAGAAAAAATAACCATGGATCCTATACAGGTAATAGAGATATTTTGGAAATGTTTATGAAAAATTGCATAAAGCAGAGGAATGAGGAAATCAAGAATAAACACAAATTGAAATATTTATGGAGGACTTAGATATGCCAAGGTAGATGAGGCTCAAGAATTAACAGTTAGGCTAGGAGGAGATGAGATGAAAATGGTGACGTACAATCGTTCTGCAAGAAAGTCTCCAGAAATGCATGGTATTCCTGTTGGTCTGGAATATAGGAGAGAAGAAAGTTCATAGGTTCATAGGTTCATAGGTTTATACTAGGCTATCTGCCCTAAGGCATTTATAAGCCTAGCCCAAATTTTTGTGGCTTACGCCACCCCTTATATGAAAAAATACTGTGCCCATTAGTTTGTTGTGCCTCTGTCCAGCAGTGACACAGAGATGATTCCCGGGGTAAACCTACGATCTCCCATCCACAGGTCTAGATTTCTCTTGAACAGAGTCAGTGAGGTGCTCTGCCTCACATGGACCGGGATTTTATTCCACAGCATAGGGAGTCTCTGAGTGATAAATCTATCCCTCCAGCACGTCCTATTTATATCCGTGCTAAGGTTTAAGTTGCTTGCTCTAGTGGTTTTGGTGGATTTGGATTGTTGAGGTGGAGCATGTCCATTAATTCCGGGTTGGACATGGCCTTGTATGTCAGGCACATGTCACCTCTGAGCAGACGGTATGCGACTGAATAGAGCTGGAGTTTCTTCAATCTGGCAGCATATGACAGATTTTGGAGTCCCTTTATCCTTTTGGTGAGGAACTTTTGGGGTCTCTCCAATTGCTGCAGATGTCTGGTGAGATACATCCCGAATGGGGCATTGTACTCGATCATTGGTCTGATAAGTGAAGAGTACAGGGGAACAATGACCTCACTAGATCTGGATGTGAATCCCTTCATGATCAGGTGGGCAATGTAGAAGGTCTTTCTAACCACTTTAGCAATGTGAGTGTCAAAGAAAGGCCACTGTCAACCTGGGTCCCCAGGTCCCTGATAACCTCTTCTGTGCTTAGTGGATTGCCACCTATATGGTAGCTTGGGGTTACCTTGTTTTTCCCGAAGGGTATGACTATACATTTTCTGGCGTTTAACTTCAGGCCATGGCTCTGGCACCAGCTATCTGTTTCCGTGAGTCCCTTCTGAAGGATATCCGTGTCCGATGCACTTTCCACTATGGCCCAGTTTGCAGTCGTCTGCAAACTTTGTCAGCCAAAGTCCTCCCATGCTGGCCTGTACTTCTGAGAAGTAGATGCCAAACAATAGGGGGCCAAGGACCGAGCCCTGTGGGACACCACTTGTGACCGGCTTGGAGTCTGACACAGCGCCAGCAACTCTAACCCTGTGGGTTCTGTCCTTAAGCCAGTTTGCAACCCATCTTGTGACATATGGGTTTACATTTAAGCTGGTAAGTTTTTCTACAATACCCGAGTGGGGTACTGTGTCGAAAGCCTTTGCAAGGTCAAGGTAGGCTGTATGGACTGCCTTTCCCTCATCAATGGCCTTGGTGACTGTTTCGAAGAAGTCGACCAAGTTCAAAAGGCATGATCTTCCCTTGACAAAGCCAAACTGGGTCGGGTCCAATGTCTGCAAGTCCCTATATCTTTGTTTATGAGCTCCATTATGATCCTCTCCATAGCTTTGCAGACTAGACTTGTTAAGCTTATGGGGCGGTAATTACCAGGGTCCGTGAGGCGCCGCCTTTGTGGAGTGGGACCACAGTTGCCGTCACGCCACTCCTTGGGCACGTATCCTGTGGTAAGGCTGAGATTAAACAGCTGCCTTATGTGCGGGTTAATTCCTCATTTAGCTTCGTGTAGCACACAGCCGGGGACACCATCCGGTCCCATTGATGCTGTGTTTTTAGCTTTAGAGAGAGCAGCTTTCACCTGCGCATTTGAGATGTCCGGGAGGCTACACTCAGCTGGGATAGTTATCTCTCCTTTAGGGGAGAGGGGTGAAGTTTGCACTGAACCTGTCTGCCAGTATGTTGGCAATGTCTGTGGGTTCAGTGATTTTGTATCATTTTGGACTAATTCTGAGCATATCTGGGAGTTTCCACCCAGGTTCCTAACATAGCTGAAAAAGGCCTTATGATTGTCCTTTGAATCCATGGCAATTTTCTCTCAAAATTGGCCTTAGTTGATTTTATGAGTGCTCGTATTTTTTACTAATAATGATCAGGGGTGACTTCCCTTTTATGGATTTTGTTCTATCATGTAATAGCTTTCTCCTCTTATTGTAAAGTTTGTTAATGGCTGGGGTCCACCAGACTGGACGTTTGCCCTTTGTGGAAAGAGTCTTGGTTTTATTTGGGATTGCCTGATCCATGCAGTCCTGGAGGTGTTCATAGAAGGCATTTGTAAGGGCTTCCGCAGCTTGGGTTGTGGTTTCCTCTGGCTCAGGGGCCTTGAAGGATACTACACCAGTCTTGAGTAGTGTGAAGTTTGCTTTAGAGAAGTTCTTCACTATGGTCTTTTGTTTGGGGTGGGGCGGGATGTGGATTTCCAGTGAGATTAGTTTATGATCAGATCTCACCAATGAGGGATATACTTCGGTGTGGAGCATTTTGTCCCCATGTTTGTGACAATGAGATCTAGTATATTTTCTCCTCTCGTGGGAACAGTGACTAGCTGTTCCATGGCATTTGAATTTATGAACTCCAGGAACCGTTGGGCTAGAAAGTTAGGGCTTGAGTAATGTTCCCAGTCTATATTCGGGTAGTTGAAGTCACCCAATATGATGGTGTTTGGAGATACATTTATACCCTCCAGTGTCTTCAGGAAGGCTGTGTGGGGTTCCTGAGTTTGAGAGGGTGGCCTGTAGCATGCTACAATCTGTAGAGCAGTTTTGCCTATGGTTAGTTGCACCTGGATGGTTTCCGAAGCTTAGATGCGTTGCCATCAACCTGGAGGTGTGGGTATCCTTTATGAATATGGATACACCCCTCCTTTTGTGGTGTGGTCCGGGTTTTGGGGCGGAACGCATGATATGAGGTAAAACCTAATAGTGCCGGGGTGCTCTCAGGAGCCTTGAACCAGGTTTCAGTTACAGCACAGACATCGATGTTCTCCATACTGAGAAGGGCCTCGAGTGCGTGCATTTTGAGATTTAGACTTCTGGCATTGAGCAGCATTACCCTCAGTTTCTTCCCATTTTTGTTTTCTAGGGTGGTAGGTTTAGAATTTGAGCCTTGCCTAAAAAGGCACTATGGGGTGGCAAGAGCCTTAGCCAATATCCGGAATCCCAGGGTGACAGGTGCAAGCCGTCCCTTGAAGCAGCGTGGCTTGTCAAGCATGTCATCCCAGGCAGACAGACACTGGATCCCCTTTGAATGACACCAGACATTAAGCCAATTGTTAAAGCTGATCATCTTGTCTCTATATTGTGGCATCATTCTTGGTGAAGGAAGGATACTGCTCAGGGTTAGGGTCATACCTGCCTGGGCTACATAATCAGAGAGCTCCTCTATGTCTCTTTTCATGTAGTCCAGGGAGGTGCGTCTCAGGTCGTTCACACCAGCATGGACAATGACTGTGTCATATTTGTACTTGCCGTGGAGTGACCAGTGCTTGTGTTATGTGGCGGATTCTAGCGCCTGATAGGCAGCTTACTGTGACCCTCTCCTTGTTCAGCCTGGTGAGTGGGACGTCAGTGTGTCTGACTATGGAGTCACCTATGACAAGTATGTTTGGTGTTGTATTTGGCCTTAAGGGCTGTGACTGCTTTGCACACTGCTTTTGTGGTTTATGTGTTGCTTGTGGGGTGTCTTGAGGTAGCAGTTGTTTGGGTGTCTGCTTTGGAGGCCTCTGCTGTTTAGGTAAATTTTACTCAGAGCCTCCGAGTATGTCTTTGTGTGTTTATGTGTTTGATTCAGTGGAGTGGTAGCATTATGTGAGGCTGGTTTTGTGGTGTGTGTAGTTGCCTTCTCCTCCTGTCTGGTCTTGCCAGTCCTGAGTTGAGAGAGCTCAGCCTACAGTTTGGCTAAATAGCTGCATCTCTCGCAAGTATTTGTGTTATGTGGGAGGAGGAGAGGGTTGTCTGTGTACATGAGGCAGTTATAACATTGCCTCAAGATTCCCAGATTCACCAGCTGGACCGGAGAGGAGATTGACAACTGACCTTTGGACATGCTAGAATAATATTGGGAAATCCTTAATTGAAAACAAGGGCCAGTGGGGAGTGAGGGTGTAGTGCTTTTAATTTTTAGTGCTGACTTATATAATTGCTTTAGTGAGCAAGTGCCAGGTAACTTGAGTGCAATGTGTTACAAGTAACTAAATGCAAAAGCGACAAACAGTAACTTTCTTTCAAGTGAAACAAGGAAATAAGTACAGTAAGCAATGCAGATATCACTAGTGATCCACAGAAGCACTGAGAAGTTGCGTATTAGGTGGAATTAGCTTCCAGGGAAATAACAAGCAAACAAACAACAAGCATATAAACAAAGCTAGATTCAGCAGGCCTGGATCTAGTCTATGCTAGAGCAAACAAGGTGAACCAATTTCAGTAAGATACAGTTCAAATATTCAGGCACTATAAACCTTTAACCAGAAATTCCCAGCTCAGAAGGGCAGAGTCCAGCCTCTTCTCCCACAAGAGTGCAGACCACGAACCTTCTTAATGTAAAATAACTGGCCTGAAGCCCAAGTGCCTAAACCAGAACTAATACACTTGGACACTGGGCTCTCAATCAGCAGTTTCCAACTTAGAAGGATGAAAGCTACCTGTCCTGCCACCACAGTGCTTGCCACAAACCTTCCTAATGTAAAACAACTGGTCTGAAGCCCAAGTGCTTAATCCAAAAGACTTGAATGATAGCTACACTTTAATCAAGTTACAACCAAGCAGTAATAAATACCATTGAATACTTTAGAGAATGTCTGGATTAGTGCTCAAGTTACACAAACAAAGCTAGATCCAGCAGGCCCGAATCCAGTCTATGCCACAGCAAACAAGGCACCAACTTCAGTAAGAAACAGTTCAGATATGCATGCACTATAAGCCTTTAACCAGAAATTCCCAGCTCAGAAGGGCAGAGTCCAGCCTCTCCTCCCACAAGAGTGCAGACCACGAACCCTCTTAATGTAAAATAACTGGCTTGAAAGCCCAAGTCCTTAAACCAGAATTAATACACTTTTAGAATAACAGACACTGAGCCCTCAATCAGCAGTTCTCAACCTAGAAGGATGTAAGCTACCTGTTCTGCCACAACAGTGCAGACCACAAACCCTCCCAGTGCAAAACAACTAACTGGTCCGAAGCCCAAGTGTTTAAACCAAAAGGCTTAGAATGAGTTACACCAAGCAGTAATAAATACAATTGAGTATTTTAAGATGATGCAAAAGTAAAAAGAAGTAGGTAAAAACACAAGTACAGTAAAAGCAGATGAATTTTTTTTTTTTTCTGAACAAGTGCTGAGATCAAAGAAACAGATTTGAGTGCTGAAACTAGAAAACTGGCTAGTTATAAGAAAACAAAACAAGCTAGAAGGCTTCCCTCAAACACAGAAGGGCTTGAGGGCTCAGAAGCCTACAAATAGTCTGTACCACTTAACAAGAAAGGCAGGAAATAAGCTTAATTTTTTTTTTTTTTTTATTTCCCAGATGCTCTCTTTGTACACAGTAGGAGTGCCTGAAATCAGAATATGATCTCACTGCACTCAGTTGAGTGAGCAAATGAGATGGGCCCAGAGGCAGGCTGAGGGGCGGGCAGTTTCAATGCCACTAAGATTAACACCAAAACAAAAACAGGGCGGGTGGGAATAACTGAAGAGCAGAATAACTTCAGTTAAAAATTCCTTCAACACTCCTTCATACACAGTTTAAATCAATTAAATACTGTATTTTTAAAAAAAAAAGTGCAGATAAAAGGTACTTAAATTCTCTTATACGTCCAGTTGAATATAACCAAGTTCTTAGCTGGCCAAGCTGAAGTTTTAAAGCAGGAATTATTTCACATGCACCAGTTTAAATATGCAAGGACAGGAAATCAAAGAATGTGGCTACCCCCACACATGTAATTACTAGCAAATAACAAAATTCAGCCAACACTAGCTTCAGTTCAAGTTACTGAAGAGCAGAATAACTTCAGTTAAAAATTCCTTCAACACTCCTTCATACACAGTTTAAATCAATTAAATACTGTATTTTTTAAAAAAAGTGCAGATAAAAGGTACTTAAATTCTCTTATACGTCCAGTTGAATATAACCAAGTTCTTAGCTGGCCAAGCTGAAGTTTTAAAGCAGGAATTATTTCACATGCACCAGTTTAAATATGCAAGGACAGGAAATCAAAGAATGTGGCTACCCCACACCTGTAATTACTAGCAAATAACAAAATTCAGCCAACACTAGCTTCAGTTCAAGTTACTGAAGAGCAGAATAACTTCAGTTAAAAATTCCTTCAACACTCCTTCATACACAGTTTAAATCAATTAAATACTG
This sequence comes from Protopterus annectens, assembly GCF_019279795.1. NCBI lineage: Eukaryota > Metazoa > Chordata > Ceratodontiformes > Protopteridae > Protopterus > Protopterus annectens. Next base: position 426,210,224 of record NC_056738.1, on the reverse strand, counting down.
TATTTTTTTAAAAAAAAGTGCAGATAAAAGGTACTTAAATTCTCTTATACGTCCAGTTGAATATAACCAAGTTCTTAGCTGGCCAAGCTGAAGTTTTAAAGCAGGAATTATTTCACATGCACCAGTTTAAATATGCAAGGACAGGAAATCAAAGAATGTGGCTACCCCCACACCTGTAATTACTAGCAAATAACAAAATTCAGCCAACACTAGCTTCAGTTCAAGTTACTGAAGAGCAGAATAACTTCAGTTAAAAATTCCTTCAACACTCCTTCATACACAGTTTAAATCAATTAAATACTGTATTTTTAAAAAAAAAAGTGCAGATAAAAGGTACTTAAATTCTCTTATACGTCCAGTTGAATATAACCAAGTTCTTAGCTGGCCAAGCTGAAGTTTTAAAGCAGGAATTATTTCACATGCACCAGTTTAAATATGCAAGGACAGGAAATCAAAGAATGTGGCTACCCCCACACCTGTAATTACTAGCAAATAACAAAATTCAGCCAACACTAGCTTCAGTTCAAGTTACTGAAGAGCAGAATAACTTCAGTTAAAAATTCCTTCAACACTCCTTCATACACAGTTTAAATCAATTAAATACTGTATTTAAAAAAAAGTGCAGATAAAAGGTACTTAAATTCTCTTATACGTCCAGTTGAATATAACCAAGTTCTTAGCTGGCCAAGCTGAAGTTTTAAAGCAGGAATTATTTCACATGCACCAGTTTAAATATGCAAGGACAGGAAATCAAAGAATGTGGCTACCCCCACACCTGTAATTACTAGCAAATAACAAAATTCAGCCAGCACTAGCTTCAGTTCAAGTTACTGAAGAGCAGAATAACTTCAGTTAAAAATTCCTTCAACACTCCTTCATACACAGTTTAAATCAATTAAATACTGTATTTTTTAAAAAAAAAGTGCAGATAAAAGGTACTTAAATTCTCTTATACGTCCCGTTGAATTGAATATAACGAACTGGAAGGTTTTGTTTAACAGTATTTTAAAAAGATGGGAATCACCAACATCCTTGAAGAAAGCTGTGGTGCCTATAATACCTAAAGACTGTAAAGACCCTTGAGGTCCAGTTTCATATAGGCCCATTTCAATTTTAACTCATGATTATGAAGTGTTTATGTCTATAATAGCTAACAGAATGGCAAAGATGTTGCCAAAATTGATAGATATGACTGAATGTGGTTTTGTGGTGCAGGCAAACATTTGTCAGTGTTAAAACAATGATGATCCAGAGAGAAGCAAAATTTAAGAAAATACAATTGTTGTTGGTGGGTCTCGATAATGAAAAAACATTCGACAGAGTAAGCCAGGATTTTATGATTACGGCAGTGGAAACATTTGCATTACCTGATACAACAATATGGTTAATTAGGCGAATATATATTTTTTCAAATATAATTTTTATTACATTTCTCTTCTTTTTAAATACAAGAAAAGAATGACACAGAAAATATACATACAAGGTACTTGGAATGTCAAGTTTCAGTTGTCCAAATATGACATACATAACATAAATCATCATTGTTAATTTAACAATTATACAGGGTCTATATCAGAACATCGAAGTATTAAAACTTTGAAGGTTCTGATATCGAACACTATTCAGCGAATGCTAAGAATAGCGAAGCTGCAGAACAGCAAATTCTTTCCTCGGGAAAGAATTCAGTTGGCCATTTCTGTGGCTTCGCTATTCTTAGTGCTGTGGTGGAAAGTTACAGGTTGGGTTCAGGTAAGTGTGCGATTGTACATTAGGGTTAGGGGCGGGTTAAGTGAGTTAGGGTTAGGTCGTGGGTTAGGCGTGTGTGTGATAGTGACGGACCTTAGGGTTAGGGTTTGGGTTAAGGTAAGTGGGTAGATAGTAGTGTATGTTTAGTTTAGTGTAGCGTTAGATGTAGGAATTTAAGTGTATGTTTGTGGTTGCTGTTTGTTTGATGTGCTTGTGTTGTGTTTATGTGTTTTGGAGCAGCAATTTTTTTCCATAGGAAAAAAATTGCTGTTCTGAATGTTTGATATTTTCATGTTTAGATGTTTTAGGGCCGATGAAATAGCGTTCACTGTTTTCATCTTTCGATAACATGATATAAACACTTTATACAGAATTGTCTAATAATTAAGATGCTCTTAATGAACTGTAAAACAGACATTTACATAAAGATAGAATACAACATATTGAAAATGTGACATTAAAACATTGCAACCAGATATTCTAGTCTACCAAACTAATCATTCTGTCTTGTACTAACTATGTACAATATATACACTGATGTCACCTTAATGTTCATCTTATATGTGTTTGCCGTAACCTGTACACTGTTACTGTGGGTATACACTTTTCTATACTAATTGTCTTTAGTTTCCTTTAATTATGTAAAGTAATATTGACGGTAAAGTCCCTTGTTCATAAATTAATTTTCTCTTAGGATTTCTAAAAGTGTTTTCCAGTTTTTCTGATAGTAAGATAGTTTTTTTTTGGCTTCTTGTAGTTAATTTGCTAGCTAATAAGTACTTTATAGCCATTACTTTAAATTCTTCCCATGTGATTTTACTTCTATCTAACCAATTTTGGGCTATATATGATTTGATCATTGCGCACAATGTGACTATGATGTGTTTATTTTCGTAGGAGAAATTATTAGGGAATATATATAAAATTGCCATTTCCCATGATGGTAGATTTGGTGTATCCCTTTTATTTCTAAATTGGTTCTTAATGAACACCACAGCTTGTAAACATTTTTACAGCTCAAAAATATGAAGGGTGTCAGCAACATTATTTTGGCATATGGTACAATAAGGAGAGTTGGAGGGATTAATTTTACTAAGAAAATGTGGTGTGTTACACACATTGTTATTGATCATGATTTGGATATAAATTAGTTTTTTAAGGGGAGTTAATTTCAAAGTAAGTTCAATAGCAGCAGATTTTTGTTCATCAGTTATCTTATTATTTCTCTCTTCCCAAAATTTGGAATATAGAATTGCATCTTGATATCTAATTTTTGTTATTAATCTATACGTATTTGATAACATTTTAGATCTCGACACTTGCAGGTTAATAATTTGTTGCTATAGCTGCATGTCTTGGTTGTCTATTTTGACATTCATAGTAATTGCATTGATCAGGTGTATTAATTGGTTGATTATGGCATTATAGCTTTTATTTACTTCAGGTTTTTGTCTAATATTGTCAACTGAGAAACTTTTGATTTGGTATAGGTCCTAGGCCTACCTGAATTTCAAACATATTACAACATACTAAACTCTAGTCGAATTATACAAATAGCAAATTTTGAACCAGCCATCAAAGCATTGTATCCACTATGGATTAAAATATATCACAATCATCTAATCTCATGTAATTTAAACCCTAGAGCAGTGCCCATTCTAAATTCTAAAACTTTAAAGCATTTTAAGGTTCATCCCATAATAATAAGAAACACAGTAATATTTCAAAAGCTGGTAACCTCCCTAAATCTTAAAGATACTTTGGTATTGGGACAGCCAGTACACCATAATCCTAATATTCAATTAAACAATACTATATTAAACCTGAATCAGTATCCAAAAATTAAAAATTAGGAGGATATATGATGGATCAGAGGCAAAAATTAAAGTGGGATGGTTCCTGTCTGATAAGTTGTGTCTGAACAGAGGAATGAGGCAGTAGTGTCCTCTTCCCTCAGTCATTGGCAATGAAAATAATGGACTCAACATGGTAATCAAGAAAAAGTTGGCTTTATTTGCAGAGAATATTTTGTACCTGATAAGAGTAGAAAAGAATATTTCAGTGTTGTGCAACATTTTGAAATAGTTGCACGTCTTTTCCGGATATAAAAATGAAGCTAAAGGAATGGCTTTAGCGATAAATTATGTACTCACACATGAAATGGTTTGGCAATACCCATATTTATGGGGACATGATAAAATGCCATATGTAGGAGTATGGATTAAAAAGGTTTCTGCTATGACAGCTAAAGATATGTGGGAAGAGACTAAGCAAAAGATAATACAAAAATTGAGAAACTGGACAGTCTTATTTATAGATATGGAGAGTAAGACGCAAGCAGTGAAAATGATTTTTAGTCCCTTTAGTTTTGTATAGGGTCAGGCATATTTTTATCAACCCAAGAAGAAGTTGTGGGCAATAATTAATAAAGAATTGAAGGAATTTATCTGGGAAGGAAAGGGGGTGAGAGTTAAGTGGGATACATTGATCCTTCCAATAGTAAAAGGTTGTTTAGGATTACCTGATATGAAGGGATATTTTAAATCTACAAATTTAGGGCTCATGTACATAACACAAACACAATTCATAGTGGAAAGGGTTGATAATAAAGCAGGGTGAAATAAGAAATAAGGCATGTGGGATTTTGATTACAGATTCTTAAAGAGAATAGCAACAGCTATATAGAATAATATAGTTATAAAGTAGCAGAAAGTAGTCTAAGAACTAAGCCAATATGAGAATGAAGAAAGGAGATTCTGTTGGTAGGAGTCGCCTTACCTATCAACTGTCCAGATTTTTGGCTCACATTTTTGATCTGTTCCTTGTAAAATATTTGTGGCTCTGACAAATCACTGGGATGATATGAGGATTGAAGTCACAGTCTGAGGATTGAAGTCACTAAATAATGACATACATTTGAGTTTCAAGCTTCATATCATTCAGAAAATGTATGTTAAAACAAACCCTGTTACTCTAGCAACTTTCTAAGTTTATAAAATAACTATTTAAAATATGTCCCTAGTTTGGGCCTTTGTCCCTCCATTTTGTTGGGCTTTGTCTGGATTCCTTGCAGTAAGAGGTTGAGAGGTATGGGGGTGACTACAGTTAGGGGTACAGAGAATAGGCAAGTGTGGAATTTACTGGAGAAAACTGGCAAAGGAAACAAGATTGTGGGGGGCAAATTATTAGAAAGAGAGAGAGAAAGAGAGTAGAGTGTGAAGCGGCCAAGATGACCTTTGAACTGCAGGCTAGAGACTGCCTTCCCTAGGGATTGATATAGTATAGGTAAAGAGATATGAGAGATATGGGAATCCTAAATGAAAGACCTGCTCTGGTAGAGTTTTTAGCTGAAACCTGAACAGAAACTGCTGTTAAAAAGGGATAATTAATAGGATATATAAAATATTGCATAATAACTATAGGAATCGAACGATAAATTGGATAAGAAGTTCACAAGGAAGAAATGGCAGGATGTATGTATGGCTCTGAAATATGCAACAAATTCTGGAATATTTAGGATTTTTGCTTGGAAGTGTTTGCATATGTATTTTTATACCCCAAGAGACTCCACATAATTTTTCTTCAGGTAGATGGCAAATGTTGGAGATGTGATGGGCAAGAAAGTGGTAACTGGAACGTATGTTTTGGGAGTGTAATTAGTTGGCAGACTTTAAAAAATTCTCCACAGAGTACTCTGTCAGAAATATTGGATGAGCAAATGGGAGTAACGAAGGACATTTTTTTGAGCTGGTATACAAGATCTGAATTGTCTATACTTGGTAAGACATTGTTTACTTTAATTCTGGTGGCTGCCAAGAAAGTAATTACTAGAAAATGGAAATCAAAGTATATACCAACTGTATTTGAAGTAGTGAATATTGTAACAGAGATAAAAGGACTGGAATTGGGATCTTTAGAAAAGAGTAGGAGCAAATTATATAGAAAAAATGGAAATTGTGGAACAATACATAGAGAATAATGTTTAGGAGGAAGAGTTTGGTCTAAGGGAGGACAAGGTTTGCTCAGTTTATTTAATGCTGGATGATGATTGCATAAAATATATGTGATGTATGTTTGTAACTGGGAACATGTTGATATGGTTTGTTTTCTTTTATATAAATGTATATCTTCCTGTGTCAAAAAGTATATCATTGTGAACTATAGAATTACAGTTCTCTATCTGGCTGCCTCCTGCTGCTTTCTCACACATGCTGCATTCTTGCCTCAAGATGTTGCTTTATTTTACATCTTAGTACTATACACATTTTTACATTATTTGCACTTTCATATTCATATTATTTACACTTTCAGTTTCACGTTAATAATAATTACACTTTAAACGGTGTCAGAATCACATTAACCATATTTCCTTGTTATTTCTTTTACCTTTTCAATTTTCCTTCTATTTACCCTTCCCTCTATCCTCCCATCTATTCTTTCATAGCCATCTTTTTATTTCACCTAACATATTTTCATCCTCTCTATTTTTATTATACAGTATTTTACATGTCTTTTCCACAATACCCATATTGCTAAAAACAATATTTTGGCCCATGTGTCAGTTTCACATTTCCTTCCTTTCTCATACTTTCCATACAGTGTCTTATTTCTGTTTATATTTCCGAATCTTTCACATTTATACTCATTTTAAACTTTCTGCAAAACATTGCATTCTTTTTACATTTAAAAAAATAGTTTATTGTTTCTTTCTCATTATATTTCCTTCTGTCTGATTACTTTATATTTCATCATATTACCTTTTGCTTGTAATTTATCCAGCAAAATTATTTACAGAACATTCCCTGGCCCAGAAAACTTTATATCTAATGTTGTAATTTTCATTCATTCTTTAACTGTTTGGTTTGATCCAACTTGGCTGTTTCTTCAGGCTCATAGAACACAGTGGCGGGGGGCTTAGTTGATTACCGGGGTGGAAGTGGGAAAGTGGGACACTAGGTTTGGTGGTTGTGAAAAGATCACCTTAAGAAGCTCTGACATGTATGGAAAGACATCAGTTTACATTCAGTTGCACATGATCTTGCTGTGGATATGATACTAAACCATTCCTGTGCACCACACAGTACATGTACAGACGAGATAATCTCTGTGATGCCCACCTGTCTCTCCAGCAGGTCCTATTTATATCACAGGCAAAGTTTAAGTCTTTAGAACCAGTAATTCTGGTGATGTTTTTTTTTTGCATATATGCAGGAGCCAGAGTGGGGTCTGACAATGCCCTATATGTCAGGCACAAATCTCCCCTCAAAAGCCTATAGGAGACAGAATACAGGGTCAGAGCCTTGAGGTGGTCTGCATAGTACATTTTACTTAAGCCCTGTATTCTTTTAGTGAAGAACCTCTGTGGACGTTCCAGTTGTTGAATATGTCTGGCTAGGTACATACCAAAGGGGGCACTGTAGTCAACTGGTCTTGTGAATGCTGAATACAGTGGAACGATGACTTCCTTGGAATTGAATGCCATACCTTTGTTTATAAATTGTGCAACACAGAATGATTTCCTCACCACTGTAGACATGTGATAGTCAAAGGCTAGATTACTATCTGTGTGTGTCCCTAAGTCCCTGACTACTGGGGTCAACTCTAAGGGGTATGTTGTCAATATGATAGTTACCAAGGATGGATGACTTCCCAAAGGATACTATTACGGATTTCTTGACATTTAGTTTTAGTTCATGGCTCTGACACCAGTTGTTTGTCTGTGTCAGTTCCTCCTGGAGAACATTTGTGTCAATGTGAAATTCAATAACAGCTCCTAATTTACAATCATCTGCAAATTTAGTCATCCGGAGACCACTGACATTGGCCTCGATGTCAGAGAAGTAAATGCCAAAAAGGAGTGGTCCAGTTGTGACTGGCCTCTTCGTAGAAGTGGACTCCCAATTCTAACTTCCTGGGTCCTGACTGTGAGCCAGTTGACTAACCACTGGGTGGCATACGAGTTTGTACCTAACCTTTTGAGTTTATGAACAATGCCTGAGTGAGGTATTGTGTCAAATGCCTTGGTCAGATCAAGGTAGTTAGTGTGAACCATTTTGCCCTCATCCATTGCTTTGGTGACCTTATCAAAGAAGTCCCCAGGTTGAGTAGGCATAATCTGCCCAGAACTCAGTTGAATCCGGTGTCTGGAGGTTTACTATATCATTATTGATCATTTCCATGATAATTCTTACCATTGCTTTACATACAAGACTAGTGAGATTTATGGGTCTAGTTTCCATGGGGCTGTAGATGGTCCACCATTGTGCAGAGAGATGACTGTTGCTGTTTTCCATTCATATGGCACAAAGCATGTGTGGAGGCTATAGTTAAATAGCAATTTCAGAGGCCCTGATAGGTCATGTTTCGTGCTATTTAGAAAACATCCTGGGATATTGTCTGGACCCATTGATGCAGTGTTCTTGGCCTTAGAGAGAGTATTGAAGACCTGTTCCCTAGTGATAGCAGGGGGAGTTATATTAGTATTTCTGAGGGAAGGCTGAGGGGGAGAGAGGGGTAAAGTTGGAGCTGAATTTATCAGCCAGTAGGTTTGCTACATTTTCTGGCTCAGTAACCTAATAAATCAACAAATGAAAGCAGGCTATGCCATAAAACACATTTTTAGCTAAGAAAGCAAAATAAAATTGCCCAATGTGTAATGCTATCAAACCTTTCCTTGGCTCCTTCTCTCTGCTACACATTCCAATAGGTGGCCTCAAACAATTCAAAACTGAATTTCTTACCATGTACTTTAAATGCACTTGCAAATGCCTAACAACCATAAAATGAATACCAGTCACTGATTAAGCTCTTATATATGCAAACCTCCTGTTCCATAACTATCGCTCAGCTCTTTCCTCAGCACTATCATAAAAAGGTCAGAAACTCACCTAAAGCCACAGCAGGTTCACCTCAGACATACCATTCACCACATAAGCACTATACCATCACTGAAGCATTCTGTATTTCTTACTTTGCATGGTAAATGTGCTCCCAGATGCTTAAGTACCATAAATGATTAACAGTCACTGATTAAGCTCCTATCAACTCACATATACAATCACCTTTTCCTTAACTACTGCCCGACACTCCTCTCTGTATTATCAAAAAACACATCCAAGCACTCAAAGGCACAACACATTCACCTCAAATGTGGGATCCATTACAGAATCTCCATACCAATACAGAAGCATTCTGGAACTACTACACAGGACAAAATCCATGACAGTGATATCAACCACCTCATTTTCCAAAACAATAAAACTTTGACCTTACTTCCCCATCCCCCTTAATCTATTCTTCCAATTCTGCCTTTGTTACCATCACCAAGACATCTACAAATCCCAATCAGCCACTAGACTTCAGTTTTCACCTTCTGTGTAATGAAAACCTCATTCCCTTTCCAGTCTTACCCCCCACCCATCACTACCATTTTCTCTGAACCTAACCTCCAACAGCTAATAGCCTTCTTACATGTACATAAATCAACCTCTCAAACATAAACCTCTCAAATGTACTTCATTTAAACTGCATGTTCTACATTAAAAGGGTCTGTCACACATTTAATAATGACAATTTTAACACATATCCATTGTAAATACAGAATCATGTCAATTTCTCAATATACGCTTTTAATTATGACATTATTAACCATGATGTGAGCTTTCTAGATGCAGCTGTTAGTAAAACATTCACATTATGGGGAGCTACACAGGTATGTACACAAACAACATTCTTGAATTATTTAGAAACTTTAAACCAAACACCACCCATTGAAAATACATATTCACTATCACTTGTTACTGACTACTGTGCATACCGCTCTTGTAAAATAAGATGTTATGTGATCCTATCTCGCCTGCATTCTATACTGATGGGCTCGGAGCCGATCCTCGGCTCCAACTCGGTACGCTATGCTATAGAGCGAAGTCTCTTATTGGCTGAGCTTTCTATATCCCAGGATGCACCACCACCAATTCCCCAGATCTCGTTTGCCGCTTACAAGCTAGGACGTGGTCTCGAACTTGGCTGAGCTAAGTGCTTTTTTGAGAGAATTTTTCTGTCAGAAAATTTCTTTAAAATTAACCAAAAGCTGTTTTAACGGCTATTGCAGTATATAGTTACTTTATTTGTTAATTTTTGTGGTAAAAGTTTGTGTTTTCACAGGGAAAGGTTTCCGTTTAAGTTAGAGGGGCCTTCCCCTCGTGCGTTGTTGAATACTGTTGTGTGTGACTGTTTTTGCTTTTTGGTAGGTCAAGCACTCGTTTTAGTTAGAGGGTTCTTGGCCCTCCTAGGTATCTTAGTCTTCTAACTGTTTTGTTGGGCCCCTTTGACTGCCCTTCTTGTTTAAAAAAAAAAAAAAAAAAAAGTTCTTATTCTAGGTATAGGAATTTTTCCTGTAGTAGCCCTAGGCCAATACGTTGTCATTGTCTAGTATTGACTATTGTTTACCATTGGCATCATGTCAAAAGAACATAGACCCTCAGGGTTTAAAAAGTGCACACGCTGCAATTATAAGAAGTCTATTACTGATGATCACTCCTTATGCGTTTATTGTTTGGGCGCCAAACACCTTCAGGAGTCTTGCACCGTGTGTCACGCTTTCTCCTCTCGGGTCCTCCAAGAGAGGAAGAATAAATTAATCTTAAAAGGGCTTGTCAAACCCTCTTTTGAAGAGGCCTTATCTTCCTCTCCTTCTCCGGCTAAGAAAAATAAGTCGTCTGCTCCGACCAGCCTGTCGGAAACGGCCACTAAGAAATCTAGGCCGGCTTCTCCATCGGCTCCACGGACTTCGGAGCCGAGGGCGGAACGGTCTGCCTCGATGCCTCCAGCCTCGACTCCTCTGGTTTCGGAGCCGATGGCTGGGGCTTCGAGAGGCGGGTCACCTTCATCGGCTTCACTGATTTTGGAGCCGATAAGGGTTGCCCGCTCAGACTCTTCCCCTTCGGCGCCGAAGTCCTCTTCACCGAGGGAAATTAGTTTGGGGTCTCCCACGGCACCGATAGTGATCGAATCAATCCGGAGCCGGTCCCCTAGCCCTTCGGAGCCGATGGAGAAGTCTGCTCTGACCCGTTCGGTCTCCTCCAGGTCTTCCAAGATGTCGGATTCGGACATCGACAGGGTGCTTCAAAGACTGTTCCAGTCTCCAGTCTTTCAGAAATTAGTTTCGGCTCCAGCCCAGTCGGCTTCGGAGCCGATGGCTCACTCTGTAGTTGTGATTCCTCCTCCAACAGCTTCGGCACCGTTGGAGCCGGTGCTGGTGGAGCCGATGGAGATTTTCGGGTCGGCTCCAACCCTTACTCCAACCCCGGCCTTTGGGTCGGAGTTCAGTACACAGACCTCTTCGGTCGGGCCTGGGGGTGACGTTTCAGGACCGATGTTTTCGGTTCCGAGCCTCCCTCTCGGTGCGTCAGCTGCGGGGGTTCCGTCTACTGTCGTGGCTCCGGAGGTTGGACCTTCCCAGAACTCTGGCGGTCCGGCCTTCAGAGCTATGAGGAGTGGTTTGGCCAAATCATCTTTGGCTACCTCCACGGTATCACCGGCACCTTCCCTAGGTGCGGAGACTGGGTCTTTTGTAGTTCCCATGTCGCTAGACAGTGGAGCCCCGGGGCCTGAGGTCACCCCCAGTGGGGTTTCTCCTCCTCCTGGGGGGTCCCTCTGAAGCGTCTTCGGAGGAACCCCCAAGGAAGAGATTGTGTAAGAGGAAGCACGTCGACTCCCCTGATGAGTCTCTCACGTCGGACACCGATCTTGATGATGCGGAGGGGTCCCCCAAGTCTTCCTCGGATGATGTCTCCTTTGCAGACATCCTAGAAGTCCTCAAGCAACGAGGCGGCTGGAATTCCAAACCCCCTTCTGCTGACGAGTCGGTGTTCCTCAAGGCCTTCGGGGCTCGGCCCTCCACCTCCTGGGTGTCTCTGCCCTTCGACGAGCTCCTAGATTTGATCTGTCGAAGGGCGTGGGAACACCCAGACTCTGTGGAACCAGTGCCTGCTCACCCGAATAAATTCTTGTCTGCACCCCCGGAGAGGGAATTTCTGACTAAAGGTGTGGCTGTAGATGCCCTGGTGGTGGCATCTGCTACCCAACAAGATGTGGCAGAGGCTTCAACGTCCGTCCATCCTCCTAATAAGGAGTCTAGGAGCATGGACTGGTACGGGAAGTGCACCCTTAGTTCAGCTGCCTTTACATTAAGGTCCCTGAACTATTTGGCACACTTCACCAGACTGCAGAGGGATCTGGTCAAGGAGCTCTCAGATACCCTCTCGGGTAACATACCTGAGCAGCTGGCCCAGACGGTTAGCTCTCAGTTGTCTACCCTGTCATCAATATCTAACTCGTCCATGAGGCTCATTTTGTATGCAGCCGAGGGGGCGAGTAGAGCGGCGGGTACGGGCGTTGCTCTACGGAGGCAAGCCTGGCTCCGTCTGTGTCATTTTGCGGAGGCCTTTAAGTCTTCTTTTGCCGACGCCCCCTTTGACGGGTCCTCTTTGTTTGGACCCAAGGTAAAAGACACACTGACCCGCTGTGAGCAAGAGGGAAAGACTTTGACTGCCGTAGGGGCACGATTTTCCACTCCCTTTCGGCCTTATCCCAAGGCTAAAAGAGGAGGGAAAATGTGGTTCCGCAAATCCCAGAAGTCTTATCCCCCACAGCAGGACGATCCCCCTTCTAGAGGCAGAGGAGGGGGAAATTTTTCTGGAAGACGCCGTCCCAGAGGCAGCAGAGGCCCCCGCAACACTGGAGACCGCGAGTCCTTTCGTGGCTCTTCAGCCTTCCACAATCCCTGAAGGATTGCCCGACTGTGCAGCTCCGGAGCCAGTCGGGGGTCGTTTTTCAAGGCACCTAAAAGCCTGGGAGAGCATCACTCAGGACTGATGGGTGCTTCGAATCATCGCCGGAGGTTACGCCACCCCTTTTTCACACCTTCCACCGCCGTCCAAAAAAATCCCGGACCCGCCACCCAGTCAACGGGAAATCGCAGCCTTAGAAATCTCAAAGCTGCTTCAAAAAGGAGTCATCCAACCGGTCCCCGTAGACCAGATCAGATTAGGGACTTACTCAAGATTCTTTTTAGTGCCAAAAAAGACCGGGGACTTGAGGCCCATTTTGGATCTCAGCAACCTAAACCGATCAGTCATGAAGTCCAAGTTCCGGATGGTCACCTTACAATCCATTCTCCCACTACTGGAGAAGGGTGTTTGGATGTGCTCCATAGATCTCAAGGACGCCTATTATCACATCGCGATAGATTAGGCGTCCAGGAGACATTTGCGCTTCAGCCTGGGAGACAGTCATTTTCAATTCTGTGCACTGCCCTTTGGTCTCACCACAGCCCCCAGGGTGTTCATCAAATGTTTGGCGGTAGTGACTGCCTACCTGAGGAGTCTAGGATTCCAAGTGTTTCCGTATCTGAATGACTGGCTCCTAACTGCCACCTCCAGGCGTCTACTATTGCAGAACCTACAAGCCACCATATCACTAGGCACTTCCCTTGGAATCACCTTCAATTGGCCAAAGTCTGTGTTGCTGCCATCTCAGCGCATAAGGTTCATCGGAGTAGAGATAGACTCAAACCAAATGTGGGTCTATCTTCCTACAGAAAGGATACAAACTATACAGGCTCAAGTCCGAGCCTTGCTTCTCAGATCCAAAGCCCCAGCCAGGATGGTCCTGCAGCTATTAGGCTCCATGTCGGCCACTGTTCTCCTAGTTCCCTTAGCAAGATTACATATGAGAATTCTCCAGTGGCTCCTATCGACACAGTGGTCCTTTCAGGATCTCCCTCAGTCACCTCATACGGATCACGGAAACTTCCAAACGGGACCTTCGCTGGTGGCTGCTGTCCTCCAGTCTGGATCAGGGACGACCTTTTGTTCCACCTCCGCCTGTGGCCACATTGACGACGGACGCCTCCCAGACGGGGTGGGGGGGGCATTACCTGGGCAGGTCAGTCCAAGGCAATTGGCATCCCAGTGAGAGTCTCCTTCATATCAGCATTCTAGAAATGAGGGCGGTGTTTCTGTCTCTACAAGCCCTCCACGATTACCTCCCTCAGGGCGTTATTGCCATTCACTCCGACAACATGTCAGTAGTCTGGTATCTGAACAAGCAGGGAGGGACCAGATCCTACCCCCTTTGCAGAGAAGCCATGAGAGTTTGGGAATGGGCAGTGGCGACCAGACGTTTTCTGGTAGCGACTCATATCCCTGGGAAATCCAACGTGATAGCCGACAGACTAAGCAGAACTATTCTCTCTCCTCACGAGTGGTCCCTGAACAATACAGTGGCAACTCAGATCTTCAGCAGATGGGGAACTCCTTGTTGCGACCTTTTCGCAACTCCGCTGAACACGAAGTGCAGAAACTTTTTCTCTCTCACTCCAGCTCCGGGGGAGAGCCCTATGGACGCATTAGCCCAACCTTGGCCCACCGGCTTGCTTATACGCCTTTCCTCCAGTTCCCCTCCTTTCCAGAGTGATCCAAAAGGCATCTCACTTGGGGACCAAATGATTTTAGTTGCCCCTTACTGGCCTCGTCAGGTATGGTTCCCCTATCTTCGGAAGTATGCACTGGACGGTCCATGGTTCCTAGATCAGATCCCGGACCTATTAATTCATCAGTCGGGACAACTCCATCAGTCCCTTCACACTTTGAAGTTAACAGCTTGGCTCCTCCTCTTCCGACTATAGTCAGGAATCATACCTTAGACCCGGAAGTCATGCGTATCTTATCTTCGGCCCACAAGTCCGCCACTAAGAAATTGTATACTAACAAATGGAAGAGATTTGCTATTTGGGCTCAATTCAGGGGTCTAGATCCCATCACTGTTCTGGTGTCAGAAGTCCTGAAGTTTCTAACTTCTCTATTCAATCAAGGTTCTTCAGTCTCTACCATCAAGGTCCAATTGGCAGCTATTTCCAATTTTCATGAATCTATAAACCCACCTTTAATGAGCAACAGATTGTGTAAAACCTTCATGAAAGGTGCTGCGCTTTTACGACCTCCGATTTCTCATCCTGCTCCTCCGTGGGATCTCGATCTGGTATTACGTGCCTTAACATCCTCCCCCTTCGAACCGGCAGCAACATGTGATTTGAAATTTCTTTCTTGGAAAACTGCCTTTCTGGTCGCGATTACTTCTGCCAGAAGGGTTTCAGAGCTTCAAGCTCTATCTGTCAAACCACCGTACCTGATCTTTCATAAAGATAGAGTATCCCTCAGGCCTAACCCATCTTTTGTCCCTAAAGTTTGTTCCAGTTTTTGCCTACAACAGTCATTAGAACTGCCAGTTTTCTTCCCAAAGTACTCAAACAAAGCGGAATACATCTTCCACACATTGGATGTTCACAGGCAATTGCGTTTTTATCTAGACAGGACCCAACAAACACGGAAAACAGATCAATTGTTTGTGTCCTTTTTGGATATTAAGTTGGGCAAAGCTGTCACTAAGGTCACTATTGCCAAATGGATCAGGGACTGTATCAGTCAGGCTTATTCTTCTTCTAATAAAGAGCTCACAACCCCTGCCAAAGCTCACTCTTCAAGAGCTATGGCTACTTCAATAGCATTCCATTCTAAGCTCGCCATTGGGGACATTTGTGCTGCGGCTACATGGTCTTCCCCGCATACCTTCATTTCCCACTACAAATTGGATGTGGCATCTCGGGGGCGAGCTTCATTCAGTTCCACAGTCCTCAGGAGTGTTTTCCAGTGAGCCACCCAGGAATCGGGTGCTAGGGACGCTGTCCCATCAGTATAGAATGTAGGCGAGATAGAATCACATAACATCTTTTAGTTATGTACTTTCCATAACTTCAGATGTTTGGGACCCATCTCGCCTACATTCCTAATAACCCACCCTCCATCCCCCTGCCTTGGAGTTCAGAGGAGACCGGACGGTCTGAGTTCTACCGTTTCATCTTGAAACACCTGGCAATGTTATATAAACAGTTTATGTGTATGTGCATGTGTGCGGACAAACAAGATCTGGGGAATTGGTGGTGGTGCATCCTGGGATATAGAAAGCTCAGCCAATAAGAGACTTCGCTCTATAGCATAGCGTGCCGAGTCGGAGCCGAGGATCGGCTCCGAGCCCATCAGTATAGAATGTAGGCGAGATGGATCCCAAACATCTGAAGTTATGGTAAGTACATAACTAAAAGTTAATCTTTTATTATTATTTCTCAAGTGTTGTCTCTTTCCCTTACATCTATTTCAATTATACATTTTTCTTTGTCGTCTCACAGTAAGATGCTGTCCGGTTCGATTCTCAGCTAGAGCGTCTTCTGCATGGAGACATGCGTGAATGGTCGCACCTTCGTTGAAGGTTGTGCATCAGAGCTGGCAACTCGGCATGTAAAAATCTACTGCCAATCATTAGCGGACTGGAGTTCCGCTGTGGCGACCCTAAATGGGAAAAGCCGAAAGACACAACTACAACAACAACATTTCAATTATATTTTTAATCATCATTTAATTTTACTAAGAACGCCGGGGCTGTTGCTGAACTGACATCCTGACGCCATGCACAACTGGGGGAAAAAAGAGGGTTGTGAATGGATGGATCAGGGCCATACCTCTCAAATGTACAGATTTTCGCAGAATATTCAGATTTTTGCCTTATATTTTTGGTCCATTTTTCATAAAATTGTGGCTTTCTGGCAAATTAGTGGCAAATCATTAAAGACTGAAGTTAGAAAATAATGACAGCCATTTGAGTTTTAGACTTCATACCCGTCAGAAAATCCATGCTGATACAAAACCTGTTATTCTGTCAAATTTCTAATTTTGTAAGAGCAATATTTCAAAATTGTCCCTATTTCTACCACATGGCTTTGACCAATTTTTTTTACTTTAAGAGGCTGAGAGGTATGATCAGGGCTGTTGGTTGAAAAGTCAGCTGATCTGTGTGTCTTGCAACCTATTTTGTTTCTAAATAAATTTAATTGGCACTGTGGCCAGATTCTGACTGCACTTACAAAGTCTCTCAATAGGCAGTTCAGCCCAAGTCAAACTATGTATTTTCCTATTCAGGTGTAAATTAAAAAATTCTCAGTCGAAGACTAGGTCTAATCGGTCTGCAAATTCCCCACTGAGAGAAAATAGGGAGACATATTTACATTTATAAACATATAAACACTGTCTTTGGGCTTCAGTTCAATTAACTGACACAATATTCTACAATATTCTTAATAACTTAACCAAAAGAATTTTATTTTAGTTATGTGACCTTCAGGACATTTGTTTAATTTAACCTCCCACATATCGAACTTCATTTACTCTACAAAAAAGAACAATAAGGATCAGCTGTCCATATAAACATTATTCATTTGCATTATAATTTCTTCACAGCGCCACACCCTGTCACCCTTGCTTGTACCACTGAGCTGCCAAACCAAACTGTTACAGAAATCGTAGGGTAAAAAGGAATACACTCGGCACATATATAAACTTTGCTACTACTTAACCACAGCATTCACCCTGCCTCACGACAAGCATCCAACTTAACTTTTAAAGAATACCTTGAAGTGCGCAGTAGGCCACTCACAATACACCACTGGAATATTTTAGTACAGTTTATGATCTGTGCCTCAGTACTGTTAAGCTACCTGTGTCGGAGGGAATTCAAAGGGATATATAACATTATTTAAGGGGAGAACTAAGAAAATCACTATCCATGGTCATTTAAAAGTCATTTAAAGAATACAGAGAACTGCACATAATACTCTGCTGGAGAAAACTGTACCGCTTTTTTTTGGCATCTTGAAAATTGGTAAGTCAATAAAATACAAAAATTAGCATTACCTGAATGCATATCACTCCTCCACTGTTGAAGAGCAGTTTCAAAGTTGTTAGACCCACTGTATTTTTATTTTAAAATTACATTTCTGACAAAGGGTTAATTTTTATTCACCAATAAACCAGTTCTCACCAACGCACCTAAATTACATCAAAGATGCAGTTGGAGGAGTTTCATTATAAAAAAAAAAAAGCATGTGACTGAAACCTCCAATCACATCACCGATGTATTTGGAGTGTTTGGTGACAGGGTTCTTTGGGAAGTTTTTTTTTTTTTTTTTTTGAAATCAGGTACAAGTGTAAAAAATGGGCCGGTGCGCGCCCCTGCACCCATACCTAAATCCACCATTGGAACATTGAAGCTCTTGAGCTCCTCCCTTACCTGTAATTCACTAGTTTGCTACCATACCTTAGATCTCGTTTGTCACATTACCATACGGACATGGTCACTGTTAGCTCTAAAGTTGTAACTTTCCTTTTGTAAGTAATAGTAGATTTTATATATTTATATTTATATATATATATATATATATATATATATATAATATATCTATAAACAGTCTTTTCTTTTTAATTTACATCCTCTCCTGCCTTTATTATACTTTAGTGTATTTTTCCCCAATACTATTGTTGGTATTTTCTTTTTTTCTCTTCTCTTTCCCTTACTTTTGAGGTCGTCCCTTTAAATTACCATTGCTGGTAATACTTCCTTTCATCATTTTCATATGATTATTTATTGTTATTATTTAAAAAAAAAAAAAAAAAAAACTTCTTTCTCTTTCTCTATCCTGTCTGTTACTGTTTATATCCTTAGATATGTCTGAGAAACCTTTGGGTTTTAAAAAATGTAAGGCCTGCAGCTATAAGATTCCA
Organism: Protopterus annectens; assembly: GCF_019279795.1. NCBI lineage: Eukaryota > Metazoa > Chordata > Ceratodontiformes > Protopteridae > Protopterus > Protopterus annectens. Next base: position 426,191,808 of record NC_056738.1, on the reverse strand, counting down.
TTGTCAATGCAAATGAGTTGTGCATGTATTGTTTAGGCCTGGTCCATTTGAACACTGCATACTCTATATGTGTGTGCATATATATATATATATATATATATATATATATATATATCTGGGTCCCCTACACATGGTCGAAATTTCACAAAGCTGAAGACCATATGGCCGAGACCATATGATCGACTTTTGAAATATCGACCATGTGGAACAGGCATCTCTGTACAGTGCGGAATGGAAAGATTTCTGTCTTCCGCACTGTAGTCCGATCTTGGAGTTGGTATATTTAAGTTTTGGGGGTGGGGGCATAGCCCCCCACAGGGGGTGTGGGGGGGGTTGCCCCCCTGCTAGCAATATGAAGGTACATTTTTTTGTGTTTTTTTATTATTTTATTCTATGGTTGACATTTCAAATGTCATTCTGAAATGTCGACCATATGAAGTAGATATATATATGGGTTACCTTCATTTGACTGAAAGCTCATTTGACTGAGACCAAATGACTGACACTTCATTTCACTGACATTTAATTTGACTGACAGTTCATTTGACTGACAATTAGTACTGGCAGTGTCTAGAGCACTGTAAGGCAAGTAAAAGGAATATGTACTTTTCCCCACTGTAGTGCGACCCTGGAGTTAATATATATATAGTTGGGGGGTTGGTGTGGAGGGGCACAGCCCCCCACACTTTGTTTCATGTTATATTCTCTGCTTTTGGTTTTATATTGTTTAGTAAAACGAAAGTAAGTGGGGGGGGCTGTGCCCCCACACACCCCTTAACTATATATATATATACTAACTCCAGGGTCGCACCACAGTGGGGGAAAAGGACATACTCCTTTTACGTGCCTTACTGTGCTCTTGACACTGCCAGTACTAATTGTCAGTCAAATGAGCTTTCAGTCAAATGACGGTAACCATTATTTACATATATATATATATATATATATATATATATATATATATATATATATATTTATAATACATACACACACCCACATATATACCGCAGTACCCTCAAAAGGGGTGTTCAATTATATTGGATAAAGTAAATACTGATATAAATGGTAGCATGTAAAGCAAGCAGGAAGGCTTTTTGGAGTGGCCCTGGTGTCATGACAATAAACATAAACTCTCTGACATTACTAAGAGTACCTTCTAAATTCCCAGCCAGAATAAGTTAGTAAAATATTTAATAATAAATAAAATGATTTAAAACATGTATACACACTGAATAAATGACTGATAAACCACAGAGTTTCACACAGGAATTATGAAAATAACACTGTAGGCTAGGTTTCACACTGATTGTAAAAACTCTGTCTAAAGATTAGCTGTCCCTGTCTAATCTAATTAACTCAGCAAGGCAAGATGCTACTCTTACTTCTGCTAGACAAGATAATTTATGCCCTGGTCTTCAGTGACTGGAATAATAATGCCTACTATTACTGCTGAACAGCTCTGGAAAATAAACTGAGTGATAACTGATCTGGAAAGCAACAATTGACAACTACAACTACTACTTTAAGTGGCTCAGAATAACAGAATATTTTTAAAAGTCACAGAAAGCTGTTACAAGAATTCTACTCTCTCACATCCGACTTTAAAAGTAAACAAAACAGCTGATGTGGAGAGTCTGTTCCTTTCAGCTGTGGCACACGATGACATCACATCTAGGTCAGATGACTAGCATAACCTAAATTAGAATTCTTTTTTAAAAAAAACTTGTACATTTGCTTGGCCACACTGTTTGATTCAAACATCTAGCATAAATCAAAGTAATGTTAAAAAAAACATAAACGTATTTACAAATTTATAGTTATGCTGACATATTTAACACAGGGTAATTTACAGTTATTTGCAAGTATTTACAAAACTTCAGCCAGTCATGCTAGCACAGAAAACAATATATAATAGCCTCACATTTCTCTCCCATTTTAAGACTAGAACTAAATTTTCAAGTGACCCTAGAATATCATTACTTGAGAAAAATGGGACTGACTGAACCCATACCCTTTCTTGACAGTACATCTGCATTATTGATCCTAATATGGTGTTGCACCGTCATGTTATATGCCTGTAGGCCCTATACTCCAACTCAGTAACTTGGCATTTTGCTTACTGACTGGTTAGACATGTTAAAGGGCTATGGTCTGTAACCATAGTGAATTTTCTCCCATCTAGGTAAGGCTGAAGCTTTTGCAATGCCCGTACTATGGCTAGGCATTCTTTCTCTACAGCTGCATAACATTCCTCTCTGGGTTGCAGCCCATGGCTAAGGTATACAATGAGATGCTCTTCTGCATCTGAGGAAATTTGGCTGAGTACAGCCCCACCCCATAATTTGAAGCATCCACCTGCACAACAAATTCCTTGCTGTAATCTGGACTGGCTAATGCAGGAGATCCTCCTGAAGCCTCTTTAAGCTTCTGGAATGCCTGCTCACAATGTGTGGTCCACACTACGTTATCTGGCTTGTTTTTTCCTTGTTAGGTCAGTAAGGGGTACAGCTATTGTACTATAGTTGGGCACAAATTTCCTGTAGTACCCCGCTGTCCCTAGGAAAGCTCTCACCTGCTTTTTAGTAACAGAGACAGGCCATGCTTGAATAGCTTCCACTGTGGTAGGTTCTGGCCTAATCTTACCACTCCATACTCTTTGTCAGACCTCTGCCATACCCAGCTAACACTTACTAGGCTTAATGGTCAACCCTGCCCTTTTTAATCTACCTACTACCTCCCTGACATGTTGAAGGTGCTTTTGCCAGAAATTATTGTAAATGGCAGTATTGTCCAAATAAGTGAGAGAATAATTTCTTGCTCCTACTAAGGTATGATCTACTAACCTCTGGAAGGTTGCTGAGGCATTCTTCATCTCAAAGGGCATTCTTGTAAACTCATATAAAGCAAAAGGTGTTACAAAAGCTGACCTCTCTCTAGCAGTGGGAGTGAAGGGCACCTGCCAGTATCCCTTGGTCAGATCAGTAGTGGTCATAAAATTATCTCCACCTAGCTGTTCTAAACCTTCATCTGTTCTAGGCACGGGGTACATATTTGACTTTAACTTTCTGTAGTCTATGCAGAATCTTACACTACCACTTTTTTTGGTACTAATACTATTAGGGAAACCCAAGGACTACTGGAATATTACATTACTCCCAGCTCTAACATCTCCATTATTTCCTCCTTCATAGTCTGTTTGACTCACTCAGGCACCCTATAAGGAGCTTGCTTGATAGGCCTTTGGAGTCCTGTATCCACATGGTGCCGCACTAGGTGAGTACACCCATGTTTCCCAGTGAACAGGCCCCCAAATTCCTATAACACTGCTCATATTTCTTTAACTTGAATAGGGGTTAGCCACGGAGATATTGCTACCTCTCCCACAGGTGTCAGTCCGAGCCCCACTGAGAAGTTCATTCACCAGATCCCCCTCAGACTCCTCCTGCACTCCCCTGTGAATACTCAGCACCACGGCCTCCCTATCCTGATAAGACTTCATTATGCTAACATGGTACAACTTATGTCCCTGCCTCCTGCTTATCTTTTGGCATTGCTCACAGGTCCTGCAGTACCCTGTTACATCTTTTTGCAATCCCAGGCAAATAAAAATTCTGCACAATTAATTTCCTGGTACATGTTATGTCCATATGACCTGCAAAAGAAATATATTATGGGCTGTGGCTAGAGGTGTCAAATGGGAGGCTCTGGGCTCTGCCAACTGCCATATTACCTCATCCTCTCCTCTGGCCCTCCCTCAGGGGTCCACACTCTGTTCCAGTATACAGACCCCCCCCCTTTTTTTTTTGAGCATCAGGTGCATCCTTAGCTACCTCCCCCAAACCTCATAAGGTAGGGTCTGAAAGCTGTCCCTGTCTCAACTCTACTTTTGTGATCCCTCCTAGCTCCCCTTCCACAGGAAACCTAATATCCTCTGTCAGCGGTGCCTCACTGTCAGCCTGGATGCCACCACTCACCTCTATCCTTACAGTCACCATGTCCACTGGAACACCAGTACCTTCCAGCAGCTGTGGTTCGACTTCAGACTCACTGCTACAAAGTAGCTCTCTCCCTGAAGTAACCACATCACTAACCCCAGCTTCATACATAGGATATGTCTGGGTCTCCCCCAGGCCACAAGACCTACATGTCTGTCTCCAAGCTTGACTGCGTGTCACTGCATGCACACAAGTACTATACTATCAAAATCATTCCCTATTAAGAGATCTGCAGGGATATCCTCAAACACACCTACTTGCTTGTTCCCTTTTCCATCCTCCCAGTCAAGATGAACCCTGGCCAAACATGTTTGGAATGGGGTCCCACTCAAAACTCTGACTGGTGTGGACAGTCCAAACAAGTACTGTTCCTCCTTAACCACTGGAGGCCTCACAATGGTGATAGCAGAAGCTGTCTCTCTCTTAGCAGTGGTCTGTCCTCCGTCCAGTAAGATAGGATACAAAATTTGGTGATAATTTGGCATACCTGTTCTTTCCAGACAACTTACCACTGATATTTTATCATTTCTACTTGCTGGCTCCCTTACCTTTTATTTTATTTCCCACCTTGCTCCAATGGACATTTGTATGCTATATGGCTCCTCTGATTATATTTGAAACATGCAATCCCTGATCCTGACCATGTGCTTGAACTAGTGGCTTCCCCTGTTACTGGTGAACTCTATTGGAGTTGTTTAGGCTGCCCCTCATTAGTTCCCTTATGTGCATGTGCAGCATTGGGTATCCCTTTCTTATGCAGTGGTGTCTTACTTGCCAAGAAGCTATCCCCTTTTATCTCCAACTCATTTGCAGAGTTACACTCTTGGTCTGCTAACCAGATCCTCGTGTCTTCAAGGCAAAGTGCTGAGAGCTTGTTCCCTCGCCAAAAGGTCTGTCAGTCCTTCAAAAGTGGTGACTTGACACCCACTCATTCACCTGTGAAAGTAAGTATTTATTTATTTATTTTTGTTTACTTATTTAACATTTGTTTACCGGGAAAGTCCAACTGGACACAGGTCCTTTTTCAGGGGATGTCCAGGGAGAAAGGCTCCAGTTAATCAAAATTACAAGTTTCAGTTACACAAGTTACAGGTAATACAAGACTTACACAAAAATATAAAGTTTATATACACTTCAAAAGAAAAAGGCTTGTCTGCAAGCAAGCTCAAAGTGTCAAACATAAAAGTTACAAAAAGTTAAATATAAAATGTCTTAGATAAACGTATACAATAGACATCACAGTATGAGTATATAGATATGTATTTAAGTCATTTGTCATGCTTGGGAAGAAAGAGACTCATGAGAGAAGGGAGAGGACAGATGCCTCAGTTAGGATTTATTAGGAGGGCAATGAGATACAAAGTTAGAGATGTGGAGTTGAGCAGTTAGAGGTCTATCCAGGGCAGTTACAAGAACAGAGCCAGGAGTCTTCCAGGTGTACTTTTAGGAGTTTTTTTAATTGTGTTAAAGAGCAGCAAGTATTAATTTGGGTGGGCAGTTGGTTCCATATGTTAGGGATGTAGTTTGAGAAGAGTGATTCTCCAGCTATGTTATTTGCTTTGGTGGTGTCTAGTAGGAATTTATTATTAGAGAGGAGGGGTCTGGAAGTGATGTATGGTTGTAATAGTTTTTGGAGTGCAAGGGTTTTGTCTAGTTGATGCAATATTTTGTGGACAAAGGTTAACTGATTAAAGCATAGTAGCTGAGGAAGTTCTAGCCATTCTAGTTTGAGAGCTGTACAGTGATGTGTTCTGTATGGGGCATCAGTGGCAAACTTGGCAATTTTGTTATAACAGGCTTTGATTTTGGTTAGTTTAGATTTGTGGAGGTTGGTTAGGATTAGGGAGGCATATAAGAGGGAAGATAGGAAATGCTTGGGGACAATAGTAGCTTTTGAGTGTCTAGTTAGGAATTGTTTGTTTCTGTAAAGTAACCCTAGTTTCTTGTGGACCTTCTTAATGGTTTGTGCTATGTGTATATTGAACTTCAAGTTGTTGTCAATTTTTACACCTAGCAGTTTGGTATGAGTTGTAGGGGTGATGGTGGTTTTATTTTTGGATAGGATGGTGAAAGTTTGGGAGGAAGGGGTCACTTTTGTTGGGGAGAAGAGAAGGAGCTTTGTTTTGTTGGGGTTTAGTATGTGTTGGGAGTTGCTGAGCCATGTTTCTATGGACAGGAAGGAGTTTTGGGTTGTGGTGTGAAGTTCATGAATGGAGGAAGCTGTGCAGATTAGCACAGAGTCATCTGCGTATTGTATGACAGTGAGTTTTATTGTGGTGTTGTGAAGTTAGTTGGTGAAGAGGGTGAAGAGTAGAGGTCCAAGGATGGAGCCTTGTGGAACCCCTAAGGTAACAGGGAGAAGAGGGGAAAGTTGTCGTTGCCATTGGACAGCCTGCTGTCATCCTGATAGGTAACTTCTGAACCATGTGATAGTGAAGTTACTGAGATTTAGGGTAGAGAGAATGCTGATGAGTTTGTCATGACTGACCATATCAAAGGCCTTTGACAAGTCTAAAATATAGCAGTTACAAACAGTCCTCTGTTTCTATAGTGGTTCACTGCATTTGTGAAGGACATGAGGGCTGTGGTAGTACTGTGAGAGGGGTGGAAACCATGTTGAGTATTTGACAGTAGTTTATTTGTGCTAAAAGTAAATCATTAATTTAGTGCGTGTGTAGTCCTCTCTAGGATTTTAGATAAGGGGGACAGGATGGCAATTAGCCTATAATTAGTAAGTTTAGTTGCGTTACCTCCTTTATGTAAGGGTATTATGTGTGAGATTTTTCACATATCTGGGACCATGTTTTCTGATAATAATCTGTTTATGAGTATGGCTACTGGGTATTGTGAAGATTGGGTGAAGATAGATGAAGGCTGCCAGCCTAGCCAGACAGAATTAGAATTTTGGAGATAATTCTGTCATCTGTAAATATTAATGTAAACCACAGGCTTGTTGTCTTAAATGGTAAAATTAGTGTTACATGTGGAACTGGAAAAAATGTAACAACAGTGCACTTTACTGACCAAGCATGTTGTGTCCCTTTGATGTAAAACTCGGAGCCAGTCCGTCTAGAGTGAGGCATTCTGCCTATTGTTTTAAGGCCAGAGTTAATGGCCAGAATTTACATGCATAAATGTCCTTTATTGCTCTGGTTTCTGCCCAGAGTTGAAGATTGTAAATGTAGTTTCTGTTAGCCTGGCAACCCAGGGAAGTGTGAAGAATGGTGTAATGTGAACCAGGAATGTGATTTTAAAATCAGACAGAATCAGGGAGCATTAAGCATTTTTGTCTTGACCAGCCAACTCAGCAGCACTATCTTGCTCTATATGTAAGTTTATCTTAGACTTGTGTTTTCTCTTAGAAATAGCTAGAAAATAGAAAGATTAGACTGTGTTTTTCTGTGATGTCAGAACTGTACTACTGAATTATTTTAAGTATGTGATGTTTGAACTCTTGACCAGCACTGTGTAATAAAAAAGGTATTGTCTTGTGGTTTGACTATTTGTTATTAAATATTTTTAAACCCTTTCAACTGTGGCTGTTTTTGTAGATATTATTTAAGCTCTTTAGAGTACTTGCATGCCTTTGGTAAAATTGCACAAAGCCAATTTAATAGCTTTAGCCCTGGGCTGTACTACCAATTGGATGATAATAATTAGACACCCTTTTAAGGGCCTTTGAGTAGCTGATAAATATTAGTGGGTGGTGGCAGCTGGTGCTACCATATAGTCTGGGAAAAAGGGGCACAGCTGGAGAACCTGTGCCAGCCTTCCCCAGGAGTGTCTGTGTGGTTTTATAAACTCTTCTCACAGTGTGTGTTTGTGTTTTTGTGTTTTTGTGTTTTTGTGTTTTTGTGTTTTTGTGTGTGTGTGTGTGTGTGTGTGTGTGTGTGTGTGTGTGTGTGTGTGTGTGTTTATCAGCTACTTGGGCAGGGACATGAAGCACTGGTTGGACAGTGAGGGTGCTGGAGGTTTTAGCTTGCCCACTAGGCTGAGATCTGGACCCTATAGCTGTGCCATTGGGGAGTCTTATTGGGGACCTGGAGAGCAAGGTAGCGATCAGCCCCGAACTGACTGCGATCTCTCTGTGCTGTTAAGGGAAATTGCACTTTACTGTGTGTATTTGTTATCCTTTCCTCTTTTATGAGACACCCCTCACTGGTGGTAGTGGTGAGGATTGAGGGTCCTTAATTGCTGGGCCAGGGCATGGGCATCACAGGTATGCTAAAGCATCTGGTGCGATTTGCAGAAATTCTGCTGGGAGTTTGTCGGTGGCTAATGTGGTAGGTTTTAGTTTTCTTAGTAGTATTCTTGTGGTATCAACAGACACTGGGTGGAATGTAAAGAGGTTGCAGCTATTTTGGGAGTTGGTGCTTTGTTGGGCTGCGGGTGGGGTTGGGGTGGTGGAGACAGTGTGAGAATTAGTAATTTAGATTGTTTCAGTAAACTATTTATTGAACTGGGTTGCTATGCTGTCAGAATTGATGGCTGATGGAGGCAGGAGTAGCTGATTTGCCTGGTAGAGGTATATTATTAATTGTGGCTCAAAAGTTTTGACGGTTATTATGGTATTTTTTTCTGGATATTGTGGTAGTAGTTGATTTTGTCTGATCTTACTAATTTCTTGGCTTTGTTTTGCAGTTTTAGGAATCTTTGTCTTGTTGATCGGGTTTTGTGTTTGTGGAAATGTTCCCCTGCCTTATCTCTAGCCTTGAGTAAAGATCTTCATTCCTTACTAAGCCAGGGTGCATAGTTAGATTTGACTGTGATTGCTCAAGAGGGTGCATGGCAGTTTAGTATATCAAGGAAGATTGTGTTGAAGGAGTTGACCGCATCTTCGAGGGGTAGCTGTCTGAGTGATTCCCAGTTGCAGCTATTTAGTGCGGAGATGAACTTGTTTGAGTTGAAGTTTTTTATTTCTATTTAGTCGGTAGGTTGATTGGCTGGTGTGGGGAGTACAGGATCTTAGTAGAAAGATTGGCAGATTGTTACTCAGACCATCAGGGAGGCAGCCTGATTGGGTTGACAGGGATGGGTTGTTCACTAAGATCCAGTCTAGGATAGAGTGTTGGTTGGAGGATTTGTCAATCCTGGTAGGAGATTTGATAAGTTGGGTGAATCCATGTAGATTGATATGTGATGTTGGGGTATGAGAGGAACATTTGAGCCAGTCAATACTGAAGTCTCCCATTAGGATAGTTTCAAGAATGTAATCAAGAATGTAAACACACACACTTCAATCTGCCTTGCATCTATGTTCATGGAATGTTTTATTCTATACATTTCAGGAGGTAATTTAAAACAATCAAGTAATCACTGTTTACACAATAATAATTCAAACTGTCAATGTCAGACCATTTAGCAATTGCATTAACAGCTCTACCATGGAGTAAAGGGGTCATAAACCCTACTCAGAGCCCTTAGTCAACATTATATTGTTTACATACGCTGTCAAATATATAAATAAAACTATCAAAATAGTCTCCTTCCCTGTACTGAAGAAAATGTTTACTGACCGTTATGGCTTCTGGGGTTCAGTCATTCCCTTCCCCATTACCTCAATGACCCTGTCAAAGGGTTATAATTAAGTTCCTTTTCATGCTGACTCTACTTCTGTCTCTCCTCAGCCACCAAACATTTTGGCTTCTGGTTCATGCTGATACTGCTTCTCTCTCTTCAGCTTCCAGTTCAAGTGTCCTTAACTCCAAATGAATTTTTAAGTCCTCTGAGGAAAAGGTGCACTGTCTTGTCTCGGAAAGCTGTTTATCTCCAATGTGAAACTGGATATCCTCCAAGATGCTGGTCTGCTCTGCAGCTGCAACTAAGACTGAGATCATTGCTTCCTTGGTCAGGTTGGCATGCACCAGTCCTTTGGTTTTGCACACCTTGGCCAACTGGTGTCTGGTAAGCTTGATGTAATCCTATGCCAACATCTTTGCCTGCTGTCCCTAACTAAACTGACTAAAAAATAATTAGAACTGTTATGAAATGAAACTCTGTATGTTTATTTTGTAGCTGCTGAGAGTGCACACCTCAATGACAACTACCCACAGACTACTAAAGCTCAATTAAAATCCCACACTGCTGGCACCAAATAATGTGATGACTCCATTTAAACCTGATTCAGTAAAAAAGAAGCCGCAATCCTTGCCACTGTCTCCAGTAAGGGAGCGCCACTGAAAGCAGGGATAGAAATACACAATTTCCCTTAAGAGTATACCAGGAACAGGCTCCAAACCTGGGACTGGACTTTATGCTTCACTCCAGATGCCTATATAAGTCTTCACACTAACCACTGCAGAGAACTGTGTCCCAGTTCTAGGTATTTGACACACTCACTCTTAAATATTTGTTAAGCACACATACAGACACTCTCAGGAAAGACTGGCACAGATGTACTTGCTATGTCCTCTTTCCCAAATTACAAGGTAATTGCTGCCACCAGTCAAATACCACAATACCATTCAAAATGCATGTTCAATTATATTGGTTAAAATAAATATTCATATAAATGGTAGCATGTAATCCAAGAAGCAAGGCTTTTCGGAGTGGTTCTGGTGTTATCACAATAAACATAAGCTCTCTCAGATTACTAAAAGTACTTTCTATATAACCAGGCACAATAAAAGGTAATAAACTATTTAATAATAAATAAAATGATTTAAAACTCATATACACTGAATAACTGATTGTGATAAACCACAGAGTTTCACACACCGGAATTATGAAAATAATAATGTTGGATAGATTTCACATTGATTGTATAAAACTATATCTAAATGTAGTTTCCTAACTGTCTAAAGATCAACTGTCCATGTGTAATCTAATTAACTCAGCAAAGCAGGATGATACTCTTACTTCTGCCAGGCAAGATAAGAATTTATGCCCACTCTTCAGGCTGTTGTCTGGTCCTCAGTGACTGGAATAACAACTCCTACTGAACAGCTCTGGAAAACAGACTGAGTGATAACTACTGATCTGGAAAACAACAGCTGACAACTACAACTTTAACTGACTCAGAACCTGCTTTTATAGCAGAATTTTTTAAAAGTCACAGGATGCTATTATGAGAATTCTGCTCTCTCATGTCAGAATTTAACAGTAAACAAAACAGCTGCTGTAGAGATTCTATTCCTTTCAGCTCTGGCACACAATGACATCACATCTAGGTCAGCTGACTAGCATAACCTGTGTTCAGAATTCTTTTTTTTTAAAGCATGTACATTTGGTCAGCCAGAAGAACACTGTTTGATTCAAACATCTAACATAAATCAAAGTAATAATAAAAAAACAAACTTATTTACAAAGTTTTAGCTAGTCATTTACAAAATTTCAGCCAGCCGTACTAGCACAGATAACAATATCTAATATCCTCACAGGGACCATTACTTCTGAGAGAGAGAGCTTGATTGCCTCACAGTTGGCTAGCCTACTGTCCATTTCAATTTTGCCCATGAGGCTCATCTCTCATGCAGTTGAAGGTACCTCAAGGGAGGTGGGTTCAGGCATTTCCATTAGGAGGTGTGACTCAATGTGTGGAGCCTTTCAAGTCTTCTTTCATCAATGCTCCCTTTGACAGAAGTTCTTTATTTGGTTCCAAGGTTAAAGACACATTATCCAGGTGTGAGCAGGATGGTAAGACCCTGTCTGCTGTAGCATATGTTTTTTGACTCCTCAAAGGACTTTTTCTGGGAATCAGTGAGGTGGCCAAAAATGTGTTTGAGAAATTCCTAGGAGCCCTTCCAAGATCCATGTGGAGATAGATTCCCCCCAGGGGCAGAGGGAGGAACTCTAACTGAAGTCACCACCTGAACTGCAGAGGAGGCCCGCAAAAACAAGGGTCTGGAGACCCTTACTCGAACAGATTCAACCAGTGCTCCTGAAAGGAGGTCTTGATTGCCCATGTCTGGAAGCAGTCGGGGTCATTTATTTCTGCACCAGAGAGCCTGGGTTGAGATTAGAAAAGATCTAATCATGGGTGCAGATGATTATTTCTAGAAGTTATATAAAACCCTTTTCCCTACCCCCCAAGAGTAAACAAAATTCCCAATGTTCCACCCAATCAGAGAAAAGCAGCAGCACTAGAAATAAAAAAGCTGCTAGAAAAAAAAAGTAATCCAAGAGGTCCCCACAGACCAGAAAGAGTACAGAACTTACTCAGGATTCTTTTTAGTGCCAAAGAAAACAGGGGACTAGAGACCAGTTTTGGATGTCAGCAATCTGAACAAGTCAGTTCTGTGCACAAAGTTCTGGATGGTCACAATTCAGTCCATTCTCCCTTTTCTGCACAAGGACAACTGTATGTGCTCAGTAGATCTTCATGATTTGTATTATCATACAGAAATAAACTTTAATGAAATTAAAGAGACCAGTTGGCATACTGGTTATGATCTTCGATTCCCATGCACAATGTACAGTGTTCAATCCTGACCTCCGACCAATGCCTGTTTGGAGTTTGCACATTCTCCCTGTGTCTCCATGGCATTTCTCCCATGTCTGAAAAACATGCTGAGTGTTTCCATCTAAACTAACCAATGAATGGAGCTTTGGGCAGCAGCACAGACTCTTCATGGTGCCCTATCGAGAAAGAGTTGTACAGATCAATCTCTATAGTGCACAGTATCTTCAAGACAGGAGAACACAGATCACAGACTGCATTCCATGGCAGAGCTAGACACTTGATGGTGTCATGTTGACTAATGTTGCCAAAATGGGCAAGGGTAGTTACTGGTGATAAGTGGGTTGAGGACCTGGCCTACTCCGACCTATACCATGGACCCTTGCTAATGGTGGGAGGGGTATATTTCTCCCTGTTGGCCAGTGTGTGCCTGCCATAAAGCCCAGCAGCTCTGGGTCAATAAGCTATTGGCTGGCTGCTGTCTAGTTGCCCAGCCTGGGTTACCTGGGATAGCTATGTTGGTAAAACCAGCCAACCTGCCAAACATGAACTGAGAATTACTATGCTTAATGTGGGTTTACTGACAGGATGCAGCTTAGAAGTGGATGATATGATACAGAGGAGGCTGGATATCCTATGTATCCAAGAGACGAGATGGAAGGGCAGTGCAGCAAAAGGGGACAAGCTAAATATGGTGCAGGAGTTGTGTTGAGAGAGATGCTTCAGAAAGCAGTGGGGGATATCATCAGAATTAATGACAGACTCATGGCAATCGGACTCCAGTGTAATGATAGTGCAGTATTCATAATTTCAGCCTATGCCCCACAGCAGAGTTGTGATAGTGAGGAAAAAAGTGCATTCAGACAGCAGTTGTAGTACCTACTTAGATAAAGCAGGACAACATTAATAGGTGTGGATAATGGGTGACTTAAATGCACATATTGGGACAGACAGAATAGGATATGAGGACTGCTTGGGTCCACGTGGGTGGGGCAACAAGAATAAAGAAGAAGAAGCCATTCTAGACTTCTGTCTGGTAAATGGCTTGATACTAGCCAGCATATGGTTCAGAAAGAGAACTAGTCACAAGATTACATACAAGAGTAGCCAACATGCAACAAAGGTAGACTTCCTCTTAGTAGGGAAAGGCACTGGGGTAGAATCCATGATTGCAAAGTTATCCCCAGTGAAACAATTGGCCCAGAGCATAAACCACTAATTGCCACAATCAACTGCTAGCAGTGGTATGAGAAGGCTGTAAGGTCAACAGAGACCAGGCTGAAGATATGGACGTTGACAGGAGAAGAAAGTACAACAGTTCAAGGAATTATTCAGGGCTCTAGCACACCGACAAGAGGAGGAAATAGTGAAGTTGAACAAGAATGGCAGTGCCTAAAAACAGCATGTGTTAGGACTACAGAAAACATATGTGGCCAAGCCAGGTATTGAAGTAAGGTACATAAGGAAAGCTGGTGGTGGAATGCAGAAGTCCAGGAAGTCATCAAAAGAAAGGAGGAGTGCAGGAAGAAGTGGGAGATAGAAAATACTGACCAGGCTAGGAAGGACTACTAGATGGCTGTCAAAGAAGCTAAGAAGGAAGTTGCAATAGCAAAGAATAGGGCATCTGAGGCACTCTACCAACTTCTGGAAATTGACTCAATAAGTGGCACAAAGATACTATATCAGTTTGCAAGGCAAAGACAGAAAAATAAAGAAGATAGTCAGACACCCTTCATAAAGGATCCCAGCAACAATCTGCTCATCAGTCCACAGGACATCAAAGGCAGATGAAAGGAGTATTTCTAGCAACTTCTGAATGAAGAAAACCCCACAGAAGCTGTACTCTCCTAGAAACAGCCTACGATGAGAGAAGAAGAGTAGCCCACCCCAGAAGAAGTACAAACAGCACTAAGGAAAATTAAATCCGGGAAAAGCAGCAGGCTCAGATGAGGTCATAGCAGATATGATAAAGATGCTGGGTAAGATAGGGGAGAAATGGCTCCTAAGGGTACTAATAGCAATGTGGAGAGAAAGGTGTATCCCAGATGAGTGGAGAATAAGCATACTTGTACCAGTGTAAAAGAACAAAGGGGACATCCACAACTGTGGGCAGTACAGAGGCATCAAACTCCTATCACGTTGCATGAAAGTTCTGGAGAGCGTGATTGATATACAGTGTAGTGGAAAGTAAGATGGGACATGAGCAGTTCGGATTCAGATCAGGGTGCAACACAGTTGACCTGATGTTTGCAGTGAGATAGATACATAAGAAGAAGCTAGAGATGAGGAGATAGTCCAACTGGCCATTCCTAGACTTAAAGAAAGCATATGACAAGGTCCCAAGAAAGCAGATCTGGGCAGTACTGCTGTGGTTTGAAGTCCCAGAAACATTGGTAGAATTAGTGCAAGCTATGTACATGGACCTAATGACTCAAGTACAAATAGTGTTCAGCCTCACAGAGGGGTTCCCAGTAAGAGTGGGTCTACACCAGGGTTCAGCTCTGAGCCCACTGCTGTTCATGCGGGTGATGGATTACACTAGCAAACAGGTTGGAGGAGACTGGTCAACAAAGTTGCTGTATGCAGACGATGTGGAATTACAGGCTGACTCTGAGCTAGAACTTCAGCAAAGGATCATAGGAAGTTACTATGCTATTTACCGTGATGCCCTTACAAGCCTAGCTAAGAATTTAGCCCATGTTTCAACAAGTCAGCACCCTACACCACTGTCCACCAGGAGTACAGGTGGAATCCCAGGGGTGTATTTTCTGTTCCTAATCCAGTTATCCAGGTTGTGCTTAACAAGGGTTAATGAGGTACTCTTCTTGATGTGGAGAGTGAGTCTCTTCCACAGAAGGGGGAGTCTCTGGGACACAAATCTCTCCAAGAAGTCCTATTGATGTCACAGACCAGGTTGAGGCCGCGCATGTGGGTTACTCGAGTGGAGCTTGACTTGCGGATATGCAGTCCCATCATGGCAGGGTCTGAGATTGCTTTGTATGCCAGACAGAGGTCACCTCTGAGGAGTCTGTTGGAGACTGAGTAGAGGGACAGGGCCTTTAGCCTATCTGTGTAGGGTAGATGTTTGAGGCCCTGGATTCTCCCAGTGAGAAACCTCTGTGGTCTCTCCAGCTGCTGCATGTGGTTTGTGAGGTACATGCCAAAAGGGGCATTGTACTCAATAATGGGTCTTATAAAGGAAGAATATAGGGTTGTTATGACCACCTTGTCCCTGGATGAGATACCCTTACTAATGAGGTGGGCCATGTGGAAAGTTTTCCGTACAATGGAGGCAGTATGGTGGTCAAAAGTCATTTTGCTATCAACCTGGATACCCAAATTCCTCACGACTGATTGCGTGCTTAGGACCTTATTATCAATGTGATAATTTGTGGGGATGTCACACTCTGCAAAGGGGATGATGATGCAGTTCGAGACCATGTTTATGGCTCCAGTCATTTGTTTGGGTGAGACCCTCTTGAAGGATGTCCACATCACTAGGGGAATGGATGACAGCACCCAGCTTGCAGTCATCTGCAAACTTGGTCAGCTATAGCCCACTGGTTTTGGCCTGCACCTCAGAAAAGTATATCCTAAACAATAGAGGCCCCATGATCGATTCCTGGGGTACATTGCTTGTTATGGGTCTACTGCTTGCTGTGGCTTTCACTATTTTGACTAGGTAGGTTCTGTCAGTGGCCTAGTTTGCCATCCATCTGGTAACATATGGATTGATGCCTAGTTGAGAGAGTTTATTATACGTGAGTGGGGAATAGTATCAAAGGCTTTGGCCAGGTCAAAGTAGGTGGTGTGCACCATCTTCCTCTCTTCCGTGACCTTGGTGACTGTCTCAAAAAAGTCAACCAATTTAAGAAGCATTACCTCCCCTTGACAAAACCAAACAGTGTGGGGTTGAGTGTCTGGAGGTTGCCAATGTCCTTGTTAATGAGGTCCATGGCCTTGAAAATGAGGCTAGTTAGGCTGATGGGTCTATAATTTCCTGGATCGGTGCACACTCCACCTTTGTGCAGAGGGATGACATTGATTGTCCTCCACTCAGCTGGAACAAAGCTGGTACTCAGGCTTTGGTTGAATAGGGTTCCTTATTGTGCTGCGAGTTCCTGCCTGAATTCATGCAGGATGCAGTCTGAGATATTGATCCTATGGAGACTGTATTTTTTGCCTTTGAGAGGGCAGTAATTACTTGCTCTTTAGAGATAAGGGGAGGGGGGGGTGCTAGGGATGTCCTGACTTACTGATGGGGGGACAGAGGGGTGAAGTTTTCACTGAACCTGTTTGCCAGCAGGTTGGCTATATCTATGGTGTTTGTTGTATGTGGTGTACTTGACCACCAGTTCTGAGCAGATCTGAGTGCTTCCTTTGAGATTGCAGACATATGTGACAAAGGACTTATGATTCTCTTTAGTAGACGTGGCCAGTTTGGACTTGAAGTTTGCTTTGGTGGATTTCATTAGTGCTCTTATTTGTTTGTTCAGGCTAAGGAGAGATTGCTTCCAAGTAGGCACCTGCTCCTTTTTGGTCCTGGACAGCACTTTTTTCCTTTTATTATAGAGTTTATTTATTGCAAATGTACACCAGACAGGTTTACTCTTCCTTGAGGAGGAGGATTTTGTCCTTTCGGTTATTCCTGACTCCATACAGTTATATAAATGCTCTTGTAGTACTTTAGTGTAAGTTTGGACATTTGTGCTAGTTTGTGCAGAGGTAGAGGGGGCTGTGAAGCTGTTTATACCTTCTCTCAAGGTTGTAATCAGCTTTGGAGAAGTTTTTATGATTGACCCTAGCAATGGGGGGGGGGGGGGGATCAGGGTAGATGGTGATTTCAAAAGTGACCAGTTTGTGGTCGGATCTTACCATGGAGGATGACACTGTAGGAATGCTGCAGTGGTTACTCATGTTAGTTAATACCATGTCCAAGATATATCACCTCTTATGCGAGTGTCAACCAGCTGGTCCAAGGCATTTGCATTGACGAAATCAAGGAATCTCTGGTCATTTGTGTTTTGGCATGAGTAGTTCTTCCAGTCTATGGTTAGATAGTTAAAGTCATCCAGGATCAGGGTAAAGGGTTGAATCTTGATAGACTCAAAGAGGTCCAGATAGGTGGAGTGGGCATCTTGAGTTAGAGTTGGAGCCTTTAGCTAGCTATGATTTGAATAGGGGGTCTTGTCAACAGTTAACTGCACCTGGAGTGTCTCCTGTGTGCCATACAGTTTGACCAGCCTGGAGATGTGTACGTCTTTAATATATGTTGAAACTTCACCTCCTTTTGCTTTGCTGCCCACAGTTTGGGGTCTGAATGTATGATAGGATGAGTAACCTGGGGTGCTGTCCATAACTTTGAACCAGGTTTCTGTGACTGCACAAATGTCAGCATCTTCTAGTTTTAAGAATGGCTGCAATGAGTGCAGTTTCATGTTTACACTAATAGTGTTTACCAGCATGACCGTTAATTTGTATTTTGATGACATTTTCATGTTGATAGTTTTGATCTCATGTCATTTCCTAAAAAAGGCACTATGGAGGAAGTAAGACCTTTTGCCAGAAGGCTGAAGCCCAAGGGAGACAGATGCAGGCCATCTCTGGCAAAGCATCATGGTCTATTAATCATGTCTTCCCAGGCTGTCAGGTACTGGATCCCCTTGGAATGACACCAGAAACTAAGCCAGTTGTTAAAGTCAATCATTTTTTATTTGTATTGAGGCATCATTCTAGGTGACAGTAGAATGCTGCTTAAGCCTAGGGACATACCTGCCTGGGATACATATTCAGCGAGCTTGATCATGTCTCTCTTCATATATCCCAGGGAGATGCATCTGAAGTCATTCAGACTAAAATGGACTATGACAGAATCATAACAGTACTTATTGTTGAGAGACTTGAGTGCATGTAAGATATGGTGAATTCTGGCACCTGACAAACAACTGTCCATGACTTTCTCCATATCCAGCCTGGTGAGGGGCAGATGTGTGTCTCACACAATGGAGTCTCCTATGACTAATATGTTGGGTTTATGGTTAGGCCTTAGTGGCTGTGAGGCACAGGTGTGTGGACTATATGTGGTGTGTGGTGCAGTGGGCTAAGGAGTTTGTCTGTGTTTTTGCCTCTGAGGTCTCTTTTGTTTGGGTATGTTTTTGTTAAGGACCTCCGCATATGTGGGTCTGTGTTGTGTAGGTGTGGGTGGTGTTTGAGATGTGATGCTTATGTTGACAACCTTCTTGGTGCCAGATATATTGGCTTGTGAGGAAGACAGCATAGAGTTCAGGTTCTTAGTGTAATTTCATCTCTCACAAATTGTGTTCCTAGGTGGTAGTACTAGAGGGTTATCCATGTACATGAATCAGTTGCTACACTGTCTCATGATGCCCATATCAACCAGACTGGCAGGAAAAACTGTAGGAAATTGTCCAACCATATTTGTCAGAATCTGAGGGACAGAGGCCAGAGAGAGCTAAGGGGGTAAAGGGTGGAGGGTCTAACATGAGAACTAGTAGGTGATCACACAAGTACTACTAAAGAAAAATCTGTAGCTGGAATACCCCACAATGGGTTAAAAACCAGTGCAGCTGCAGTTTGCAATGCACAAACAAGCCCAGACCAGCTCAAATGCAGGGTTTAAATACCACAAAAAATAGAAGATTCTAGTACCACAGAAATCTAGTTAATCCTGCTAGCCCATGCTTTCTTTAGCAATCAGCTTGTGCCAGACAAGGTCCACGCAGACCTGCTATTCTCACTAGCAGAGAAGATAGGCCCTTGCCAACACAAGATGACTGCCAGAAACACCGGAGGCAAACACAAGCTGGTTGCCAGAAACACAGAAGGCAAAAAACAAACAGCTCTGGATGCAGCAAACATATCCAGACTATGATACTCAATTTAAGGGCTAAGAACACAGTAAAACTCACAGAAAAGCACACATTAACCACTTACAGATGAAAACAGAACTCACAGTATGAAAAACTACAGTTAAACAGCAAAGAAATGCAGTAAAATGCAATTAAATAGTAATGAATTGCAGTAAATAATTAAAAACAGTTAAACAGTAATAAAATGCAGTTAATCAGTAAATTGCTTTAAAACAGTGCAGATGTGATAAATTAGCTATAAGGCACAGGTAAAAATGATATTCTAGTCAAACACAATAAAGTAAGTGAAAATAAATGAAAAAGCACTTGGACTGGTTTTTGAAGCCTCAGGGATTTTATAAAATATCCCAGATATAATGTACCTCAGCAGAGCCACACTTACTTTTTCTTTTACTTCTATCCATTCAGCATCTTTCTTATGTTCCACAGAATCTTCATAGATATTTCTCCAAAATTTGTCTATTTTTTTCTTTTTGTGTGTGTGTTTCTGTTTTTCTCTTCCTTTTTGCCTTGTTTCCCAGTTCTTTATAAAACTTTTTTGGGTCCTCAGTGAATTGCTTATTTTGTACTTTTCCTTTATATTTATCTGCATATCTTCTGTTAAGTTTTTCTGCCTGTACTGATATCATACCTCTCAACTGTCCAGATTTTTACAGAATGTCTGTTTTTTCCCCTCATATTTTTGGTCTGTTCCTTATAAAATTTATGGTTTTCTATCAAATATTGGGGATTGATGTCACTAAATAATGGCAGAGATTTGAGTTACAGACTTCATCTCCTTCAGAAAATGCATGCTAACACAAAACCTGTTATTCTAGCAATTTTCTAAGTTTATTAGAGTTGTAATAAAAATCTGTCCCTATTTTTGGGCCTTTGTCCCCCCATTATCTTTGCTTTTGTCTAGATTTCTAGTGCTAAAAAGTATAACTAATATCTTCAGGTTATTATTTACAATAGTGTATGGATAGATCCTGGTCTGTTTTAATACTGCCGCTGCTTTTGTCACATCTGTCTTTCTTGGTATTTTTGTTGATCTGTTCTCTCTTCTCTACTCTTCTGACCCAGACACTTCTTGTCTTAAATGCTTTATAGTTTTATCTATTCAGTACTTCAGTGATGGCATTTGGTTTTCTCCTTTCCCTTCCCTTACTGCCCTGTGTTTTTATGGTAAAACTTTCTGTTATTAATTTAGTTGCACAGTAATATATCCTATGAATTTCTGTGAACAGTCTTGATTACTGTTTTCAGTTGTTTTATCAAAATTTCAACATTTTGGGTCTTATTAACTTTCTGTAATAAATTTCTTTCATTGATCTTAATATGTTTATATGTTGTGTCTTTCGACTTTTTCCCGGTTAGGGGTCGCCACAGTGGAACTCCGGTCCGCTAATGATTGGTAGTTGATTTTTATGTACAGAGTTACCAGCCTTGATGCACAACCTTCAACAAAGGTACGTCCATTCATGCATGCCTCCACGCAGAAGACGCTCTAGCTGAGAATCGAATCGGACAGTGTCTTACTGTGAGGCGACAACGCTACCGCAGCACCACCACCGCGTGTTATATCTTAATATGTTTATATATCTCTATTAAATCAAGCAACTCTTCCCCTAGATCATTTTCTTCTAAACTAAGGGCACATTCTTTGCTCTCTGTTTCCTGTGAGCATTCTACAGAAAGTTCCAAAACATCTTCCTGTGACATATTCTCTTTAGATTCATCCTGTATCATTCATTACTCCTTCATATGGGGACTCACTGGCCTATCACTTCACAGTATTGACTGAGTTAGAGGTGCCGCCGTTTTCTGTTCCTTCCCTTGCTGTGCAACTCCAACTTAACTTTTGTACTGGTTTACTACTGAAAACTCCAAAGTATCTTTGTGTGGTAACTGATCAGATGCTTCCTGGTTCACTGGTTTCCCCTTAATTTGGGAACTAATTGTTCTGTCATGCTGTGATGTTACCAGAGTTAGATTTTCTACACTAAATCCTTCCCTTTGCAGATAATCAGTAACTTAAGTTTCTGTTTCTTTAACCTCCCTATTATTAATCCTCTTTTCTACTTTCCACCTTTGTTTTCTTATTTTTTGTATTGTAAAATTTTCCATATCCAGATTCCTTTGCCAGTATTTCTCTTCAAAT
The DNA here is from genome assembly GCF_019279795.1 of Protopterus annectens. Taxonomy (NCBI): domain Eukaryota; kingdom Metazoa; phylum Chordata; order Ceratodontiformes; family Protopteridae; genus Protopterus; species Protopterus annectens. The sequence continues at coordinate 426,170,382 of NC_056738.1, read as the reverse complement.
AACTTCAGATCTGATTTTTTTGTATTGATTAGTTTTGCTTTCCCCTTTACATAAATATTGCACCATATTTAATGCCTTTTTATTTTCTATGTTCATATTTCTTCATCAGATTAATCCTGCTTCTTCTGTTTCCCCTTGGGGATCCATTGTTTCATCATGTTGTGACATAACTTGTTAGACTTTCTACACTAACTCATTCACTTTGCAGGTATTCTGTAATTTCAGCTTCTATTTGTTTAACTTCCACTTCTTTTTTTTTTTTTTTTTTTTTTGTACTGTGAAATTTTCCATAGCTACATGCCTTTGTATGTTTTTTTTTTTTTTTTCTTTTGATTAGTTTGGCTTTCTCCTTTGCATAAATATTGCACAATATCAGATCTCCCCATGTCTTCTGTACCCCTAATAACCAAGTTTTCTTTCAGAAAGCAAGAAGGTGCAATACCAATGTGAACCTCATTGCCCCTTTTGGCCCCAGCAAGTCCAATTCACATTCTTGTGGCCTTATCTAATTACACCCTTCATGGATGTTAGATCAGTATTCAAATCTTTTGAGTCACCTGTCTGGTCTGCATCCTTCAGACTGGAAATTCATGAAATTGACCAGCTTTCTTCAGTTTTGACAATAGCCAGAGACTCCCACGCTATCTGTATCAATCGTTCACATTGTTTCAACCTCTCAGAAACAATTTACCAAACAGATCTACCATAATATGTGGAAAAGGTTTTCTATTTGGGCCTTTTCGAAAGGAAAGAGCCTCACTCAGCATCTCTTCCCTCTGTTTTGGAATTTTTGTCAGAACTTTTCCACAGTGATTCTAGCTTTTCAACTGTCAGAGTGCAAATGGCTACTACTTCTAATTTTCACATAGGATGAAGTTATACCACTGTAGCATCCCTAAACATTAAAAAAATACCCTAACATTCCTTTTGAGGCTGCCAATTAAGGACCCAGTGCCTCTTTGGGATATTGCTATCCTACTTCAAGCTTTGAGTACCCCCCCCCCCCCGAAGCAGCAGCTTTAGTGGATCTGAAATTTCTTTTGTAAAAGGCAATTTTTCAAGTTGTCGTCATTTCAACCAAATAGATTTTGGAGCTGCAAGTTCTTTCTTGTAAACCTCCTTACTTGGTTTTCCACAAAGGTAGAGTGTTCTTAAGAACTAACTTTTTGTTTTCTCCTCAAAGTTGCATCCGAAGCAGATCTAAATCAATTTGTTGATCTGCCAGTGTTCTTCCTCAGATTTTCAAATAAAGGAGAATATGCTTTACACACATTAGATGTTAATCATCAACTCAGATCCTGTCTGCATATTAGAAAGACTTCAGAACGTCTGACCAAGAGCAAAACTGGGTAAACACTTTCTAGATGGTTATCATATATCTATTTATATATATATATATATATATATATATATATATATATATATATATATATATATATATGGGTCTACTCCTCTTGTTTGAAAACACACTTCTTCGAACAAGACAAACCTGCGACCCACTTTAGTGAAAGTGCACCTAACTGAAAGTGCACTTTTGCGAAAATCAATTTACTGAAGCATGGTACAGTGGGGATAAGTAAATATACCTTATCCCCACTGTAGTGTGATCTCTGAGTTAGTATATATAAGTAACAGGGGTGTGTGGGGTGCAGGGGGGGGGGCTTGCCCCTTACAAAAATTGTTTTCACTTTGCCAGACTGGACCTCCACTACTTATATATACTAACTCCAAGATTGCACTACAGTAGGGAAAAGGTATATTTCCTTATCCCCACTCTACTATGCTTTGGTTAACTGATTTTTGTGAAAGTGCATTTTCAGTTAAGTGCACTTTTGCTAAAGTGGGTCTCGGGTTTCTCTTGTTCGAAGAAGTGTGGTTTTCTACAAGAAAAGTAAACTCATACACACACACACACACACACACACACACACACACACACACACACACATATATATATATATATATATATATATATATATATATATATATATACAGAGAGAGAGAGCTGCACACACACACACACACACACACACACACACACACACACACACACACACAGGCACATATACATACATATACTAAAAGCAATTTATCCTATAAGAAAAATTCAAAGTTCATTTCACAAAAGCAGTGGCCACATCTATGGCCTTTAAAAATATGCGTCCCTTTGATGGCATTTGTGCAGCAGAAAAGTACAGTTGTGTACTCTTACCATAAATATAGATGTTCGAGTGTGTTCACTGTTGCAGTCATTACTGTAGGGCTCTTCCTGCCAGCAGCAGCCCCCGATCGGCCAGAATCCCAAAGTCTGGTTCGGGCGCCAGCTGAGGTCGCATTTATCCTGACGTCAATGTGCCGGAAGGTATAAAGACCTCAGCTGACGCCATTTGCCCAGGTTTTCTTGCCCCAGATGTCAGGTGCCCAGAAAGAAAAGGCTAAAAAAGAAACCATGCCCAAACCTCAGCAGCCAAAATACCTCATAACAGACAATACTCAAGGAAAAAACAAAAGAGGGGATCGGAGGGAGGGTAACCCGGACTGCAACAGTGAACACACTCGAACATCTACATTTATGGTAAGAGTACACAATTGTACTATGTCCTTCGTGGTTCACTGTTGCAGTCATTACTGTAGGGTTGAGTCCCAAAGCTAAGAAAGGGTGGCTGGAGAAGAAACAGAGGGAGCGGTCACAAAACCTTGCAAAACCGCAGAAGCAAAACCTGCCCTGGATTTAGGATAGAGAGGGAGGTTGTAATGCTTAGAAAAAGTATGTACAGAACTCCAAGTAGCAGCTTCCAAAATATCCTTGGTAGGAGCCCCACAAAGAAAAGCTGCTGAAGTAGCAGTAGCCCGGGTAGAATGAGTCCTAACATTAACAGGAACCGGATTGCCATGGTAAGAGTAATAGAACTTGATGCAATGGGCAATCCACTTGGAAATAGTTTGCTTAGTGATTGCTTTCCCCTGAACAGTAGGAGCATAAGCGACAAACAACTGATCAGATTTCTGGAATATCTTGGTCCTGTCCATGTATAGACGAAGCTGTCTGTGCACGTCTAGAGAGTGCAAAAGACTTTCTTCCTCACTTTGAGGATTAGGATACAAGGTAGGCAAATGAATAGACTGATTCAAGGCCACTGCCGAAACCACCTTGGGCATAAATGTAGGATTAGTCCATAGAGATACCCTGTCCTGATGAAAAATAAGGAAGGGTTCCACAGCCATGAGTGCTTGCAATTCCGAAATTCTTCTAGCAGAGGTAATAGCTAAAAGAAAAGCAGTTTTCCAAGACACAAATTTTAAATCCGTGGAAGCTGCAGGTTCAAAAGGAGACAAAGTTAATTTCTCCAAAACATAGTTAAGATCCCAAGTGGGAACAGGAGCCCTTATAGGGGGCCGAATATTCTTAGCCCCTCTAAGAAATTGTTTAAGTAATGGATGAGAAAAAATCGGAGGATCCGTATCGTAATTTGCAGAAATAGCAGAAGCTTAACAGACGAAAAAGATAGGCCCGTATGTAATAACTCTGTCAGATACTGTAAAATCAGAGGAATGTTCGGAAGAGAAGAATCACCACCCTGGACTTGACTCCAGAAGCAAAATCTTTTCCATTTTCCCGCATAAGATTTTCTAGTGCTGGGCCGTCTAGCTTCAAGGATTACATCCAATACCTGTTTGGAAAGGGCAGAGGTGTTTACAGACCCTGGATCCGCTAGGCAGCAAGATGCAGAGTCTTGACATGACTGTGCAGTATCCGGCCTTCCCATTGAGACAGTAGATGAGGGATTTGAGACAGAATCCAGGGAGGCTCCTGAATCAAGTTCATCAGAGTGGAATACCAGAATTGCCGAGGCCAATTGGGAGCCAGTAGAATCATGTGCGGTCTGTCCTGTTTTATCTTCAGAAGTACCCGAGGTAGAAGAGGAAAGGGGGGAAAAGCATATACTGAGAGGTGTTTCCAACTGAATGAGAGGGCATCCACTTTCCATGCTAGTTTGTGGTAGGTCCTTGTGCAGAATGTTGGAAGTTGATGATTCTGAGGGGATGCAAAGATATATGTCCGGACATCCCCAAGCCTTTATAATCATCCTGAATATCCGAACATCCAATATCCATTTGTGTGGATCTGCAATGCGTCTGCCAGAGTGTTGTCTTTCCCTGGCAGGAATTGCGCCTGTAAGTCGACACTGCAGGTCAGAGCAGTGTATCAGAGATTCATGGCTAATCTGCACAGGGGCTAAGAGTGAGAGCCCCCCTGCTTGTTGATGTACCACATCACTGTAGTGTTGTCTGTCCGTATCAACAATTGTCCTGGTAGAAGAAGGTCCCTGAAGGCTATCAGGGCATTCTGTACAGCTAGCATCTCCTTCAAATTTATGTGCAGGTGTGTTTGCTCCTTCGTCCAAACACCCTGAAGACATCTCCTGTGCATGTGGGCTCCCCAGGCATAATCTGAAGCATCCGTTGTCAGAACTTGGTTGGTCGGCAGAGGACAAAAAGGCTTCCCCTTGTTCTGTAGACCAGCTTCGGCCCACCAAAGAAACTCTCGCTGGAGACAAGGCAAAATCGTCACCACTGTTTCCAAACTGTGGTAATGCTGAGACCAGACACTCTTGAGGTACCACTGCAGTTTCCTCATATGTAGCCTTGCATATGGTATTAGCAGAATGCAGGAGGCCATGTAACCCAAAGCCTGCAGAATTTTTCTTGTAGTCAGCTGTTTCATTGAAGCCAGGTGTCTGAAAAATGAAGCCAGTTGCACTTTTTTGTCTGGTGTCAAGGAAGCCATCTGGGTTGAAGTACTCAGAAGAGCACCCAGGAAAGTAATCTGTTGCGTGTGTACCAGATTTGATTTCTTTAGATTCACTGTGAAACCGAGGCACTGAAGAAGACGCTGCACAAAAGCTAGATGCCGAAGTAGAGTGTCTTTGTCATCCGCTTGAAGAAGATGGTTGTCCAGATAAGGGTAAATTTGAATCCCCTTCTGTCTGCAAAACGCCATTACTGGTGCCAGGCACTTCATAAAGACCCAGGGCGCAGTAGATAAGCCAAAGGGCAGCACAGAGAACTGGTAATGTTTCGAGCCTGCTTTAAAACGCAGATACCTTCTGCACTCTTGCCTTATAGGAATATGCAGGTAAGCTTCTTTTAAGTCCAAAGTCACCATCCAAGCGTTCTTGCCCAACATAGGCAGCAGCTGCTGCAGAGTGAGCATCTTGAATTTTGGTATATCTAGGAAGGTGTTTAGTACAGAGAGGTCCAAGATTGGTCTCCACGAAATTTCTTTCCTGGGAACCAGGAAAAGTCTGGAATAAAAACCTTGCCCTATTTCTAAATTTGGCACCAATTCTATGGCCCTCAAAGCCAGGAGGGACTGAACCTGCCGTTGTGCCTCTGTCCACTGATGATTTGGCAGGTCTGGCCAACCGTTTGGTTTTGGCAAAGTGCGGAAATTAAATCTGTAACCTCTTGAGACTATGTCCAGAACCCATTTGTCCTGGGTTATGTGGCTCCAATTTTGATAAAAAAGAGAAATCCTTCCCCCCAAAGGAGCTTCCAGGAGAGGAGCCCCTGGACCAGAAAGGGAGAGTCATAAAGACTGTTTTCGGAAGGGTTGAGACTTGTCTTCACCTCCCTTGGGAGAGGGGGCACTCCACTGCCTATTCCTAAAATGGGACTGTGACTGTCCCCTACCTCTGGAACACCTGAATCTGCCTCTCTGAGACCTGTCCGAGCCCGGAAAGGACCAAGGTTTAGTTGGCCAGTGTCTGCTAAATCTAGGATGTTGCACCTGTAGAAAATCCTTAACCGTCTGCATAGATTTGGCTTTGTCTTCCATTTTCTTCAATACCTCTTCAGCTTTGGACCCAAACAGAACATCGTGCTACAAAGGGACATCCAAAAGTTTGGCTTTAATCTGATTCGGCAAGCTTTGATCTCTTAACCAAGCATGTCTTCTAATAACAGCGCCAGTTGTTGCAGCCCTGCAAGAAGCTTCCAAAGAATCAAAACCACAATGCAGGGTATGTTTACCCACTTGTTCAATAGCATGCAATAAATCCTGTAACTCCTGATTATCCGCACCAATAGACACAGCTGACATCTTTTGTTGAAATACAGACAAAAGGTATTGCTGATACTTCAGCATATGAAATTGACAGTTCAAAGTCCTAATAGACAATGTAGCAGAAGTATAAACCTTTTTACCCCATCTCTCCAAAGCCCTGGACTCTCGGTCAAAGGGAATAGGATTTTTAGCAGAGGCCGCTTTAACACCCTTAGGACCCTGAGAAATTGTTTCCGGATCAGGCAAAAGATTTTTAAAAAGAAATTTATGAGAATCTGGAACCCTGTAATACCTATCCGGTTTGGCCGGAGTAGGGGGAAAAGAATCAGGAGAGAGAGAAGCTTCCGAAAAACATCATCAACAATGTCCAATACAGGGGGAATAGCCAGAGATTTATGCTGTGGGAGAAGAAGAAAATCCCTAAGCCTTTTCCTGGGATTCAGAGAATTCCTGCCCTTCCCAGTGAAAATGCACCCTCATATCATGCAAAGTTTCACCAAAAGAATAATCCTCAGGAGGAGAGGCGGAAGGAAAGGAATCTTCAGCATCAGAATCCTCATAAAGAGGAAAAGAATAATCCTGCTCAAGGGAAGAAGCAGAAGAAACAGAAATTTGGTCTGAAGAATCATAATCGGACTGTAATCTAGGCTTCTTGTCAGGAGGGGGATGAGAACCCCTGATCATAGTTAAGAGATCTTCAGCCATCCTAAGCATCTGCCTCTGAGGCCTAGGACCCTGATCAAAAGGTGCCTGTGCTAGCCACTTCACTTTAGCTGGAGCCTTAGACTTTGACTTAGCATGTAAACCTGAATCCACATTTACAGGAAGCTGTGAAGGCCTGAGAACTCCCTCAGAAGCCGGTACCTGCCTACCAGCTCCGGACCCAACTGAGGGAGCAGTATCCGAAGGTCCAGTCCCTGGCAATTCTGAAGACCCCATCAGCTCCACACCGGAGTTGGTACAGGCAATTGGTTCAAAAGAGGCAGATGACAGGGGCTGCAAAGGTGCCTCACTGATGACCGTCGAACCAGCAACTGGCAATAACTGAGTAACATCCTTTGCTGTGGACCTCAGAGGCCTGTCTGCATCCCTGCGGCTCTTACACACGCTAGAAGCCGGAAAAGAATCTGAAGACATGTTATAATTAAACCTTTTTCCAAAATAGTAAAAGGCAAAGTTATATCTATGCCTAATAGTACACTGATTAAATTTAGCACAAAACACACAATTAACAACGTCGTGGTCAGGACCCAGGCAGGGAATACAGTAAGAGTGAAAATCCCTATAAGGTATTTGCTTCCTACAAGAAATACAATTATTAACTTTTTCTGACATCTGACTGGAGCAAGAAAAAGATCTCCCCAATGGGGTACTTATCTGTAAAAAATGAAAATCCTGGGATTAGATCCAAAAACAAACAGGAACAGGCCAACCGGCAAAAGTGAACTGCAAAGGGCACCGCGTGGCAAGAAAGACTGGGGAAATGACGTCAGCTGAGGTCTTTATACCTTCCGGCGCATTGATGTCGGGATAAATGCAACCTCAGCTGGCTCCCGATCCAGACTTTGGGATTCTGGCCAATCGGGGGCTGCTGCTGGCAGAAAGAACCCTACAGTGATGACTGCAACAGTGAACCATGAAGGACATCTTGGTGAATGGTTCAAAGTTCATACCTTTGTGTCTCATTATAAAGTGGATGTACAATTTAGATCATGTTCATCCTTTGGTTCCACCATTCTCAGAAATGTCATTTCTTGATACCTCCCAAGTAGTAAAAATATTGGGAGTCTGTCCCACACATCGAATATAGGACATGAAAGTTATGTACTTACCATAACGATAGGTCCATGTCTAATTTTCATCCAGTTACATCTTTCCCTCCTCCTCTCTTCCAAATTCTCATTGACGGCTTCCAGTTACTGGGTGGACATCACCTGAGACTCCGTCTGTTTCAGTCCTCCTTCAGACTCAGACTATTTTCCTTTGTGCCTTTACTTCTGATTGCCTTCTATTTTTTAAGTCCTATAATCTTACAGATTATATATACAGATATTTATATGCATACATATAGATATATGCAGCAAAGTCAATTTGAGATACTAAGGTGGAATGGAGGGAATTATAGGTTGGGGGGTGGGGGGGAGTCAGAGCCCGGGATCAGTAAACTTTAAAAATGGTGCCAAGATTGGATTTGACTGGATATGACAACCCAAAGGTTGTGCTGGACGAAAATCTTTGCTCTACATTTAAGTACTTCCAGGTTCTTTTGGAGGAATTTAGTGGCATTTGTATGGGTATTCTTGTAAGGATGGGTGATTTGAATCTCTTTATTATTTATTTATTGCATTTGTTTACCAGATGGTCTGTCTCTATAGATAAGCTGCCCCTTTTCACCATAGGCCTGTGAAGAAATGCTCCACTGTAAAATGAGTAAACAGTAAACCAATACATATTATATTTTAGACAATAAGCATAATACATTTTAGGTCAGTATAAGTCAAAGTTTGAGAAAGATTTTTTTTACACCTGATACCGAAATAGTACACTACAGAATAACAATGAGAGAATATTCTGAGTTTCAGAGTGAAACCAGAAGGCTTCTACTTTTTCTCTTGGCAAATTTCTTAGAAAAAGTTAAGACAGATATGCCTGGTGGATACTCATACAGCTTTGTGTTATGTTGACAGTGTTTTCATAAATAGTGAACCAGAGGAATTAGAAGATTTTTTTCAACCTTTCCAACTTGTTCCTGTTTTGTTCTACCCTCCCTCATGTTAATTTGGCATGAAATTCCTTCCCTCTCCTCTTTCATTGTCTATTAGTAAGCTGTAAAGTATAATTTCCTTAAAGTAGCCCCCTTAAAGAATGTTGATTCATTTGCCCTCCCATTGTGTTCAATAGATTCATAATAATTACTGCTCATAGTTAACTAATAGTGTAACCAATTGTTGTCAGATAAAATCTCACTCAAAATTGATCTCTCTACTACTGTAACTTAAGTGGTTATATACTACATGTCTTCAGCCATCACTGTTTTTCACTGATTTACATCTGTACTGTGTATGCATTCTGCTATCTGTTCTCTATACTTTTAATTGAGCTGTAAAAACACTACCTGCCACCATGCAACTTCAGCTTGCTTTAACCACATTCTTAACCTGTCTACTAGTACTTGATTTTCTGGGACTCCATAGTAGATGCCTCATGGTTTACTGACAACCCACTTCTTCTGACACATATTGGTTCTACCTGTGAGAAATGCACTTATTAATCAAAATGATTAGCTAGTCTCTCCATCCAACTCCTGGTAAGTAGGCAGCACCACAAAAACACTGCATTGCCATAGTTCTATAGCATCACTCCTATATATGCAGAGGTAGTAAAGAAATCCTTACCTTAGCATCCTAGGCCATTCATCCACTGTAACTGCCAGGAACTTGAGGAGAACTCCATATAAAAAGGCAGTTAGAGTTCCAAAAATCTCAGTGTTTTCTTTTCCCATGAAGGGAGGTAATAGTCCTACAAGAAAAACATGCTAGGAAAGTAAACGTAAAACAAGAGTAACTATATCAACATCCTGGCAATACATAAAAAAATGCAGCAAACAAAGGGGATATGGAGAGAAGGTATGACAACTGCAATAGTGATCTCTTAGAACATCATATCTTATGGTACGTTTTACTTACAGAATTGTACTATGTTCAACATTAGGTAATTGTTGCAGTAGCCTAAGCCATATGGGTAGATTACCACAGCTTATTAACGTAAAAGGAGGAGGAGGAAGTAGATTAAGCATTCAAGAACCCCTGGTTAATTGTCCTAGCAAAGCCTGTTCTGGACCTAGAAAAGTGATCCTGTCTGTAATCATTTGTAGCAGTATTCACAGAGGGCCAAGTTGCTGCCTCTACAACCTCTGAAGTCCACCTCTTTCGAGAAAGCCACAGCCCTGGTAGAGCGAGCCCTTACCCTGCCTGTAAATGACTTATTATGATGAGAATAACATAAAAAAACAGCATGAGACAAGCATCTCAAAACTGTCTGCTTTGACACTGGCTACCCTTTTTCCTCACTTTAGTGAGAAACACATAGTTGATTGGCTTTCCTAAGGGACTTGACTTCTGTCCAAGAAGTATTTGAGCTGTCTGTGGTTATTAAGAGTATGAATATTTTTTTCTTCTTTGTTTTTTGGTTCTGGAAGGAAGACAGTAAGATTAATGAACTGGCTCAAAGTAAATTCTGAAACCACTTTAGGCATAAAAGGATTTATTATCAAAAAAATCCCATGCTTGTAAAAAAATGAGGAGCTGGCACACCTTAAAAACTAGTAACTTAGATATGCTTCTTGCAGACGCCAGAGCAATGTGTATGTAATACAGTAGTCATTGTTGAGAACCTCAAGTCACCCTGATGGTCTGGTTGAAATGGGAGAAGATTTAGCTTTTCAAGCACAAAATTAAGATCCCAAAGAGGCTTCATCTGTTTTCTAGGAGGATGAATATACAAAATCCCTTTCAGAAACTGCTTGACTTGAGTATAGGAAGAATTGGGGAATCCAAGGGCAGGCAAGCAGAAATGGATGATTTGGCAGATAAAGACCAGAGAACAATAACTCACACAAATAATCAAGAACCCGAAGCAAGTCGGCCTGAAAAGGGTCCTCGTTTTTTGAATGGTAAGATTTTCTTTTTAATTTTCAACCTTAGTAACAAAATAGAAATAAAACCATATACAGACACTGTGGAATCCCCATGCATGGTGTACTTATTTGCTTTTTCTAGTGGCTGACCAATTACATTCTTATACTGTGTTACACCATTAAATAGTTTCCAGAAATATCAAAGGTAATGTTTGGTCTCAGCTCACTAATAGTTATTACGGCTGAATTTCATCTGTCTTTGAAATTTGGTCGGAGAAAGTTTCCCCATTTTTTTTACATTCTCATCAGTACTAATTTCTAGTAATTTCCTGTTCCTCATACTATTATCTTGTCTCTGCTTGTATTTATAGTGCACTAACCCAAAAAGGTTTCCATTCAACTCCTTTCCCTGCCATCCTGCTCTGATGTAATTACTTTCAGTGCTTATCAGCGGTCTCTCTTCCATTTGTTATAGACCTAAGAAGTGTTCTTTTTTTGAAATGCTGTTTATCTCACACACATCCTCTATGCTAGGTGCCTTTTCAGTTTTCTGTCTTGTTATTGTTGTCTTACCTATCAACATCAGCAAACCTGCTATTGCCTTATAATACCTTATGTATTTTTGAACTAATTCTGCTCCCAACGGAAAGTAATCTTGATTTAAAGTAATTGAGCTACCTAAAGGTTTTTGTTACATATGCAACTGTAATTTGAGCATGTATAATGCTGGACATTAGGAATAAGTATATTAGAGGGTCAGCCCAGGTTGGAAGGTTTGAAGACAAAGCCAGAGAGGCACGATTATGTTGGTTTGGACATGTGCTGAGGAGGGATGCTGAGTATATTGGGAAAAAGGTGCTAAGGATGAAGCTACCAGGTAACAGGAAAAGAGGAAGGCCTAAGATAAGGTTTATGGATGTGGTGAGAGAGGACATGCAGGTGGTTGGTGTGACAGAGCAAGATGCAGAGGACAGGAAGAAATGGAAACAGGTGATCTGCTGTGGTGACCCCCTAATGGGAACAGCCGAAAGAAGATGATGATGATAATGCTGGACAAGACCCAAAGATATGAGCCCAATTACTTTTTACATCTTGTCTATGCCAGTGTCTATTGTCTACTTGTGGGAACATTTTACTTAACTTGTCGAGAGTATAAAAATATATGTGTATGCTTCTCCATATGAATATTCTAAATAGCCCTGATTTACTAACACATTTTGGGGCTTGACAAATCTTTTGTGGTTGTACCTTAGTATATTGCTTGTTCAGCTTCCCATGCCATTTTTATTTTAACTTCTTTTCTTGATTTTGTTAATTACCATTTAATACCTTGTAAAATCTGCTTATTAACACCATGTGTTGAGATTTCAACTGCCTAGCCTCATTAATTGGATTAAGTAAATCTAGTTTTAATGACATTAATCCTAGTTTTCTCTGTCTCTCTTTTTTATATTTTCCTCCCTTCTCACACCTTATTGTTAAAGGCTTGGCCCTTGTTCCTCATCTGCACTGGGTCTTCCAGTTACTCCATGCCCACCCCAGACTTACTCCTGTAATTGCTGGGACCGATCACGGACTGAAGGCAATGGAGCTTGCTGCATCTGAGCTTCCATCCGGAGGGGGGGGGGTCTTACTTGGGCCTACTGTTTTTCTTCCCCTTCCATTTGTAGTTTGTAATATGGCCCACTGCTACCCGCTGACCACACTTCTTCTTGTGTTATCCCCAGCCTCCACTATGGATCATCACCAAGAGGTTCCTATTTACTGCCCTCCCCCTGGGATGGGCATGCCTATTCCTCCCTGCCACTCCGTCAGTTAGCTGAGACACTAAGTGAACCCAGGTTACCTGGCTCATAGTCAGGGCTTTGTCCCTGTACACCATTGGAGTGATAATCAACTTTTTCCTCTTAAATCCTTCCATTTTGTTTCTAGTCCCTGAAACCAGATAAATTCACCTTCTTTAAACCCAAACTTTTCATTTTCTCTCACAGTTAATATTTGATGTCCTTACATTCACTGATGCAGTAGTCCATACATATGGGTTTTCCCTGCCGTGAAAGCCTGTCGGCCAGCATACCAAAGCCTACTAAAGTTTTATGGCACACTGGATATCAGCTGTACAGTCCCTGTGTTGTGTGGGCCATAAAAGTGATGTCTGGTGCCTTCCTCAGAAGGCTTATTTGATGCTTTGATGGCCTCTATCTGGGATTTCTATTTCTAATGCTTTTTCCTCCTCCTTGCCACAGAAAAAAGCCAAGTGAATAAGATTCCTCTGAAGAAGACTCAGATTCTGATGAGGAATCCCTTCCTTATTTCTGCCAACTTCCTTCTCCTTTCGACTTTGGGTCAGAAGAAGAAGAATCTAATTGTCCTGATACTCCCTTTGAATAAATTTCCTTTGGGGATACCATCACTAGGATGATGGAATTTTTCACATGGGATTGTGCTCAGGTTTGTGATATTCACAAAAGGTACTATGAGTTGTTACAAATGGAAACTCCTAAATCTTCTGCTATTCCTCCCATTTTGGCTGGCTTATTGGATGCTTTCCATAATGCAGCTAAATCTCCTGAGTCTCTTCTTCCTACTCCCAAGAAACCAGATAGATTTTATAGGGTGTCTGAGGATTGCAACTTTTTGTATAAATGTCCTACTGCTGATCCTTTAGTGGTGTCTAGTTTCTGACAAGCCTTCAAAAAATTGCTAACTTCTCCTAAGTTACTCCCGTCTCACAAGGATAGCAGAACCATGGAAAGGTTAGGTAAGAAGGTATACACCTCTGCCAACTTAACCTTTAGGGCTATTAATTATCAGACATATATGTTTAGGTATGTCCTAGTGCTCCTTTCTCAGGTTTATCAGATTGTCTGATATCTTGCAGACTCAGAGGGTAAAACTTCTGCTCTGTCCTTCTTAGGAACTTCCTTTCAAGTGGACAGGCATTCCATCAAAATTAGCTATGATGCTGCAGAAGTTTCTTCTAGGGCTGCTGCTTTTGGTCCTGGGATGAGAAGTAATTATTCTTGACTTAGGCTTCAACCTTTACCCGATGATATCTAGGCAAAATTGTTGGATGCCTCTCGTGACAATAAGCTTTTGTTTGGCGAAGTTGCTGCTGCTGCTTTATTTAAGTCTCTTTAAGATAAAGGCAAGCACTTGCAGAAACTTAAACATGTCTTTGTCTCTCCTGGGCCTAAGTTCCAATGAAACTATTCTAACAAACCTCCCTTTGCTCACAGGCAATCTAGACCTTCTTCTAAGAGCAAAAAGACTGGTAAGAGGCCTCCTCCTGCTAAGGCTACTCAGACTTTAGGGATTCAAAAGCCTTCCTTTCCTGGTAAACCAGGGCCTGTGTGACTATCCATCTCTTTCCAAACTAATTCATCTTTCTCTTGCTATCTGGCTTCAGGTTACTCAGGATTCTTTCCATCATTCACCAGGGGTACTTCTTGGTATGGAAATCCCTTCCTCATTTTATGGGTATTCCTCAACCACCTCAGGAAGAACTCCCCTTTTTCCCAGAGGTGCTTCAAGAACTTCTGACTCTGGGTACTATCTAGGAGATATCTGCGTCCCAAATGGGGAGGGGATTTTACTCCAAAATGTTTCTAGTGTCCAGGAAGGAGGGTAATTGGAGATCTATTCTAGACCTGTCTCAACTAAACAATTTTCTGAAGGTACCCTCCTTTTGAATGTTGTACCTTCAGACTCTTTCTTCTTCTGTTCCCTCAGGCCTACATGATATCTCTGGATCTCAAGGATGCTTATCTTCATATTCACATTCATCCTCATTTCAGAAAGTGTTTATGTTTCTCTTTTGCTTCCTGGCATTTTCAGTTCACTGTTTGTTCTTTTCACTGCCACAAGGGTATTAACAAAATGCCTGGCTCCTGTTGTAGGCTTTTCCAGGCTTCAGGGGATCCAAGTTTTTCCTTACCTAGATGATATTTTGAATCAGGTCTCCTCATCAGAGATCCTGTTGCTGAATCTTCAATTTGTAATCTCTCCTCTTCTAAGCCTGGGGTTCACAGTAAATTTCACAAAGTTCTCTCTGAAACCTTCTCAAGATCAAGTATTTCTAGGATGAATGATTCTAACAATGCTTATCTTGACATCCCTGCCTCCTGCAAAGGCACTAATTCTCATTTCCTTCTTTCAAACGTGGATTCCTCTGGCATCTGTTACAGCCAGAGAGTTTCTCAGAGCTCTGGGTTTCATGGCATCCACCAATCCTATGCTTCCTCTTGCCAAACTCCACATGCGAAAGTTTCAGTAGTATCTGAAGTCAGGTTGGCTCCAACATACACATCTCCTAGAATTTGTAGTTCCTCTTCTACCTTGTCAAAAGAAGGAACTTCAGTGGTAGATTCAGTAATTGTCTCTAAATCCAGGGCTACCTATTTATCCTCCTCTCCCCTCTCATGAACTCTTCACAGATGCCTCAGATGTGGGATAGAGGGCAATCTTTGACTGATTAAAAGCACAGGAGTTATGGTCGTTTTATCAGCAGGAGTACATCAGTGTCAAGGAGATGAGCACCCTTCTACTGGCTGTACAGACCTTTCACCCTCTCTTCACCCCAATGTCTCTAAAGGTATTCACAGACAATACCACAGTGATGCAGTATATCAGCAAACAAGGAGGGACAAGGTCTTACTTCCTTTGCTGGTTGGCTGTTCTGGTGTGAAATCTTGCTGTCCAGTATCAAGTGATTCTCCAAGTAGTGTACATCCCTTCAGGTCAGAATGTTGTGGCAGACAATCTGAGCAAGTCCTTAACTCAATCCCATGAATGGATGCTTCACAGGGATGTATTTCTGGCCATTGTCCACCAGTGGGGTACTCCTCAAGTGTATCTACTTGGCTCCCCTCTGAACAGACAACTTCTTCACTTTTGTGCCAGAGTCCCAGGTTCTCTGGTGTGGAAGGTGGATGCCCTCTCCTTTTCCTGGAAGGGGATGTTTCTGTATGCTTTTTCTCCCTTTCCTCTCATTCCAAAAGTCCTGTGCAGAATTCAACAGGATTCTCCAAAAATCTTGTTGGTGAACCCCTTTTGGTTGAGACAGCATAGGTTCCCTTTTCTACTGCATCTAGCCAAGGGCAATCATCACAAGTTACCTCACAGGGTGGACCTACAAGACAAGGGATCTCTCATCCATCTCCACTTGTCCACTCTACAACTGACACTGTGGGTGATAGGATTTTGATTCCTCACAGACACTTCTTTTTCTGAGGACATGCTGAGGGTTCTGCAGGATGCCAGAAAACCCACAACTAGGAAATCCTTATTCAAATGGAAGATGTTTTCTATTTAATATCCATCACATAACCTGGACCCACTTACTGTGGATGTTCCTTTGGTTCTCTCTTATTTGTGTGAGTTGCTCAATTCTGGTTTGGCCTATTCTTCCATTAAGACCCACTTATCAGCTATCTCCACTTGTCTGCCTTTATCTCCTCTCTTGCCTTCTAAGTTTGAAGCTAACAATTTCTTAAAGGTGTCCTTCATATCAAACCACCCAGGAAGCCTATTCCTCCTTCCTGAGATCTTAATTTTGTTTAGGAGAAGTTGACTCAGGCTCCTTTTGAGCCTGCTGCTTCAGCTCCCTTGCAGCATTGTTCTTGGAAGACAGTTCTTTTGCTAGCCATTACTTCTGCCAGACAGATATCTGAACTGGAAGCCCTTATGGCTTGCCCTTCTTTCTTGGTGTTTCATAAGGACAGGGTATCCTTGCATACTAATCCTTCTCTTATGCTCAAGGTGGTTAATGAGTTGTCACTTAGTCACTCTATTAATTTGCCTACCTTTTTACCCTTCTCCACAATCTACCAGTGAGAGGGTTCTGCATACCTTGGATGTGCATAGACAACTCTGATATTATTTGAATAAGACTAAGTCTATTAGGAAATTTGATCAGTTGTTTGCTTCCTTTCATCTTAGGTCACTGGGATTAGCTGTAGCCAAGAAAACTAGTTCTTGGATTTCAAAGGCTATTTCCTTTTGTTACACCTTTCATGACAAGAGCCATCCTTTTTCAGCAAAGGCTCATTCTACTAGAGCTGTGGCTTCTTCTGGTGCCTTTTTCAAGGGTTTGGATACTACCTCTGTTTTAGAAACAACTACCTGGACTACTGTGCATACCTTTACCAAACACTTCAAGTTAGTATTTCTAGAGCTAGAGCTAGTTTTGCCAGGACCATTCTTCATGACTTCATAGAAAGCTGTACTCCTCCCTTCTCCTCCCAAGTCTCTTCTGAAGATGTGGCAGTCTCCCGTATGTAAGGAATACTGTAGCAGCAAATGTAAGGACATAGTACAGCTGTGTAAAAATCTTACCATAACAGTGAATGTCCTTGCCCTCACTGCTGCAGTATTCAGTCCCTCCTGCCTTCCCCCTTAATCCTTTCCCTTTCTGGATGTGCTAGTCACCTCTGGTGGTTCCTTAGACTGGTGTTCCTACTAGGGCAATCATTTCTGAGGAAAGCACTTCTAGACGTCACTTTTATGTCTGGCATGCCAGGAAACTTTAGCTGACTTTGGTATAATGGCCGACATCAGCTTTCATGGCAGGGAAGACCCATATGTAAACAATACTGCAACAGTGAAGGCAAGGACATCTGTTATGGTAAGATTTTGCACAACTGTACTTTTCACCCCTCACCCCTGTTGTTCCAATAAATTTGACTTTGTTGATTGCCTACTCCACATTCTCAACACTTCCCATCCCTGTGCCTTACTAGTCCTATCGGGTATATTTCCATCCTCCATATTTTCATTTCCCTCTTCATTGTATGTGATTTCATTATACTATATATTTATATCACTATGATCCAGTCTTTATTGTCACTTTGTGTGGGCAGCCAAAAAAACTAGCCTCTGTTCATTTGGGTTATAAGGTCCCTTACTCAATATCAAGTCTTTCCACTTTGCATCATAAGTTTGTGATTGTACCAAGTAAACTAGTGGGAGATGAAGTCAAACAGGCAGGTAGGAAACATGAGAGAGGAGATGAGTGGAAACCTTCTGGGATTTGTACGAGATAAACACAATCAGAAACATGACAAAGTAAAAGGAACAGGACATTACTAGAAATTAGTACTAAAGAGAATATAAAGGAATGTTTCTGCTGATAGGAAAAAGACAGCTGAAAATCAACAACTTTATAGTGCTCTTGCAAATTTGGCATTCCTAAGCCACCTTATTACACTGGTAAAATTAACGTGTAGCTCACTGTAGGACTTTTCCCCACCAGATAAATTTCTTCATTTCTTTTTGAAGCATTTTCCATGTCATACTTTCTGGTTGGTAGAAATATGATAGTCTCAAATATAAGATCAAAAGGACTGCAATCATTTTATGGTCTCAATCTATATATATATATATATATATATATATATATATATATATATATATATATCCTTAGTTTCTCCCATATTTTTAATATTGTATCTGAAGTAGGAGATTCATTTGTCTGCAACCTGTGGGTTATGGATCCGATATCGGATCCGAACCGGCATGGTTTACCAGCTATGGATCCAAGCTCTCAGCTCCTCCCCTCACCCATAATGCCCTGCTCTACCCTCATGACCTCAGATCTCATTTGCCGCGCATGGTGACCAGATTGTTTTTTCCAGCTCTCCAGCTAAGTGCTATATTTAGTGTTTAAAGTACTCAAATTTGAAATTTTTTGGTTAATTTTGTGTGAAAGTGTAGGTTTCCCTCTTGTATTATTACTTTTTTTAGAGTTTAAAACTTAAATTTATATCCCTCCCCTCACTGGTAGCGTAGTGTGTGTTTGGGCCTGTGAGTGGTTTTTTGTTACTTTTACTTTAGTTCTAGTAACTTTATTTGTTAGTTTGGGATGTCTGAGCAGCCCAAAGCTATTTTTTCTAAGTGCTCCGAGTGTGGCCATAAGCTTTCCCCAGCTGATGGCCACACTCGGTGTTAGATGCCTGGGGTTGAACACCTCACATCTGGATGTTCCATTTGTGCAGGGTTCAACCCCAGGGCATTGAAGGAGCGGAGGTCCAAGCTTGTTTTGGCGGGTCTCTTGCCGCCGGACTCGGCTCCGGCCTCCTTCGGGTAACCGTACCACGGTTATTCCTCTCTGGCTCCCCCTCCTCCTCCTGGGACTCAACCTCCCGTTTCTGGTTCGGAGGAGAGGGACGCTAGGAAGAAGGACCGGAGGGAGAAGCACCATAAGCGGCGGGCCGAGACGTCTGTTTCGGCCCCGCCAGCCAAGCTGGCTTCTCCCCGCCCCTTGTCTGCTGGCTCTCCCCTCCTCGGCTCCGGTCTCCAGTGTGTTTTTCACGGGACCTGAGGAGGAGGAGACCCGATCTCCGTCGAGGCTATCGAGGAGGCACTCAAGGCCTACCTCGGTAGCCTCGAGATCAACTTACAGCCTGTCGGACGCTGATCTGGACCGGATGATGAGAAGGTTCATCCAGGCCCAGATGCAG
The DNA here is from genome assembly GCF_019279795.1 of Protopterus annectens. Classification (NCBI taxonomy): domain Eukaryota; kingdom Metazoa; phylum Chordata; order Ceratodontiformes; family Protopteridae; genus Protopterus; species Protopterus annectens. Next base: position 426,151,220 of record NC_056738.1, on the reverse strand, counting down.
ATGGGAGTGCTCTTGCCTCCCCTCTGGGGAGCTCGACCCCCTTTTTCAAGCCAATTGCTCCTTCTCCGACCCGCTACCCGGGTTCGGAGCAGTTGGAGCCGAGCAGCTTCGGAGCCGGGGGTGGGTCGGTGCAGATAGTACTTGGTACTTCGGATCCGACCCTGTGCTCGAGTGCATCGGATCCGACCTCTCAGAGCCTGGATCCGAGCCTCGGATCCGGGGGGATCAGTGCTCCTTCGGCGCCGTCTGTGTCGGAGTGCACTGTCCTTCGATCCGAAGCGGCGCCGGCTCCGATCCACTCTTCGGATCCGAGGGGGAGCCGATTGTCGGATCCTTTGGTCGAGGTCGGCTCCCCTTCGGCTTTTGATGTAGTGGAGAGGGCCCTGTTGAGGGTCTCTGGACCCCCGGCACTTATTTCGGCTCCGTCCCGCGCTCCCTCTGCACTGGGTCAGGCTTCCACCATCCGGCCCTTGGGACAGCCCGCTTCTGTGCCCCAAGCTGTTCCCCTGGAACAGGTTGCTGCTTGCGAGGAGTCCTCTGACAGCCCCCCAGAGGATGTTCCTCGCAAGTATACGTGCAAAAGGAGGCACATTGACTCCCCCGAGTCTCTCACGGAAGACACGGATTTGGAGGAAGGGGAAGGCTCCCCACGGTCACCCCCGAGGATGTCTCATTTGGAGACATCATGGAAATGCTCCGCATAAGGGGGGGGGTGGTCTGCCCCAAGTCTTCCTCGGACGAGTCCGTGTTCTTGGAGGCATTTGAAGCGGGCCCGTCTACCTCTTGGGTGTCCCCTCCTGCCGACCCCCTGGTGGACCTCATTACCACCAGGGCGTGGAAGGAACCGGACACCGTGGAGCCAATCCCTAAGAGGCCCGACCGGATCCTCAGTCCACCGGCTGACCGTGCCCATTGGAGTAAGGGGCCTCCGGTAGATGCCATGTTGACGGCGGCAGCCACCAAGAGGGAACTTGCTCAGGAGAGTCCCTCAGTCCATCCCCCGAGCAAGGAGTCTCGGATGATGGACCGCTTGGGGAAGCGGATGTTTAGTTCAGCGACCTTCTCGGTAAGGGCGCTGAACTACCTGGCACACTTAATTAGGATGCAGCGCGATCTCATTAAAGAATACACTGCATCTCCTCCAGAGTCCATGTCGGAGGAGGACAAAGTGCTGCACTCCACCCGCATGGCCACTCTTAGATCAGTTACCAATACCTCTATGTGGCTACTCTCCCATGCTATGGAAGGCGCCGCTAGAGCCGCAGGGGCAGGTCTAGTCACTAGACGTCAGGCCTGGCTCCGTCATTGCGATTTCTCAGAGCCCTTCAAAGCGTCATTTGCGAACGCCCCCTTTGATGGTTCTGCCCTCTTTGGCAAAACCGTTCGCGACACTTTGACCCAGAGCGAGAAGGACGAGAAGACGCGGTCTGCCGTCGGAATCCGCTTCTCTGCACCCCAGAGGCCCTATTCTAGGAACCAAAAGGGTCAGAAGAAGATGTGGTTCCGGAAGTCGCAGCAATCCCAGCCTGCTCCGGACAACCAGTCCTTCCGTGGCAGAGGAGGACAGGGAGGACGCCGCCCTAGAGGCAGAGGGGCTCCCAGGAACTTCGGGTCCAGAGAACCCTTCTCTGAACGGCCCGCGCAGCAACCCTGAGGGGTTGCCCGGCTGCTCCACTCTGGAGGCAGTCGGGGGACGTTTTTCGGGGCACCTAGCGGCATGGGAGTCCATAACATCAGACCGCTGGGTTCTCCAGATCATATCCAGAGGCTACCGCATCCCATTTCGTCACTTACCAAAATTGAAGTCCCTCCCAGACGTTCCACACGGTCAACGGGAGGCCGCTTTGGCAGAAATTGGCCATCTGCTAAAGAAAAGAGCCATCCAGCCCGTCCCCCCAGACCAGATCGGATCAGGGTTCTACTCCAGGTTCTTTTTAGTGCCAAAAAAGACGGGGGATCTAAAACCAATTTTAGACCTTTCTCTCTTGAACCTGGCAGTTCCCAAGGAGAAGTTCCGAATGGTCACTCTGCAATCTATTCTCCCCCTTCTGGGAGAAAATCACTGGATGTGTTCCATAGACCTCAAAGATGCGTACTACCACATTCTAATGGACAGGCGCTCCAGGAGGTTTCTTCGCTTCCGGCTGGGAGCCAGTCACTACCAGTTCCGGGTCCTTCCCTTTGGTCTCACCACAGCCCCCAGGGTGTTCACCAAAGTATTAGCAGTGGTAGCGGCCCACCTGAGGCTTCAGGGGGTGCAGGTCTTTCCCTACCTGGATGACTGGCTCCTTACCGCCCCAACAAGGCATCTACTACTATTGGCGCGAGACTCCTTTCTCCATCTTGCTCCCAGTCTGGGCATCACTATAAACACAAAGAAATCCAACCTAGCACCCACACAGCTCTTAGATTTTATAGGGGCCAGGTTAGACACAAGGAGCTTGAAAGCCTTCCTCACTGCGGACAGAGTTCAAAATCTGCAGCTCCAGGTGCGGGCCATTCTCCACTCAAGTTCAGTTCCGGCGGAGTTGGTCCTGAGGGCTCTAGGGTCCATGGCGTCTGCAATAGCACTTCTTCCTCTCGCCAGGCTCAATATGCGCATCCTCCAGTGGACTCTCTTAGTACAGTGGTCGTACCTTGCTCTTCCTATGCATCATCCCATTGCGATCAGCAAGGCTTGCAAGCGGTCCCTCCTGTGGTGGCTTCACTCCCCAGATCTCCACGGAGGCCGCCCATTTTGTGCTTCTCCCCCTCTCGCCACGGTGACCACGGACGCCTCCCGCCTCAGGTGGGGGGGGCATTTTGCAGGCCGGACCGTCCAAGGCACGTGGAACGATTCAGAGACCTTACTGCATATCAACGTTCTAGAGATGAGAGCAGTGCTCTTGGCGTTGCTAGCACTTCAGGACTTTCTTCCCTTGGGAACAATTGCGATTCAATCGGACAACATGTCGGTTGTCTGGTATATCAACAAGCAAGGAGGAACCAGGTCTTACCCTCTTTGTCGAGAAGCCATGAGAGTTTGGGAATGGGCAATCTCCACCAACCGCTTAATAGCAACGCACATTCCGGGTCGGTCCAACATCCTGGCGGACAAGCTCAGTCACACCATTCTGACCCCTTACGAGTGGTCTCTCAATACTCAAGTAGCGGAACGCATATTCGCACGGTGGGGAACTCCTTCATGCGATCTTTTTGCCTCTCCCTCAAACACCAAGTGCGACAGTTTTTCGCTCTGATACCTCCTCCAGGAGGTTCCCCAAGAGACGCTCTGGTGCATGCTTGGCCACCCGGTCTTCTGTATGCTTATCCCTTCTTGCCTCTGATGCTCCAAGTTCTTCAGAAAGCCTCTCGGGTGGGTTGCAGAATGATTCTCATTGCTCCGTTTTGGCCTCGACAGATCTGGTTCCCCTTCCTAAGGTCTCACTCGGTGAATCCCCCTTGGATTCTAGATCCCATTCCGGATCTGATATCTCATCCATCCTGCCTATCTCCTCCGAACCTGGACAACCTGAAGCTGACCGCTTGGCTGCTCCAGTTCCACTCTTGATCAGGACTCCCGGTATTTCGTCCCCTGTAAGGCTATCCTGGTGGCAGCTCATAAACCGTCCACTAGGAAAGTCTACCGTAGCAAGTGGAAACGGTTTTCTTTGTGGGCGGAGCGGCAAGGCCTGAACCCCTTCACAGTTCCTCTCCCTTTAGTGCTTGATTTCTTAACCACTCTTTTTAACGATGGTGCCAGCAGTTCCACAGTCAAAGTACAACTTGCGGCAATTTCACATTATCACATTGGTCATGACTCCAGTCCACTCATGTCGGCCAAGTTGTGTAAAATTTTCCTTAAAGGTACTTTCCTTCTCAGGCCCCCTGTAAAACAAGCGGTTCCTCCCTGGGACCTTTCCTTAGTTCTCCAGGCCTTGACTGCCCCCCCTTCGAACCGGCGACTACGGTAGATCTCAAATTCTTGTCGTTCAAGACTGCCTTCTTAGTAGCCATTACTTCGGCCAAGAGAGTTTCAGAGCTCCAAGCATTATCAGCTAAACCTCCTTACTTGGTCTTTCATCCGGACCGTGTTTACCTCAGGACCAACCCGTCCTTTCTTCCTAAGGTAGCTTCTGAAGCAAACATTAATCAATCCATTAACCTCCCTGTTTTCTTTCCTAAATTTGAAAACAAAGGTGAATACAAGCTTCACTCCTTAGATGTTCACAGGCAACTTAGATTTTATCTAAACAGAACGGCTGGTCATAGGCAATCCGACCAGTTGTTCATTTCCTTTGCTAAATTTAATTTGGGCAAGCCAATTTCTAAAGTCTCTCTGTCTCGCTGGATTTCACAATGTATCTTATTGGCTTATCAAGCTTCAGGAAGGCCCGCACCGGAGGGTGTACACGCCCATTCAACCCGGTCAGTCTCTACCTCGGCAGCCTTTAAGGCTAGGATTCCTCTAGATGATATTTGTGCAGCAGCCACGTGGGCTTCATCTCATACTTTTATTTCCCACTACAAGTTGGATCTTGCATCTAGGGTAGAGCATCATTTGGCTCAGGTGCTCCGGAATATCCTTCCATGATGGCCCAAGATTCAGGTAGCTGGGGACTCTGTCCCACAGGTTGCAGACAAATGAATCTCCTACTTCAGATTTAGAAGTTATGTACTCACCATAACGTTCCATCTGAGTAGGTGTATTCATTTGTCTGCAACCATCCCGCCCTCCTATCCCCCTGGCCTTTCAGTTTCCTGCATATGGTGTGTTACCCTTTTCAGGGTGATGTCCTTCAAGGATGCATCTGCAGTCATAACAAATGGGTTGTCCTGTCGTCAGGCAGCCCTTCGGTCGGCCGGATTCCAAAGTCTGGGTCCGGCTTCGGCTGATGTCGCACTTCACCCGACGTCATCTCTGCTGGTCTTCGGGTATAAAGGCATCAGCCGACGCCATTTTCCTCTGTCTTTCTTGCCGCGCGGCGCCTGAAGCAGAAGCTGTTCGCAAGTGCCGGTCGGTCAGATCCAGAGATTACTACTACCGAATACTACTTCGAAGACTTCTAAAAAGCTAAGTACCCCGTTGGGGACTCTTTCTTGCCTCAGCCGATGTCAGAAAAAGTCAATAACTGTTTAACTTGTGGGAAACAAATACCTCATAAAGATTTCCACTCTTACTGCCTGCCTTGCTTAGGCCCAGACCACGACGTAGCAGCTTGTTCGGCCTGTGCTTCCTTCAACCGACGAACGCTTAGGCGTCGGTCGGAGTTTGCTGAACAGTTTTTCGGCTCAGATTTTGCGTACATTATGCCGTCGGACCCTCCGACTACCCAAATTGTTAAAAAATGCAAAGAAAAAGACCGACATTCGCGGTCCGCGGTTTCGGCCGAAACCACGGTTAAGCAAGCCGCGAGTGTCTCGGTTTCAGCCGAAACCGAGAAAACCGGTCAATCTTCAGCCGAATCCACGACTACTACTGAGGCTCCTGCTACCTTAGTTGAATCGGCCTCAGAAGTTTTGGCTACTACTGTGGTTCCTAGTGATTTATCAGACACCATTCCTTTGGATGTCTCTACCCCAGCACGTGGTGCTGCTAGGCCTCCTGCAGCCATGTCTATTAAGGCCTTTGCCAGGGCTAAAGCAGCCAAAACTGTTAAATCAGTGCCTGTTAAGCCCCCCTCACACAGGCCCACTTCTAGTTCTCAAATGCTTACTCTGGCAGAGGATTTAATATCCTTAATTAGGGGATCCCAATCTCACCCAGACAGGGCCTCTCAGCCCCAGAAAAGAGACCTAGAGCAGAGCCCCCCGAGCCAGTGTCCTCTGATGATTCTTCGGATGACTCAGACATTACAGATCAGCCAGAGGCTCCTTTTTCTACTTATGAAGATTCCGATGCTGAAGAATCCATTCCATCTGCCTCTCCACCAGAGGAATTTTCCTTTGGGAAACCTTACATGCCATGAGAGAACAATTCCAATGGCAGGGACAAGATTTCTCAGATTCAAGAAAAAGGCTTAGGACATTTCTGCACTTACCACAACATAGGCCCTTAGCTATACCTCCAGTACTGCCTGTTGTGGATGATGCATTTAATGATGTTTGCACTGCTCCTGATACTTTACCTCCAGCCCCTGCCAAACCAGATAGATTTTACAGGGTGCCAGACACTCATCACCACCTATACAAGGCCCCACTTGCAGATCCTGAGACTATATCCCAGGGGCCTAAGGCAGTAGCCTCGACCTCAGCAAAAAACCCTATTCCTTCTGAAAGGGAATCCAGGTCCTTAGAGATGGGGGAAAAAAGTTTACACCTCTGCTACTCTCTCAGCTAGAGCTTTAAACTGTCAGTTTCATATGATCCAATACCAAAAGTTTATGCTTGATCAGTTAACTAAGAAGCTGTCCACTGATGATTCCTTAGATAAGAAATATGTTTTAGAAATGGTGAATAACATTCAGCAGGTTAGTAACCATTCTTTAAAATGTGGCTATGATGCACTGGAGGCTTCATTTAGATCAGCCATGACTGGCACAGTGATAAGAAGGCATGCATGGTTGAAAGAACAGATCTTGCCGGATCATGTTAAAGCAAAGCTGTTAGATGCTCCTATGGATAAAGCCAGTCTATTTGGTACACCTGCTCAGCAAGTAATGAAGAAAATGGAAGAGAAGGCAAAATCTGTACAAACAGTTAAGGATTTCTTACAGGTTCAGCCCGCAAGGTTTAGCAGGAACTGGCCTGCCAAAAATTGGTCCTTTCCAGACTCCTCAAAATCTCAAAGAGGCAGGAATAGACGCTCTAGAGGCAGAAATCAATCCAGAGGAGGTGCCTACAGAGGACGACAGTGGCAAGGCAATAACCGAGGCACAGACACAACCACTGCCACTGCAACAGGACAATCACAGTGACTTGGCTCTGACACCGCCTACCAGGGAGCAAATAACAGCACCTTTAGGCGGAAAGTTAGCCTTATTTTCGAAAAATTGGCACTATATCACAAAAGACAAGTGGATTTTGCAAACCATAGACCAAGGTTACAGGTTCCACTTCCACACCTTACCAGTAAAAGAGGAATGCCAAACCTACCTCCAAATCAAAAAACAGAAGCTCTAAAGCAGATAGCGCAATTAATAAAGATAAGAGCTGTGGAAAGAGTACCAATAACAGAACAGGGCAAAGGATTCTACTCCAGACTCTTCCTAGTACCAAGAAAAGAGAAAAGTTGGAGACCTATTCTCGACCTGTCCGTCTTAAACACATACATCATTGTCCCAAAATTCAAAATGCTGACCCTTCAGCAACTTCTTCCCATGCTGGGCAAGGAGTGTTGGCTGGTAACTCTAGATCTCAAGGAGGCATACCTGCACGTCCCCATACGACCAAATTGCAGAAGATGCCTCAGATTTCTTGCAGGATCAGAGCATTATCAATTCTCAGCATTGCCCTTTGGCTTATCTACTGCGCCCAGAGTATTCACAAAATGCCTGGCATCAGTAATCGCTCACTGCAGGCTACAGGGAATCCAAATTTATCCATACCTGGACGACTGCCTGTTACAAGCGGACAACAAAAGCAAGCTGACAACAGATTTACAAAGAGTCATTTGCTTACTACAAGCCCTGGGATACACAGTCAATTTACAAAAGTCAAGACTGATACCATCCCAAACAAGAACATTCTTGGGTGCGGAATTGGACACAGCAAAACAAATGGCATTCCTAACGGCAGAAAAACAAAAACAACTCCCTCTTTACTTCTTGGCATTAACAAAGCAGAACAAACTAACAGCAAGAAAAGTACTGCAGGCCTTGGGCTTCATGGCATCATGCATAATCTTGGTCCCACATGCCAGACTGCATATGAGAAAGCTACAGTGGTACCTAAAGAATTTATGGTCTCAACACAGGCACAGCTTAGAAACCGAAATCCCACTAATCCCATGCCTGAAACAGGAGTTCCTATGGTGGGCTCAAGCATGCCAGTCAAACCCAGGCTTGCCCTTCCACAACTTTCAAGCAAGCCAAACCATCACAACGGACGCCTCAGACCTAGGCTGGGGGGGCGCACATGTTGGACAAATGCATACAAGGATTGTGGACTCCAGACCAGCTGCACCTGCACATAAACCAAAAAGAAATGCTGGCAGTAAAACTAGCAATCCAGAAATTCAGACCATTCCTCAAAGAAGGCCATTTAATGATAAGGACAGACAACACCACAGTCATGTGGTACATCAACAAACAGGGAGGCACTCATTCATACCCCCTATGCAGAATGACTCTGGACCTTTGGAATATGGCTCTGAGCTACAACATCCAGTTACAGGCAGTATTTGTGCCGGGAAAAGAAAACACCCTAGCAGACATGTTAAGCAGAACCACCTCGGATGCTCACGAATGGATGCTACACCCGGACATCTTCAAGGCCATCACAAAGAAATGGGGAATGCCACAAATAGACCTATTCGCATCCCCACTCAATCACCAGCTCAAAGAATTCTGCACAAGGACATACCACCCACTTGCATGGAAGGTGGACTCTCTATCCTTCAGTTGGAAAGGCCTGACAGCATATGCATTTCCACCTCTTCCTTTGATGCACAAGGTACTACTGAAAATCAAAGAGGAACACCCAAGGATAATCGTGATAGCTCCGAATTGGCCAAGACAACACTGGTATCCATTGCTGAGGAGCATGTCTCAGGGGAGAATGTGGTCAATACGCCTGATGCCTTTGATGTTAACTCAGAACAACTACAACATCATGCACCCAAACCTAAAAACCTTGCAACTGACTGCCTGGAACATCACATAGCAGCAACTAACCCAGACCTATCCCAAAGGGTTAAAGACATTATCCTTGAAGCCCGCAGACCTTCAACAAGAAGGAACTATGCAGGAAAATGGAAAAGATTTGTCATTTGGAGTACTGAAAGAGGAAAAGATGTGTCGAACATAGATATTGCTAACATCCTGGAGTACTTGGCAGAGCTTCTACATACAGGCCTGTCCTATTCCTCCATCAAGATACATGCATCAGCTATTTCAGCAGAATACAGCTTCGATCCACCTGTCTTTTCGCATCCTCTACTCAGGCAGTTCCTCAGAGGGATCAAGAATGTAAAACCTCCTAGGAAACCACCATTACCAGCATGGGACTTGAACTTTGTGCTAGAAAAATTGACACTCCCTCCATTTGAACCAGCAGCAACAGCAAATCTTCAACACCTATCATGGAAAACTGCTTTCCTACTGGCAATTACTTCAGCAAGGAGGGTTTCGGAACTACAGGCCCTAATGGCAGTACAACCCTTCCTAATCTTCCATCAAGATAGGGTGTCCATGAGAACTAATCCTACTTTTATGCCTAAGGTGGTATCCAGAGTGTCTTTAAACCAGGCAATCCACCTACCTACCTTCTTTCCCAATCCACAGAACAGGGGGGAAAGACTGCTGCATACCTTGGATGTACATAGACAGTTACGCTACTACCTGGACAGAACCAAAGGTGACAGAAAAACTGACCAGCTTTTAGTAGCCTATGCAACAGGAAGGGAAGGAAAAGCAATTTCCAAACAGACAATCTCCAAATGGATAGGAAATTGCATAAGATTCTGTTTCTCCTACCACGGAAAACCAATTCCACAGAACATAAGACCTCATTCTACAAGGGCTACAGCCACTACCACAGCTTTCTTACGAGGAGTGGCAACCAAGGACATTATTGAGGCGGCTACTTGGACCTCCGTGCATACATTTGCCAAGCATTATAATTTACCTCTATACTCTAGATCCCGAGCAGGGTTTGCCACTGCTGTACTGCAAGGGATCCTAACTACACCATAATTCTTCTTCCTCCTCCCCTAGTTTGGCTATGGTATTCTACCCATTTGTTATGACTGCAGATGCATCCTTGAAGGACATAGTACAGTTTTGTACCTACCATAAATGTAGATGTCTGAACAGGATAGCATCTGCAGTCAGGATTACCCACCCTCCTTCCCTCTGTGGTACTCCTAGGTATTTACCCTCCTAATAGCTAGCTGGGGAGTCTCTTATGGTGTATTTGTTTGCATATATGTACATACATTGTTATTTTTGTGTTTGCCTTCTACTTTTTGGAAACATTGGCATTTATCCAAAATTTAGCTTATCAAGAGGGCAACTGGCATCTGGGGCAAGAAACACTGAGGAAAATGGCGTCGGCTGATGCCTTTATACCGAAGACCAGCAGAGATGACGTCGGGTGAAGTGCGACATCAGCCGAAGCCGGACCCAGACTTTGGAATCCGGCCGACCGAAGGGCTGCCTGACGACAGGACAACCCATTTGTTATGACTGCAGATGCTATCCTGTTCGGACATCTACATTTATGGTAGGTACAAAACTGTACTTTCTTGCTGTTGGCAAACTCGATCTGAGGTCATGAGGGTAGAGCAGGGCATTATGGGTGAGGGGAGGAGCTGAGAGCTTGGATCCATAGCTGGTAAACCATGCCGGTTCGGATCCGATATCGGATCCATAACCCACAGGTTGCAGACAAATGAATACACCTACTCAGATGGAACGTTATGGTGAGTACATAACTTCTAATTCCTCCCAAGACACTCTTGCTGCATTCTGCACTCTTCCATGACACATAGCCCCAGATATTTCTTCTTACAGTGACCCTAGAGAAAAGTTTATTGATGAACTAGTCATAATATTGGTGTACAGTTAACTGCTTTAGCTTTTGACTGGCTCCTTTTTTATTGATTGGCTTGCAGTCTCTTGAAATTCACAGAGGATGTTAAACAAATTTCCCATGTCTGTCTTTGGATCTGTAAGATACAGGATCACATCATCAACGAAAAAGTGCTATCTTTCCTTTAGGTTTCACAGCAATAACCTTTTATCATGATTTTTTTTTTATCTTTTTAGTCAAAATTTCTAAATACACCACAAACAGTAAAGTGGAAAGTGGGTATCTTTGCCTGGTGTCTCTACCTAAGGTAAACTTCTGGAATGAAGGCTTCCTAGTCTAGACCATGGTTGTTGATTGACAGTATATTTTCTGAACCAGTGAGATCATTTTCTTAAGGAAACCAGATTCATTCAGTAATTTCCAAAAATACATCCAGAGCACCCTGCCAAATGCATTTTCAATATCCAAACTTATCAAGAGTAACCATTCACCTTTCTTTCCAGCTTCTTCTTGAATCATCACCATTTTTTTATATTATCAGACTTTTGCCTTCCTTCTGCAAAAGTGTACTGGTCTATGTCATAAACGTTGGAAATGACCTTGCAACCCTTGGTTCAATAGTTCATTTGTAATCTTGATTTAATATTGATATTTTCCTATATGGACCATGGTCTCTGGTGTCTCTTCCTTCTTTAAGGGTTACAGTTATTACTGTCCCTTTCCAAGTGCTTGGTATCTGTTTCTCTAAGAAATTATTGAGTAGCAAGTGCCAATTATCTTATTAGTTCATTTTCTCCTCCTTTTAAATCCTCAGATGATGTGCCATCCTTCTCAATGTTCTTAGTAGTTGTCTGCTTACTTATTTGCTTATATACTTTATTTAGCATTATAGGAGCTGTTTATATATTCTGACAGTTTTGGGAGGTCCATAGTTTCAAGAATTGGACTGTGTTTTATGTTCCTGTATTGCAGTTCTTTTCTTCCTTGGAAAATCCTTTATAAAAGTCTCTGATATCTTAAGTGGGTCCTTTTGGTTTTATGTCTCTAACTTTCACAAATCCTCTCTACTTGTTTTTGCCTAAGCTTCTGTGCCAATATTTTCTGTTTTTTAACATGTGTTGGCAGCATTTGCTACCCTTGTTGATTATTTCCAAATGCACTTCTTTTGCTTTCTCCTCCAATTCTCTTATCTCTGATGACAACATTTCTCCCTTTTTCTGTAGCATTTTTACTACCCAAATATCCTTGTATATATTGTCTGTTCCTTTCATTCCAACAATCCCTATCTTTATTTAGAAATAGAATTTTTGTTTCACTTTTGATCTTTTCCTAGTCTATTACTGTATTCCACTCGTGTGTATTTGACTTCCTCAAAACCTACAGCACATTCTTGACCATCTCCTTTTTTGGTTTCTATTTCCTTAACTAGTGTACAGGAAAGCTTCACTGCTTTAGTCTATTATCTTGTAGTAGTTGTTTTATCTCAAATAGTACTGCTGTATGATCTTTAAGGCATAGTCCTTGTTTATCTATAGATCTCACTAAATATTTATGTTCCTATGAAATGTAACCCCTGTCCAGTTTTGCCCCAAGTATTATATCTATGTAAGAAATAAGTGTTGGGCTATATCACTGTTTGTTTTTCTGCCATGTCAACAAAGCCAAATGACCTTATGCAAAGTCTTAAACATTTTCCTTCCTTTGGGAGCAGGCTATTCCTTGGTCCTTCCAAAACATCTTTTTTATCTGTTACTATATTATATTCAGCACAAATAATAAGAATCCCCTACTGATAACTTACTAGCTCATTAAGTATTTTCTTTAACTCACTCTGTCTTTTTTGTGATGCCACATAAATTCATATCAATATAATTATTTTCTCTTGCCAATACACTCTTGCCCATCACAAACTGACACAAGAGGTCACTTTTTCCCTTTCCTTCAGGGACAAAATAAAGCCCAGGATTCAGAAAGGTTGCCATTAGCAGTAAGGCCTTTTTTAACTCTGGTGGTAGCCTTTTCCAATTCTTAGACATATTGCAGTGTTTAGCTTGAAGAAGTGCATCACCATGGAGGACTCCGTCCTACTGCAAATACTAATGAGGCAGTGTTGGGGTATGTATGTTGATGTAGTAATATACATACATACAAATATTTCAAGCACAGGCATAAATGCCCTTCTACCTTGCCAATATACCAAAACACTTGTTCCCATAATGTGTCCAGGCTGTTCTTAAAAATATCTAAACTAGTACTCACTTTAATGTAATTCGGTAGTTTGTTCCATGCATCAGCTACTCTGTCAGAGAACCAGTTAGTACACTCTCATTCCTATAGAATCTTCTACATAGGTTGTCTGATGATTCTCTAATACTGTTTGATAACCCCAAACATTCCCAGAGGTAGTTGTCCCTAAATGCCCTATATACCTGAATAAAATATCCTGTTAGATATCTGTAAGAGACACTGTACAAGTTCAGTTATCTTAGTCTTTCATAATAACTTAGATTTTCACATCCATAAATGCCATTGGTATATTTCCGCTGTGCTCTTTCCCATTTACTCATGCTTGTCTTCTTATAGGGTTTCCATATTGTTATTCCATATTCAAATTTGGGTCTAATGTAACTAACAAACAATGACTTTATTATTTTTAATTTCCTAGACTTTATAAATCGTTTTATACAATCTATAGTTCTATCATTAAACAATTGGTTGATATGATTAGAAAAACTCATAGCTGAATCTACCCATGTACCCAGGTTGTTAAATGACTCTACAGTTTCAATCACTGTGTGCTGTATTAAATATTCACATTTCAGTTTGTCTCCCAAATCTCATATGCTTAGTTTTTGATGTATTTATCAGCATATTATTCTCCTATGCCCAAATGGTCAGTTTAGTCAAGTTATTTTTCAGATATGCCTTATCTGTAACACTTGTAATCAGTTTACCTAATTTCAGGTCGTCTGCGTATAGACTGTAGAACACCTCAGATGAAAAAGTTAGGTCTGAAAGATACAATCTAAAGAAGTAAGGGCCTAGGACTGAGCTCTGTGGGACACCCTGACTGTAACCAAGGATTTCTCCTGTCCAGTTGCTGTATGATACTTGCCATGTCCTATTTGTAAGCCATGCAGCTATCCATCTTATCAAAAGTACATCAGTACCTATTTGTACTAATTTATTGATCAGTGGTTTGTGTATGACTCTGTCAAATGCTGAAGTTAAGTCTATATAAATTACATTACAGCACCATTTTTTATTCATGTTACAGGTGGCAATAGATCTATTTTCAACATATGCATGCTGATATATGGTTTCTAGTCCCAACCTATCCAGTTCAATAACTTATCCAGTATTGCCTTCTCCATTAATTTTCCACAACATGAAATTAGACTTAAGGGTCTATATGATTCTGGGTTTGTACTACTCCCCATTCTCTTAAAGACAGGTTTAATAAGCGCATGACTCCAATCTTGAGGAATCTCCCCATATTTATATGACCTAGTGAATAATATATATAATGGTAGTGTAAGTTCTTGCTGAAGTGTTCTCAGGTTATTGTTACTGAGTCTCTCTCCTCCCTATGCTTTATTTGGATCCAGTTTGCGCAGTTCTTTTTTGATATAATCTAATTTGATTCCAGTATCTGGGGTTACCTGGATGTCAATAGGACAACTTATCACCCCTTTTGTGGAGCCAAACTGCTTTGCATAAGATTTTGCAAATATAAATATAATCTGTTGTGTCTGAGAATAAATTTTATAATCTGCACACAGTTTATCAATTTGTGTGTCTTTATTCCTTCCACATATTATGTATCTATAAAAAGGTTTTCTATTATGCTCAATATCTTTATATACATTTTCTTCAAATTTTTCTTGATCTTGTCTCACTTTGTGCTTAATCTGTTTGTCCAGTTTGTTTATTTCAGTTTTCAAAGTTGTAGTTTGACCTGTCTTCCATCTCTTATACTTTTGTCTCTAACCTTAATCAGATGTCTTGTTCTTATGGAAATATATCCCCCTGATGTTTTATACCTAGATCCTGATGTTAAACATTTTTTTTTAATTTTGCACTCAAACAATTTCTCTTTCAAAACTTTCCACATTGCATCTGCAGTTTTTCCACTCAACACCTCACTCCAGTTAGTTTTACATAGTGACTGTTTTGCTTCCATATAATCTATAATTCACCTTCTGTGCATTGGTTTAGATTTCAGTTTGTCAGAATTATCTAGCGAGAAATTAACCTTAATAACCCCATGATCACTGCACATCAATGGTGGTAGTTGTGAAGTTGAGTGCATATAAAGGTAGAAGTGGTGTCAGGCTTTTGCTGCTTGTTTTCCCTGGGAAAAAGGCATCATTTCAGATTGACTGTGGAGCAAACTGCCGGTCTCACTGTTAGAAAATATGTGGGGTGACCTGAAGAGAGCTGTGCACAAGAGATGCTCTCGCAGTCTGACAGATTTGGAGTACTTTTGCAAGGAATAGTGGGCAAATATTGCAAAGTGAAGCTGTACCATGCTGATAGACTCCTACCCAAGAAGACTGAATGTTGTAATTAAACCAAAAGGTGCTTCAACAAGTATAAGTTTATGGGTGTGCACACTTATGCAACCAGCGTATTGTACATTTTTTATTTTGCTTATATTTTTCCCCTAACAGATTTGTTTTTCAATTGAATTGTACAGGTTATAGGTCACATTAAAGGTGAGAAACAATTTATTGTGGTCTCATTTTTATATCACAAAAGAACTGGCATTTTAACAGGGGTATGTACACTTTTTATATCCTCTGTGTATGTGTGTGTGTGTGTGTGTGTGTGTGTGTGTGTATAAATATATATATATATATATATATATATATATATATATATATATATATATATATACATACACACACACACACACACACACACATACATATATGTTTCATTAATGTCCTCTCTGTTTTCCCAACAGAAAACCTGTCATATTTTTTACAAATTGCCAAATAAATAATGCCCTTACTATTGCAGTTTCCTTTCTTAAAGAACAGTCTTGTTTTAAACATATTACCCAGAGTAATAAAAACTTCATCAATAATATTTTGTCAGTGACCAGAAGCCCCACATTTTTGTACATTGACCTTCATTAACTTTCTGATGTGTTTTTTCTACATATAAACTTGTAAGTTCTGTTCAGTTTTTGAAACAAACTTTGGGTCATATCCCAACACCACTACAATCTCAGGGTTATAACCCAGCATGTTTCAGTTCTTAAAAAGAATGTCATAAATTTTCTGTGCTGCATGGTTAAATTCCACCACCTTTGTTCTATCATTGTCATTTCCACTGTCTTTATCATCTAATTTGTTGCACTTAAAACCAATACCTAACAGTGGTTTGTATGTTCTATTCTACTTGTTGATAACTTCATTTATAATTTTACTGGTAAACTCTTTTGGATACCCTATGTCATAAACATTGTTAAGATGTTTTTCATTTCTTTTATTAAGTCTTCCTTTCATGATGTCATCCTAGCAACTCATATATCTGGCCCTTCACTAAGCATTTTTTCTGTGATAAGGGGTGTGCACTAGTGAATGGTAGGTACGATTTGCCAAAGTTAGGGTTCCTATAAATTTGAGACGTAAAAGTCCCCTCCAGTACTTCAGTATTGGTGTCCATATAGATTATAACTTTTTTGTTGTAACAGTATACAAATTTCAAAAAAGACGTAATGCTATTAAGCTACTCAATACAATTATTAATACAATCCACAGGGCCGTCCCATAAGATGAAAATATCATCCAGAAAGCTCAAGTATAACTTCATGCTAAAGGAAAATTCTGATTTGAAAACAAAAGAGTTTTCCCATCCTAAAAGCACCAAGTTTGTGTAAATCGTGGTACAAGTCACTCCCATTGCAACACCTTTAATTTGGCAGAAGATCTCCTCCTCAAAAAATAAAAACAGTGTTTTGCAACATGACTGAAGCTATGTCAGTAATTAAGTTTACCTTCTGAGTCTTCAAAGTTTTAAAAGTAGAGAGGCTTTCATGAAAAAGTCCAAAACCTTCTTCTAAGGGAATGGAGGAAAACAGATCAATAATGTCTATACTTAAAAAGCCCATGGAAGCTGTTGCTAAATCAGGGGTATATTTCCCCAGAAAGCTCCATGAGTCTTTCAGCATGTGTGTTTTCATATGTGTAATGAACTTCAAAGACTTATCAATGAACACAGCCATTGGGTGTGTTTTAGATCCCCTAGCAACTGCAATAGGCCTAAAAGGTGGATTGATTATTCTCTTGTGAATTTTGGGAATCCTAGATATTGAAGGTATAGTAGGTGTGTTAACTTTGAGAAATTCATAAGTCTTTAAAGAAATACATTCTTCAGTCAAACGTTATTCCAAAAAGAAATATATTCTATGATGTGCTACATTAATTTCATTCCTAGAAACTAAAGATGTGTTGTTGTCATGAAGAATTTGAAACATAACACGAGTGATCTATAGCATCAAGTAAAGGGAGTCCACCCCCCCCACCCCCTTGTCTGGCTTCATGATACAAATGCCTGGGTCATTAATTAAAATACCCAAGGTATTTCTTTCCTTGCTTGTCAAGTTGTATGATCTTTTGAGGTCTTTATCTACTGTTAAATTGTATAAATCTGCCATACATGCTGATTTGAAAATCTGTAAAGCTGGCTGTAGGAGAGAGTTAAAGAGACTTTTTTTTTCTTAACTAATTCTTTGCTTTTTATTGGGCCTTCACTTTTTCCATTAAACATGAGAGCTAAATTCAGTTTTCTACTAAATAAGTTAAATTCTACCAGGGAGTCACATATATACATTGTTTAAATGGTATAAATTTTAAACCTTTTTAAAAACCAAGACATGGGCAGCATTCTGTAAGTTGGTGTTGTATTTTGCCTATAACATGATCCAGGAATGGAAATGAACATGTTCCTTCGATGGTAATCCTCTGGGTCAGCAGCACTAATGTTGCTACTTTGAGTCTGCCTTCCACAGATACTAGGAACACTTTCTTCTACCATGACTCTGGTTGCCAGCTGTTTGACTACTTAATACAAGTCTGAAAAAGAATTGTCAGCATTTGATCTCTTTGTCGATTCTCGGCTTGGCTTGGGAGTGCCTTCTGTGTGGAGTCTGCATGTCCTCCCTGCAGTTGGGTAGCATTTGAAAGACATGCGTGCATAAATGGGCGTACCTTTGTTGAAAGTTGGACGTCGAGCGGCCACCTCAGCATTTTGTAAAAATCTACTGCCAATCATTAGCGGACCGGAGTTCTGCTGTGGTGACCCCTTACCGGGAAAAAGCCGAAAGACAAACAGACTTGAAGATTGTCAGTGACAACCTTTGCTTCTTCACAAGCCTGAATCAAGTCAGTCTGTTCCTGATTATCATATCAAGCACAGACTCTATTGTAACCAAAGCTAAAATGAAATCAAATCTTGTAATACAGTAAAAATATCTGTCAGCATCTTTCTCATACTCAGCAATACACTCTAAAGTGGTGACAAGAATGACATATTTATACTGGAAGTTGGGCAGGCAGTCAGCCTGACTCATCCTCTGGGTTTTGCCAAGTGCCTGAAATGAGGTACTTTCTTCATCTTCATCCTCACATAGGAACTGTGTGAGTTCCTTAATGTGAGCTAAATACTCATTGTGATATTCAGCAGATGAATTTAGCATTGTAGTTACTTTCTTACAGGTGTTAATAGTTTTTGCCATATCACACATTGCACACGAATGAACTATGGCAGTGTTGAGTCTGTGTGCTTTGCAGGCAGTGTACACATCTTCTGGAAACAAAGCTCAAATTCTTGCCTGCACACCATTAAAATGGCCAGACATGTTGCTTCCTCTGTCATAGCCTTGTCCTCACCCCATGCTGTGAGTCTCTGCAGAAAGAGGTTAGCTAAGGCTTTTCCTGTGGTGTCACATGCTTTCACAAATTCAATGAAGTCTTCAAGGATTTCTACATTTCTGTCACATCTATGAACATAACCTACAGCTAGATTCACTTGCTCCTTATGGGAGGTGTCAGTTGTTCCATTAGGAATTAAACTGAAGAAATTTGCCTCTTTAAAGGGGCACTGGCTCATGCATTTTTGCCTCGGACCAAAGCTCAAAACATTGCCACCCACTTAGCTAATCACCTCCCCGTTTGTGACATCAGTAATGACGTCTAACAATCCCACCCACGGCATTAAGTTTTTTTTAAAAAGTACACAAACCTGTATTCCAGTCCTGTTTTACTTCCCACTGGAATAAGACACTCATCACTAATGTTCCCTGCTTCACACAGTGCACTATATTTGTTTCTGCCTTGTGTTTTGAGCAAAGACAAACATAACGGCATAACCCCCCCCCCCCCAAAAAAAAAACAACCAATTTTAAATATTGCTCTTAGAAACTTGCCATAATAAAAAGCTCTTGGTACCATGCATTTTCTGAAGGATATGTAGTCTGGACCTCAAATGCTTGTCATTTAGTTATTGACAATACTTATTGATTTGTCACAAAAAACATTTCAGAAAACTGCACATTTTCTGAGGAACAGACTCAAAATATGAGTCGAAAATCTGGACAGTTGAGAGGCATTGTCAACTCGCACGAGCCGATCACAAGGCTTACTTGGCAAGACTAGATGCTCACATTATCCAGAGATGTTTTTTTTTCCCTTACAGTTTATAAATGTTCCCCCCTGCCTGTGTCAGTAGTGCAGCTAGGGTGGGAGGACAGGGAAAACGCAATCAACCGATCATGATATTTTGTAATGCAATATCGGCTTTTAAACGCCGGCACTACATTTGCGGTAAAACCTGAGCGCTGTTGTCTGTGTGGTCTAAACTGTAGCATCTGCTTGTTGCATTGTAACAAGCAGTTTGCTACAGTTAAAAGTAAAAAAAAAAAAAAAGACGTTTTTAATGCAAAACAGCTGCATTACTTTCTTGCTGCAATTTATTTAACTGATCAATGACACGGTTTATGAGAGGTTCAGGAACAATGTGACAGCGAGCTCTAATCCATTTGCGGTTGATACTAACACTCCTTCCCTTGTATTAAAAAGGTACGTCTATGCTAGGCTCTGAAAATTCACAGGAAGATTCTACTTCATAGTGCTTTTAATTTAGTAATAATCAAAATAGCTATCGCTTGTTTCAGCGGTGAATTGTACACATGCCTTCAGTATTATACTAATTAATCTGCTGTTGTATAACCTACAAAGACTAAGATTTTAAAATAAATTCATCAACTGTAAAGCCAGAACACACGTAGATATTTAAGTAAGTAGCTGCCGCCACTATTACAGACAAAACAGAAGTACTATAACTGATTACGTAAGCCGTTGTTATGACGGATTCAGTGCGAACACAATTTAATATTTATCAGTTATAGTACTTCTGTTTTGTCTGTAATAGTGGCGGCAGCTACTTACTTAAATATCTACGTGTGTTCTGGCTTTACAGTTGATGAATTTATTTTAAAATCTTAGTCTTTTTAGGTTATACAACAGCAGATTAATTAGTATAATACTGAAGGCATGTGTACACCGCTGAAAGCGATAGCTATTTTGATTATTACTAAATTAAAAGCACTATGAAGTAGAATCTTCCTGTGAATTTTCAGAGCCTAGCATAGACGTACCTTTTTAATACAAGGGAAGGAGTGTTAGTATCAACCGCAAATCGGTTACTGTGGGATTTTGGAAAATTGCCTAAAACAATGTTGCTAGATGAAGACACCTACTGTTGCAACAGTGTTTAAGAGCAATTCGATGAAAAGTGAGCCCTCGGGTATAGTTCCAAGCCTTTTAACTGAAAACGCAAGGGACTGTAATGTAGTCAAAGCCCCCAAAATAGTTACTTTTTAAAAATATAGCCCTTACTCATTTAGATAAAACAAGAAGGCAGGAATAAGGGACAGTTTAAACTATTGCTGTTATTCTCTTAGTTAAAACAAGAGAGCAGGAATAATGGACAATTTAAAGTATTGCTTACTTAAAAGAGCAGGGTTTCCGTTGTTATGCTATGCCTGAATGCCTATATAAATACAATTATGGAATTATAGTGGCTGGCGTTATTTAGTGAATGCACTAATTTTGGCTCCCTGGTGAAACATATCAACAAATAAGACTTCAAATACAGGAGAAGAGCTAATAGCGAACATCCCATTTTCTCCTTTAAACTCGTTTTAAAGGTGTGTGTGTGTGTGCTCAACTTCTTCGCACAAAATGAGCAGACACAAAATAATTGGGGCGGGAGGGGGGTTAATGGGGACAAAGTACTGCTTTTACAAACTTAGAAAGTTGGCAGATTATCAGGTTTTACATTAGCATGCATTTTCTGAAGAATTTATCAATTTTGAGATCAACATAGCACTGAGGAGAAAAGGGAATATTTAGTCTCGGATTTAGTATATATAAATCCAGATTTTCAGGCATTTGGTTCCAGAATTCGGCATTGTGACTATAAACAATTCAAACTGTTATTATAATGGTAATCTCCAAGTGTGGTACCTCACAGTTAGTTCTGCGCAGCTTTGGGTGTGCCGTCATTGATTGGCATGCCAAATGGGCGGGGATATTCAGGAAGACTTCTTTCGGTTTTTCCCAGTTAGGGGTTGCCACAGTGGATCACTTGTCCGCTCATGATTGGCAGTGGAGTTTTACGGTGTCGAGTTGCCAGCCCAGCACTCAACCTTCCACAGAGAACACACACACGCACTCACACTTAGGGCCAATTTAGAGTGTCCAATCCACCTACAACATGTCTTTGGGATGTAGGAGGAAACCAGAGTATCTGGAGGAAACCCACGCAACCATAGGGAGGACACGCAGACTCCGCACACAAGGCACCCCAGCCAAGGATCGAACTGGAGAACCTCTTGCTGTGAAGTGACAACACTAACCACTGCACCACCATGGCCACCATATTTGGGAAGACTGACAAGCTAAATATTCATTATCACAACGAAATCCATCCTATGATAAATTCTTACTTTTCTCCTTTTTCAGGGGGGGCAAGCCCCCCTACTCCCCCTTCTGAGATTACCATTATCATTTTCAATGAATTGCTAGAAAATCACATTTTTGTGAGGGAAAGAACTGAACTGAAGTCTGAAGTACAGTTAGAAAAGAACATTCTGTAAAATTACAGTCACCTGAAAATTATGATTCTCTCTGTACCTGCCCATATCTTTATTCTAGACTCGGTGACAAAACCAACAATAAACAATAACAGCAGACAAAGGATTCAAATCTTTGATAAACTTGAATATCTTTATGTTTAGTCTATATTGCAGCTTCTTCCTTAAATATTTATAATGAGAATCATGTTTAGCTGGACAAGTTAATGACCTCCTACACTCTGGCAAGAGAAATCCTTATCTAATAGTATTTTAATTTGTGGTATCCAGACTTCACTGCAAACCCAGGGATACAGCATTCACACTGTCCATCTCTATGAACTGGAACTTCCTATCTCAATGTATTTTAAGCTAATTTGAATAAACCTTCAGATCACTATGGGGGATGGTGTCGAAAGCCTTGACAAGGTCAAGATAGGCTGTGTGAACCACCTTACCCTCATCTACGGCTTTGGTGACTGCCTCAAAGAAGTCGCTCAGATTCAGGAGGCATGATCTGCCTTTCACAAACCCGAACTGGGTGGGATCCAGAGTTTGGAGGTTACCAATGTCTTTGTTTATGTGTTCCATGATGATACGTTCCATGGCCTTGCAGACCAGGCTCATCAGGCTAATAGGTCGATAGTTCCCGGGATCAGTGGTGGCTCTCCCTTTGTGGAGTGGGATAACTGTTGCTGTGCACCATTCAGTGGGCACAAAGCCTGATGCAAGGCTATTATTGAACATGGTGCTTAAGTTGGGAGCCAGTTCGTTCTGAAGTTTGTGTAAAACGCAGTCTGGGATGTTGTCTGGTTCCATGGATGCTGTGTTTTTGGCTGTAGAGTGTGCAGCTTTTACCTGCATAGTTGTGATTACAGGGACTCTGCATTCTTCCTGTATAGATATAGGCCCTTTAGGGGTTGGGGGGGTAAAGTTAACACTGAACCTATCTGCCAGGATGTTGGCAATATCAGTTGGTTCTGTAATTTTTGTGCCTTTGTGCAGTAACTCAGAGCAGATCTGAGTGTTGCCATCGAGATTCTTGGCATAGCTATAGAATGCTTTGTGGTTGTCCTTAGAATTAGTGGCAATTTTGTTTTTGTAGCTAGCTTTGGAGGATCTTATAAGGGATCTCAGCTTCTTACTGAGGCTGACCAGGGAGCTCCTCCACTCATGGGATTTTATTCTCTTTTGCAACAGTTTCTTCCTTCTGTTGTACAGTTTGTTTATGGCAGGGGACCACCAGATTGGCTTCCTTTTTTTGGGGGATAGCGTCTTTGTTCTGTTTTGGATAGCACGATCCATGCACTTGTGTAAGTGCTTATAGAGTGCATTTGTGTAGGATTCAGCAGTTGTAACTGTATAGTCCATGGGTGTCATGAAGTTCACCACTTCTGTCTTAAGAAGCATGAATTTGTCTTTGGAGAAATATATTACCGTGGTTTCCTTAATGGGGGGTGGGGGCAGGATGTGGATATCAGGGGTGATTAGCTTATGGTCGGATCGGACCAATGAGGAGTTGACTTCAGGTGTGAACACCGGTCTCTCATGTTGGTAATGACTAGGTCTAGGATATCATTGCCCCTGGTGGGGGTGTGGATAAGTTGATCCAGGGCATTGGAGTTTATGAATTCCAGAAAGCGTTGAGCTAAGGAGTTGGTACACGAGTAGTTTCCCCAGTTAATGGTGGGGTAGTTGAAGTCGCCCATTATTAGGGTGTTTGGTTGAACCCTAATATTTTCCAGTACATCAAGAAAAGAGGAGTGAGAATCTTGGGGCATGTTGGGGGATCTGTAGCAAGCTACAATTTGGAATGCAGTTTTGCCCAGAGTTAGTTGCACTTGGATAACCTTGGATGCATTATGCTGAGCAACTAGCCTGGAGGTGTGGATATCCTTAATGAATATGGACACACCTCCGCCTTTGGTGTTTCAGTCCAGGTTACATGGCTGAAAAATGTGGTATGAGTTATAGCCTGGTAGTGCAGGGGTACTCTCTGGAGCCTTGAACCAGGTCTCAGTCACTGCACAGACATACATTTTCTCCATTTTTAAGGAGTGCCTCAAGTGAGTGCATTTAGAGATTTAGACTTCTAGCATTGAGTAGTTTTACCCTCAGTTTTTGCCTGTTCCTGTTACGGTGGTGAATTTGTTATTTGAGCCTTGCCTAAAAAGGCACTATAGGGGCAGCAAGAGCCTTAGCCAGTATCCGGAATCCCAGGGGTGACAGATGCCATGTCGTCCCAAGCAGACAGATACTGGATCCCCTTAGAATGACACCAGAAGCTTAGCCAATTGTTGAAATCAATCATTTTGCCCTTGTACTTCAGCATCATTCAGGGCTATGGCAGAATGCTACTCAGGGCTAGGGTCATACCTGCCTGGGTTACAAGATTGGAGAGCTCTTCCATCTCTCTCTAGCCCAAAGGTTCCTAGAATTAATAAACTCAAATGCTATGGAACAACTTGCTACCACTCCCACAAGAGGGGAAAACATACTGGACCTGATCATCACCAACATGGGGACTCTATGCTCCAGACCAGAAGTGTATCCCTCACTGGTAAGATCAGACCATAAACTAATCTCACTGGATATTCACATCCCGACCCCACCCCCTTGCCCAGAAAACCACAGTGAAAAACTTCTCTAAAGCAAATTTCACACTCCTCAAAACCGAGGTGGAATCCTTCAAAGCCCCCGGGCCTGTGGAAAATATGGCCCAGACCGCAGAATCCTTTATAAATGCATTCTATGAACACCTTCAGGAATGCATGGATCATGCGATCCCAAATAAAACCAAGACCCAATCCTCCAAAGGCAGACGTCCTGTTTGGTGGACCCCAGCCATAAACAAACTATACAATAGAAGGGGGAAGCTACTAAATGACAGAGCAAAATCCCAAAAAGGGAAGGCATCACTGATCAGTATTAGCAAAAAACTACGGGCACTCATAAAATTGTCTAAGGCCAGCATCGAGAGAAAAATTGCACAGGACACTAAGGATAATCACAAGGCTTTCTTTAGTTATGTTAGGAACCTGGGTGGTAATTCCCAGATATGCTCAGAATTAGTCCAAAATGACAAAAAATACACTGAACCCACAGACATTGCCAACATCCTAGCTGACAGGTTTAGTGCAAACCCCCACCAAAGGGCAAATATCTATCCCAGCAGAGTGCTGCCCCTGACATCTCAGATGCTCAGGTAAGAGCCGCCCTCTCCAAAGCAAAAACACAGCATCAATGGGACCAGGCGGTGTCCCGGGCTCGTCCTACATGAACTCCAAGAAGAGCTAAACCCAAACATAAAACTACTGTTCAATCTCAGCCTTACTACAGGATATGTGCCCAAAGAGTGGCGTGCACCAACAGTGGTCCCTCTCCATAAAGGTGGTGCCTCAGCGGATCCTGGAAACTATCGCCCCATAAGCCTGACTAGCTTGGTCTGCAAAGCTATGGAAAGGATCATCATGGACCTCATAAATAAAGATATTGGGGACCTACAGACACTGGATCCTACCCAGTTCGGCTTTGTTAAGGGCAGATCCTGCCTCTTAAACCTGGTTGATTTCTTTGAAACAGTCACCAAGGCCATTGACGAGGGGAAGGTGGTCCACACAGCCTACATGGACCTCACAAAAGCCTTCGATACAATACCCCACTCGGGCATTATAGATAAGCTCACCAGCTTAAATATAAACCCCTATGTCACTAGATGGATTGCAAACTGGCTCAAGGACAGAACCCACATGGTTAGAATTGCTGGAGCCATGTCAGACTCCAAACCAGTTACAAGTGGTGTCCCAAAAGGCTCAGTCCTGGGACCTCTCTTGTTCGGTATATATTTCTCGGAGGTACAGGCCAACACGGAAGGACTGTGGCTGACCAAGTTCGCAGATGACTGCAAACTGGGCGCCATAATCGACTCTCCAGCCGACACAAGCATCCTCCAAAAGGGCCTCATAGAAACAGACAACTGGTGCCAGAGCCATGGCCTCAAGCTAAATGCCAAAAAGTGTATAGTCATCCCCTTTGGCAAAAACAAAGTGCCCACAAATTACTACATAGGTGGTAATCCATTAAGTACAGAAGAAGTAATTAGGGACCGGGGACCCAAGTTGATAGCAATCTCTCATTTGACAACCACGTGGCCAAAGTGGTTAGAAAAACATTTTATATAGCCCACCTAATGATGAAGGGATTCACATCTAGATCAGGGGAGGTCATCGTGCCTCTTTACTCATCCCTCATCAGGCCCATAATTGAGTACAATGCCCCTTTTGGGATGTACCTTACCAGACACCTGCAGCAACTGGAAAGACCCCAAAAGTACCTCACCAAGAGGATCAAAGGGCTCAAACAGATGCCATATGCTGCCCGGTTAAAGAAACTCCAGCTCTACTCGGTGGCATACCGCCTGTTCAGAGGCGATCTGTGCCTGATGTATAAAGCCATGTCCAGCCCGGAATTAATGGACATGCTGCACCTCAGAAAATCCAAATCCCATCGAGCTACGCGCTCAAGAGACTTGAACCTCAGCACTGAAATAAATAGGACATGCTGGAGGGACAGATACATAACCCAGAGGCTCCCTTCACTCTGGAATAAAATCCCAGTCCAGGTTAGGCAGAGTCCCTCAATGACTCTCTTCAAGAGGAATCTTGATGAGTGGATGGGAGATCGTAGGTTTACCCCGGGTATCACTTCTGTGTCACTGTTACACAGAGGCACAGTATACTAACCTCAAAAAAGGGCATAGCAAAATAAATTTAAAATGGGTGGCGAAAGCCAAACACATTCTGGCTAGGCTTATAAATGCCCTAGGGCAGATAGCCTAGTATGAACTTATGAACCTTATTATGAATGTTAACTTGGATGATGGCCAATGACAGAGATGATTCCAGCAAAGAGATGGGTGACATTATGTTTTTTAATAACTTTCCACTTTGGAGAACTCTCTATGCAAACTTACATGTCTGCAGTGGCAGACGTTTCATGTTGAAGCTTGTTTGCATTACAAAGTTGTGCCACGAGGACTATGGGTTATGTGTATGCCGACTCAAGGTGAGACCCATCCTGATTTATTGGCCCGTTGGCATCATTTGTACATTGAGACAGGCTTTTCTTACATAAGACTTATTAGAATATTTTAACCCCCTTGAACTTAAGTTACGTGATGATGTTAATATTTTGCAAGAGAATTTGCAACAGAGATAGGTTGGTGAATTTTGTTTAAATAAGATTGCCGAAGTGTTGAGTACTGTCTCTGTATACGAGATAAAAATGTAACAGGTTAAAACAGGAAAGTTATTAATGGATTACCGTGACTTTCTTCAAGGACACATTTTCAGATCGCCTTGTGAAAGATTGCCCATACAGTCAAGAGATAATGATAGAGGGACAATTAATGGGAATACTCAACGAGATGTGTTCATGAATGACATTGATCACAGGTTAATTCAACAAATTTGATCGATGAGATCATTCCCTTAATCAGTGAGGAAGTAACAACGAATGAGGTTTCTATGGCGACACCTGTTCCACCAATCATTGTTGAACATTTGCCAACCAATGAGAAGACGACTGAGATGACATCAGAAGTGGCAAGTTCACAAGCTGAAATAAGTGTTGACCTTTTAGGCCTGGGGGCGAGGCCTAAAATATTACGAGGATCTACTCGATCTGCATCTGCATTTTTTTTCCAGTGTTCCCGGTCCTTATAAGGAAGAAGTATGAATGCAAGTGGAGCCAGACGCAACAGAGGGATGTGAAACGGAGATGAACAATGACTTGACTAATGGTAATACTATTGTATTTAATCTGTTTAGTGTTTTTCACCTGAACCACTTTCCGTCCTGAATAACGCCTTGAATTTTGTCCCCAGTAGGGCATCAGTATTGAATGAAGTAGTGACTGACTTAATGATGTTTGGTAGAAATGATGCCTTTTTTTACATTCAGTCTGAGACCATGACTAAGACAACTGTCATTGGTCTTCATAAGACCCTCCTGAAGTACACTGACATAATTTAAGGATTCAATAACTGCACCCAGTTTGCAGTCATCTTCAACCTTGGTCAGTCACAGCCCCTTAGCTTGGGCCTGAAGTTCTGAGAAGTATATACCAAGTAGTAGGGGGCCCAGCACTGACCCTTGTGGCACCCCGCTAGTGACAGGTATGTTGGTTGATGTAGAGTCATCCAGTGTGATAGTGTGTGACCAGTTTGTGAGCCAGTTTGGAACCCATCTTAAAACAAAGGGGTTTGCATTCAGTTTGATAAGTTTATTGGTAATACCTGACTGTGGGATTGTGTTAAAGGCCTTTGTCAAGTCGAGGAATGCCGTAAACACATATTTGCCCTTGTTAATGGCCTTGGTCACATGTTTGAAGAAATCCATCAGGTTTAACAGGCCAGATAATGGATTCAGGTTTGGAGGTCACTTATGTCTTTATTTATGAGGTCCGTAATGATACATACATTCCATGGCCCTACAGATGAAGCTCATCAGACTTATGGGTCTATGATTTCCTGGGTCTGTTGCTAAGCCAACTTTGTGTACAGGAATAACTGTTGCCGTTCTCCATTGTGCAGGAACAAAGCCTGTGGTTATGCTATAACTAAATAGGATAATCAATGACAATACTAGTTCATGTTTTAGTTTGTTTAGAAGACAGCCTGGAATGCCATCCGGTGCCATAGAGGCTGTGTTTTTTGCCTTAGATAAGGCTTTAATGAGCTGCTCTTCGGATATGTAGGGTGGGGTGAAGTTGGGGACAAGGTTTGTGATAGGTTTGGAGGAGCTAAACGAGTGAAAATTTCACCTAATCTGTCTGCTAGCAGGTTTGCTATCACTGCGGGATCAGTGTGTGTGATATCGTTAGTCACTAGCTTGGCACACTCTTGGGTATTACTTTTTAGGCTACATATATAGCTGTAAAAGGCCTTGTGGTTATCCTTGGCTGTGATTGCTAAGTTTTTCTCAAAATTAGTCTTAGAGGATCTGAATGTTGTCGTATTTGCCTGATTTGTGGAGGGTGATTTTTCCATTATTGGGACCTCACCTCGGTTTTCTTAAGAAGCAATTTTTGCATTTGTAGTAAAGTTTGTTGATGCTGGATGTCAACCAGGGTGACTACTTTTTGCTTGGGACTCTGGCTTTGATGATGTCTAGAACAGCTGAGTCTGTGCACTTATATCTGCTGCTGTCTATAAAGGCTGCAGGTGGCAAGCCAGGGGTGAATTTACAATTTACCATCTATCGATCCAAATTGCATTTGAATAGGACTAAAGAAGAGTGCTGTTTCACCTGAATAGGGAGTCTGTTCCAGCGAAGGGTTAGTCTGTGCGACACATTGGTTTCTCCAACATGTTTTGCTTAAACGCACCAGCCTCGTAAATTACATTTCACTTTGTTCTTCGGCAGATGCTGAGGGGCGGGGACCTAATGTTACAACTACGAACTTTGATCAGTTTAACAGCGAAGTGGTCACTAATGAAATACAGAGGTCTGACGGCGCACTGATCAACCAAAACCAAGGGACTCTGCAGGGCAGTGCCTTAATCATCGGCACACATTCAATATCCAACCAGGATGATGATTGTCCAGTCGTACACGTTATCGACGAGAGTACACCTCCACCGGCTCAGAGAGCAGTTGGTGCTGCTCCATCTTTAAACGCTATTGTACTGACATCTTCTTTGGATGCTTTACCTTCTTTTTTACAACCTACACTGGCTCCGTTCAGCAATTTGCCTTCTGGTTTGAACCAAACTCATGGAAATGGATCACTTAGTAACTTTCCACAAAACAGTGATGGTATCTCTTCACAGAATAGCAATGGAAATGCTTTCTCACTTTCAGCATGGTTGGACAACAGCTTCCATTTTGGTATGTCTCAGCATACGCATACCTCATCAGACCTTACAGGTGAAGGTAATACTGCTTCTCAAATAGATATTGTAGCAAATTTAAGATTGCTTGATAATTTGTTACTTAAATATAAAAAAACACAGCTTGAGGTAGCGTACTTTAAAGAATGCTTACAACAAAAAATCATACGTTAGGGCTTGCGAAGGGTACAGCACCCGACGGGTCTTATTAAAGACGCACCTTTTCATTTAGAACTAATTAACTTGTTTGATCGACAAGGCTTTGAGCTGCTATATGTAATGATTAAACATTACTCATTGATGGCTGACAAAATCTTGACTCTTGTGAAAGAGGTTGATTCTAAAGTGCTACAGGACTCTCAGTTTGAAAGGTACAAATTTGATTATAACAGAACTTTTTCAAGTATTAATGAACACCTTTCTAAGTTGAGTTCTAATAAGTCTAAAAAACTTGAGCGTGACTGGCATACAAAAAAGGCACTGCCTATCCACCTCTGCCACCAGCACAGATTTGGCAGCTTGGTTTTTCATTACTTGAAGTGAACAGCAGTGACTTGTATTCTAACACAGAGCCGGTTGGTTCACCTCCAGTCAGACAGTCAGACAAATTAGACCATCATCTAACCATGTTGACGTGCACTTTTCAGGTGTCCCGTCTGGAACAGCTGAAATTTGTCAAGAACCTCTGTGCAGGAGTGAAAGATTAATGAATACGTCTAGGGTTAATTATAATTATAATTCTAGGCAGTATCAACAATCTGGTCAGCATCATCGTGAACCTGTTAATAACTTTAACAGGAACCAACAGGATTTTCACAACTACAATTCTATGGGTGCCAAACCCAAACAGCAGAAGGGAACAAAACCACCAAGGTGAATCAACAGTTCCTTGGAGGAGTCGTGTCGGCGACTTTGGAACCACAAGAGTGTGTATTTTGTCCCCTGTTTCGCCAAATTTTTGTTCCTCTTCAACTGAAAGTAATAGCCTACTTGACGATAATAGTCCACCAGTTGGGGAAGATTTAAATATTAGCATTGACCTTTCTGCCAATGGTGAACTTATTTCTTCACGTCCTACAATAATTTTCAATAAAGACAATGACTTTAAGGTCTACAACTTCTCTGACAGTATATTAACATCAGAAATGGTGGACTTTTTATCTAAGGGGTATACTTATGTCCCTTGACATAATATGGACATTAGTAGAGCCATTGTAGAGCTTAAAACTTTCACTAGAAAGCTTAATTTAGGCTTGTGTTTTATGAATTCTGGTGATACCATGACAAGAAGTCTGTTTCATATACCTAGTACATTTAATCCTCCACTTCATCCACTTCTTCAAACTTTTGAACAAATGAGTGAATTGGATTTGAGAAATCTAGCCATTAACAATAATAAAAATCGAAGTAAGGGCAATTACTTAGAGTTACATTCAATCTCAAGATATCAGAATATGTAAACCTGATAAAGGGGGAGGCTTTGTGGTATTCGATAACTTTGATTACACACAACGCATGTTAGCCTTACTTGAGAATGAAACTTACCAAGTTAGTTCCAGGTCTGAAGTCAACAGGGCTTACAGCCTTATAAAATCGTGTATTTATGATTTGTTTATTGAGGGGCGGGTGGATCAATCCATGTTTAACTACATGTGCACTGTGTTTCCTAGGTATCCTACGTTATTCGGAATACTTAAAATCCACAAAGACATTTTTAACCCTCCCATGAGACCCCTTATCGATGGTCGCGGCTCCCCTACTTATGCTTGTTCTAAAGTAGTCGATGTTTTTTTGAAAAAATATGTTTCTTCCGAGCCTCATATATGTAAAAACTCTTGGTCCTTTCTGTCAAAAATCAACGATTTGAGCTTCAATAAGGACTACATTTTTTTAACAATCGATGTGAAGGACCTTTACACCTGTATTCCTCATGACATAGCTGTGGAATGGGTGGCTGAGATAATGAGAAAACATGGTGCTTCCTCTACAGATATTTCTTTAATAATGGAATTATTAGATTTAATATTGTCTAATTACTACTTTATGTTTGACAATAAGTTTTACCTTCAAAAAATAGGCTTGGCTATGGGCTCCCCTTGTGGTGCCAGTGTTGCCAACTTGGTAATGGCCCAATGGGAGTCCAAATTTGTTTTTTCACCGAACAACAACTTAAACGCCATTGTTTACTATACTCGCTTTCTTGACGATATTTTCATTCTGTTAAAGGGTGATGAGATTTTGGCCTCCGAGATTGTTAAGAATTTCAATTCTACTACTGTTTTTTTACAATTTACTTCTACATTTAAAGTGGATTCTATTCCTTATTTGGACATTCTGTTAACAAAGAATGAAAGTTTAGGTTGCTTCACTGCTCAAGTTTATAGAAAAGCAACCTACTCTAATTCTTTCTTACACTTCTCAAGTTGCAACCCATTCCACCAGAAAAGATCTGTTGTAAAGGGTCAATTAGTGAGGGCTTCACGTATCTGTAGTTTACAACTGGACTTCACTAATGAATGTCAGCTTTTGAAACGTATGTTTTTACATCGTGGTTACCCCGAGTTATTAATTGACAACTTAATAGAAGAGGTTGAGCATAAAAGGAACATAGAGCAGTTTAAACCCATCTTGAGTTCTAATAAACCACCTTTTGATATAGTTATTTCTGATGTACAAGACACTCCACCACATGAGGTCTCTAGTCTGACTAATGAACAGTTTTTCCAGCATACTTTTGTTACATCATTTAATGCTCAAACTAAATTTGTTATTGTTATTGTAAAGAATTGGGAACTGTTTAGATGTCACCCTTCTATTTTTGCATTTTTGGGTTCAAAACCACAAATTGTTTTTAAGAAAGGAAGGAATGTTGAAAACTTCCTTGAGAGTCGTAATAGGCCAACTTCCAGAATAACCGGAATGTTTAAATGTGAGAATTGCAACTATTGCAGATATATGGATTGTACCAACCAATTCACAATAAATGGTAACATTTATAAGTTGAAATCTAGATTTAACTGCAATAGTAAATTTCTGGTTTATTTAGCCAAATGTTCTGACTGCCCTGTATTCTATGTGGGCAAAACTGAGCATCGTCTCAGAGATAGGGTGTATGAACATCAGTACGCCATGTCCCACAATAAAAAAGACAACGCTTTGGCTAAACATGTCCACTCGAATCCCACACACAAGTTCAAGTTTTTGGTTGTTGATCAATACACTCAGGATACAAGGGGTAGTCCAGCCTCGTTCAAACTGGAAGAATTGGAGTTATTATGGCAGATTAAGTTAAATGCCTTTAACTACCCAGGTTTGAATGAGACTTGTTCCATCTCTTGTATATTAAAATTAAGTCTGCAAAGATAGAGTATATCTCAGTGTATTGACATTTTTATACACTTTTTTGAACTACTTTATACTTCTAAACATTCTCGTAAAAAGGTATTAACAATTGTATTTTTATATTTTTGTATGTTTAATTATGTTTTTTAGCATGTTTCTTTGAGAAACCATTTGAATGAGCTAGTGTAGGATGTTGTTATATATGTACATTTTTAGGGTACATTTTTTACACATGTATATTTTGCAGAATACATTATTTATTTCTTGTGGAGATATGCTTTTTAAAGATATATATCTAAGATACATACATATGTATTTTTAAAGTCTGTACAACTTTAAATGTAGTTTAATTTTCCCGCACTTTTCTGTTTAAATGGTCTGGGGCTGTGTTGTTAATTTACTTTCTGATGAAGTTTGTTGGTGAACAAACGAAAAGCGCTTAAAAGGTTTTTTGGAATTTCCCCTGTCTGGAACTGTGTCTGTTCATTGTGGATTAAAATTGTTTTTCCTGCCAGTTTGGAGAGCCGCCTAGTCAATCTGTGTTTTTAAATGTTTTGCTTATGTCACAGATGAAGTTTAGATCCTTAGATCAGGTAATTTGAATGCTATTTGTTTTCTGAATGTATAGCAGATTAATAAGGACTGAATGGGTGAATGCCTTATAGGGTAGATATCGATCATCTCTCAGTAGTCTGTAGGAGACTCAGTACAGGGACAGGGCTGTGATGTGGTCCACATAAGACATGTTATTTACACCCTGAGGAACTTATGTGGTCACTCTAGCTGCTGACAAAAGCCTGGTCATGTACATGCCAAAGAGTGCATTGTACTCAATTATTGGTTTAATGAGAGCTGAGTATAATGGGGCTATGATCTCCTTAGATCTCTATGAGTTACCCTTACTTATTGCACCAGATAGAAGGATTTTCTCACCACCAAGGCACATGATGATCGAAGTTCAGATTACTGTCAATAAGAGTTCCCAAATCCTTTATCATTGGGACTACTCTAATCTTAAGAGAGAGTCATCAATGTTATAATTTGCAGGGGTGATCATTTTCCCAAAGGGTATAATATGCATTGTTGTGCAATGCAGTTTAGACCATAGTTTTGCACCAGTTATTTGTCTATCAGTACCTCCTCAAGGATATCTACATCTTTAGGGGATTCATTGATTGCACCCAGCTTGCAGTCTTCAGCCAAAGGCCATCTACATTTACCTTGACTTTAGAGAAGTATACTCCAAACAGGAGAGGTCCCAATATGAGCCCCATGGGCCACCATTAGTAACAGGCCTATTTGTGAAGGTGTATTCCCCCACCTTAACTTAATGTGTCCTAAATGTGAGCCATTTGCCTATCCATCGAGTGACATGGGGATCTGTGTCTACATTAGTGAATCTCTCTAGAATACCCAGGTGAGGTATCATGTCTAAAATCACACTTCTGCCTCAGACCGAAACTCAAAACCCTGCCACTCACTCGACTAATCCCTTCCCTGTTTTGTGCCATCAGCTTGTTAAAATCTTCCCACTTTGAGATCACAGTAAGTCCCTGCCCATCTATCACTTTATATCCTATTCCCACTATTCCCATTGAAAATGTTTTCCCTGTGTAAACTGCAAGTCATCTCTCTGGTTCCTACATCTTAGTAGAATACTGTCCAAGGGCAAAGGGCAGTGGTAAAACTACACACTGACAAGGCAAGAGCAGCAACAGCATACCCCATAACCACTTATCACAAGAATTGTGGAAAAAGGCTACGGTAATGGGGGAGACAACGGCCTCTGTATAGGGACAGATTTTAAATATTGCTCTTATAAGCTAAGAAAGTTGTTAGAATAACAAGATATGTGATTGCATGTATTTTTTTTTTCTGAAGGATATGAAGTCTAAATGCAAATACGTTATTATTTAGTGGCTTCAGTGATTTGCCATAAAAACATAAAATGTATGAGGAATGGACCAAAAATATGAGGCAATCTGGATACTTGAGAGTCTACGTACCCCGGACCAGCCAATCTCACTTTAACGTAATACCGACTTTTAAAAGCCGGTATTGCATTTACAAACATCTCCACCGGTGCTCTGTGTGTGATATTAACTGTAGCAACTGTTACCAGAAAACAGTTTGTTGCAGTTTAAAAGTAAAAGCACAACTATTTTTTTTTCATTTTGTTAATGAGGCAAGAATCTAGACATTCAGCAACAATATGCATAGTTGAGAAGTCTGCACAGCCCCAGACCGGCCGATCCAGATCATTTTTATTTTATTTTGTTTGCATTTGCAGTCAAAGCTCTGCACAACAGCACCAGTGCTCTGTGTATGATCTAAACTGTAGCAACCATTGCTGGAAAACAGTTTGCTGCAGTTTAAAAGTAGAAGAACTATTTATTTCTTTTTTTTTAATGAGGCAAGAATCTGGACATTCTGCAAAAATCGGGATAGTTGAGAAGTCTGCCTGCCAGGACCAGCCTATGCCAACCCCTCTTAAACATAATACCGGCTTTTAAAAGTCGGTATTGTATTTACAGTCAAACCTCTCCACTAGCGCTCTGTGTGTAATTTTAACTGTAGCAACTGTTGCTACAAAACAGTTTGCTACAGTTTAAAAGTAAGAAAAAAACTTTTTTTTTTCGTTTTGAAATAAAATCAGAGCTTTGTAATGCTCTGAGAAGGCAGGGTGTAAACTGTAGCAACTGTTTGCTACATTCGTAACAAACAGATTGCTACAGTGTAAAGGAGGAAATGCCTTTTTTATTTATTTATTTATGTATTTATTTATTTATTTATTTATTACTACAACATGAGCTCTGTGCAGGCAGTCCTCAGATGAGAAACAGCCTAGATTGCATACTTCTCTTCGGGAATGTAAGGACATTCAATATTCACTGCTCGGCATATTCATATTTTTTTTTTTTTGCAATTCCAAGACTGGCACTTACAAGTGTCACAATTATGTAGTGAACCTTATGTATTACTCCTCTTCTGATTAATTGTTAGTAGTCCCTATCAAAATTACCTGAACTGCCCCCCCCCCCCCCCCAGAAAAGTCATATCCCTGATGAAAAAAAAATATGCTTGATTGCAGAAAGCATACCTCTCAACCTCTTAGTGCAAAAAATCTGGACAAAGACCAACAAAATAGGGGGACAAAAAAACAAAAATAAGGACATATTTAGAGTTGCTAGAGTAACAGGGTTCATTTTAACATACATTTTCTAAGGATTTGAAGTCTGAAACTCAAATGTATGTCATGAGTTAGTGACTTCAGTCCTCAGATCATCCCAGTGATTTCCAGAAAAAACACAAATGTTATGAGGAACAGACCAAAAATATGAGCCAAAAAATGGACATTCTGTGAAAATCTGTGCAGTTGAGAGGTTTGGCCCAGAAAGTTTCTCATATATTTGAGGCACCTGACAATGCAGTGTAGAGCTGTCTTGTTCAGCTGTGCATTCCTTTTCAACATCCTAATCCATGTTACTCCATTCTACATGTGATCTGCACTCAGCCTACAGCTGGGCATTCCTCATCAATTATCTCACCCATTAAACAAAATAAAAATAAAATAAATAAGCGTGCATAAGCTTTGCTACTTATTTGTTTGATAACCTGAAACAGCTCTGTGTGTAATTTTAACTGTAGCAACTGTTGCTACAAAACAGTTTGCTGCAGTTTAAAAGTAAGAAAAAACTTTTTTTTTTCGTTTTGAAATAAAATCAGAGCTTTGTAGTGCTCTGAGAAGGCAGGGTGTAAACTGTATCAACTGTTTGCTACATTTGTAACAAACAGATTGCTACAGTGTAAAGGAGGAAATGCCTTTTTTATTTATTTATTTATGTATGTATTTATTTATTTATTTATTTTTTACAACAACATGAGCTCTGTGCAGGCAGTCCTCAGATGAGAAACAGCCTAGATTGCAGACTTCTCTTCGGGAATTTAAGGACATTCAATAACCACTGCTCGGCATATTCATATTTTTTTTTTTGTTTTTTTTTTTTTTGCAGTTCCAAGACTGGCACTTACAAGTGTCACAATTATGTAGTGAACCTTATGTATTACTCCTCTTCTGATTAATTGTTAGTAGTCCCTATCAAAATTACCTGAACTGCCCCCCCCCCCAGAAAAGTCATATCCCTGATGAAAAAAAAATATGCTTGATTGCAAAAAGCATACCTCTCAACCTCTTAGTGCAAAAAATCTGGACAAAGACCAACAAAATAGGGGGACAAAGAACCAAAAATAAGGACATATTTAGAGTTGCTAGAGTAACAGGGTTCATTTTAACATACAATCTGAAGTAGGAGATTCACTTGTCTGCAGCCTGTGGGTTATGGATCCGATATCGGATCCGAACCGGCATGGTTTTCCAGCTATGGATCCGAGCTCTCAGCTCCTCCCCTCACCCATAATGCCCTGCTCTCCCTACATGACCTCAGATCTAGTTTGCCGCGCTGGTGACCAGA
This sequence comes from Protopterus annectens, assembly GCF_019279795.1. Lineage (NCBI taxonomy): Eukaryota > Metazoa > Chordata > Ceratodontiformes > Protopteridae > Protopterus > Protopterus annectens. The sequence goes on along the minus strand of NC_056738.1, from coordinate 426,113,698 downwards.
TTGGTTTTCTTGAGCTCTACAGCTAAGTGGTTTCTAAAGTTGTTCTAGTGTTAAATTTAACTTTTTTTTGAAAGTTTGAGTGAAAGTTTAGGTTTCCCTTTTTGATAGTTAAACTTGTTTAGTTATATTAATCTTTTTTACTTAGTTTCCCTCCCCTCGCTGGTAGCGTAGTGTGTGTTTGGGCCTCTTGTGTGTCTAGTTTACTTTTACTTTTTGCTTTAGTTTAAGTAATATCTAGGCTCTTAGGATGTCAGAACAACCTAAGGCTATTTTTTCGAAGTGCTCCGAGTGTGGCCATAAGCTTTCCCCTGCTGATGGCCACACTCGGTGCGTTCGATGCCTTGGGGTTGAACACCTCACTTCTGGATGTTCCATTTGTGCAGGGTTCAACCCCAGGGCATTGAAGGAGCGGAGGTCTAAGCTAGTCCTGGCGGGACTTTTGCCCCCGGACTCGGCTCCGGCCTCCGCTCCTTCGGGGGGAACCGTGTCTACGGTTACCTCCTCTCCAGCTCCCCCTCCTCCTCCTGGGACTCAACCTCCCTGTAGTGGTTCGGAGGAGAGGGAAGCTAGAAAGAAGGACCGGAGGGAGAAGCACCATAAGCGGCGGGCCGAGACCTCTGTTTCGGCCCCGCCTGCCAAGCGGGCTTTTCCTCCGGCCTCCTTGTCTGCTGGTTCTTCCCCTCCTCGGCTCCGGTCACCCGTGTGCTTTTCACCGGGACCTGAGGAGGAGGAGACCCGATCTCCGTCAAGGCTATCCAGGAGGCACTCAAGGCCTACCTCGGTAGCCTCGTCGAGATCGACCTATAGCTTATCAGACGCTGATCTGGACCGGATGATGAGAAGGTTCATCCAGGCCCAGATGCAGATGGGAGTGCTCTTGCCTTCCCCCCCTCTGGGGGGGAGCTCGACCCCTTTCTTTAAGCCTATTGCTCCTTCTCTGACCCGCTACCCGGGTTTGGAGCAGTTGGAGCCGAGCAGCTTCGGAGCCGGGGGTGGGTCGGCGCCGATAGTACTCGGTACTTCCGACCCTGCCCTCGAGTGCTTCGGATCCGACCTCTCAGAGCCTGGATCCGAGCTTCGGATCCGGGGGGATCAGTGCTCCTTCGGCGCCGTCTGTGTCAGAGCGCACTGTCCCCTCGGATCCGAGCGCTTCGGCGCCGGCTCCGATCCACTCCTCGGATCTGAGGGGGAGCCGATTGTTGAATCCTTTGGTCGAGGTCGGCTCCCCTTCGGCTTTTGATGTAGTGGAGAGGGCCCTGTTGAGGGTCTCCGGACCCCCGGCACTTGCTTCGGCTCCGTCCCGCGCTCCTTCTGCACTGGGCCAGGCTTCCACCATCCGGCCATTGGGACAGCCTGCTCCTTTGCCCCAAGTTGTTCCTTTGGAACAGGTCACTGTTTGCGAGGAGTCCTCTGACAGCCCCCCGGAGGATGCCCCCCGCAAACATACGTGCAAAAGGAGGCACATTGACTCCCCCGAGTCTCTCACAGAAGACACGGACTTGGAGGAAGGGGAAGGCTCCCCAAGATCACCCCCTGAGGATGTCTCATTTGGAGACATCATGGAAATGCTCCGTATAAGGGGTGGGTGGTCTGCCCCCAAGTTTTTCTCGGACGAGTCCGTGTTCTTGGAGGCATTTGAAGCGGGCCCGTCTACCTCTTGGGTGTCCCCTCCTGCCGACCCCCTGGTGGACCTCATTACCACCAGGGCGTGGAAGGAACCGGACACCGTGGAGCCAATCCCAAAAAGGCCCGACCGTATTCTCAGTCCCCCGGCTGACCGTGCCCATTGGAGTAAGGGGCCTCCAGTAGATGCCATGTTGACGGCGGCTGCCACCAGGAGGGAACTTGCTCAGGAGAGTCCCTCAGTCCATCCCCCGAGCAAAGAGTCTCGGATGATGGACCGCTTGGGGAAGCGGATGTTTAGTTCAGCGACCTTTTCAGTAAGAGCGCTGAATTACCTGGCACATGTGATTAGGATGCAGCGCGATATTATTAAAGAATACGCTGCATCCCCCCCAGAGTCCATGTCGGAGGAGGACAAAGTATTGCACTCCACCCGTATGGCGACTCTTAGGTCCGTCACTAATACCTCTATGCGGTTACTGTCCCACGCTACGGAAGGTGCCGCTAGAGCCGCAGGGGCAGGCCTAGTTACTAGACGTCAGGCCTGGCTCCGTCATTGCGATTTCACGGAGCCCTTCAAGGCGTCATTTGCGAATGCCCCCTTCGATGGTTTTGCCCTCTTTGGCAAAACTGTTCGCGATACCTTGACCCAGAGCGAAAAGGACGGGAAGACGCTGTCTGCCGTCGGAATCCGCTTCTCTGTGCCCCAGAGGCCCTATTCTAGGAACCAAAAGGGCCAGAAGAAGATGTGGTTCCAGAAGTCGCAGCAATCCCAGCCCGCTCCGGACAACCAGTCCTTCCGTGGCAGAGGAGGACAGGGAGGACGCCGCCCCAGGGGCAGAGGGGCTCCCAGGAACTTTGGGTCCAGAGAACCCTTCTCTGAATGGCCCGCGCAGCAGCCCTGAAGGGTTGCCCGACTGCTCCACTCTGGAGGCAGTCGGGACGCCGGAGCACCTAGCGGCATGGGAGTCCATAACAACAGACCGCTGGGTCCTCCAAATCATATCCAGAGGATACCGTATTCCATTTCGTCACATGCCAAAATTGAAGTCCCTCCCCGACGTTCCACCCGGTCAGTGGGAGGCCGCTTTGGCAGAAATTGGCCGTCTGCTAAAGAAAAGAGCCATCCAGCCCGTCCCCCCAGACCAGATCGGATCAGGGTTCTACTCCAGGTTCTTTTTAGTGCCAAAAAAGACGGGGGATCTAAGACCAATTTTAGACCTTTCACTCTTGAACCTGACAGTTCCCAAAGAGAAATTCCAAATGGTTACGTTGCAGTCTATTCTCCCCCTTCTGGGAGAAAATCACTGGATGTGCTCCATAGACCTCAAGGATGCGTACTATCATATACTAATGGACAGGCGCTCCAGAAGGTTTCTCCGCTTCCGGCTGGGAGCCAGTCACTACCAATTCCGGGTCCTTCCCTTTGGTCTCACCACAGCCCCCAGGGTGTTCACCAAAGTATTAGCAGTGGTAGCGGCCCACCTGAGGCTTCAGGGGGTGCAGGTCTTTCCCTACCTGGACGACTGGCTTCTCACCGCCCCAGCAAGGCATCTACTACTATTGGCGCGAGACTCCTTTCTCCATCTTGCTCCCCGTCTGGGCATCACAATAAACACAGAAAAATCCAACCTAGCACCCACGCAGTTCATAGATTTTATAGGTGCCAGTTTATACACGAGGTGATTAAGAGCCTTCCTCACTGCGGACAGAATTCAAAATCTGCAGCTCCAGGTGCGGGCCATTCTCCACTCAAGCTCAGTTCCGGCGGAGTTGGTCCTGAGGGCCCTAGGGTCCATGGCGGCAGCAATAGCGCTTCTTCCTCTCGCCAGGTTCAATATGCGCATCCTTCAATGGACACTCCTGGTTCAGTGGTCGTATCTTGCTCTTCCTATGCATCATCCCATTGCGATCAGCAAGGCTTGCAAGCGGTCCCTCCTGTGGTGGCTACACTCTCCAGATCTCCACGGAGGCCGCCCCTTTTGTGCTTCTCCCCCTCTCGCCACGGTGACCACGGACGCCTCCCTCCTCGGGTGGGGGGGGGGCATTTTGCAGGCCGGACGGTCCAAGGCACGTGGAACGATTCAGAGACCTTACTGCATATCAACGTTCTAGAGATGAGAGCAGTGCTCTTAGCGTTGCTAGCACTTCAGACCTTTCTTCCCTTGGGAACAATTGCGATTCAATCGGACAACATGTCTGTTGTCTGGTATATCAACAAGCAAGGAGGAACCAGGTCTTACCCTCTTTGTCGAGAAGCCATGAGAGTGTGGGAATGGGCAATCTCCACCAACCGCTTTCTCATAGCAACGCATATTCCGGGTCGGTCCAACATCCTTGCGGACAAACTCAGTCGCACCATTCTCACCCCTTACGAGTGGTCTCTCAATACTCAGGTAGCGGAACGCATCTTCACACGGTGGGGAACTCCTTGTTGCGATATTTTTGCGTCTCCCTCAAACACCAAGTGCGACAGTTTTTTCGCTCTAATACCTCCTCCCGGAGGTACCCCAAGAGACGCTCTGGTGCATGCTTGGCCACCCGGTCTTCTTTATGCTTACCCCCCCTTGCCTCTGATGCTCCAAGTTCTTCAGAAAGCCTCTCGGTTGGGGTGCAGAATGATTCTCATTGCCCCATTTTGGCCTCGACAGATCTGGTTCCCTTTCCTAAGGTCTCACTCAGTGAATCCTCCTTGGATTCTAGATCCCATTCCGGATCTGATATCTCATCCATCCCGCTTATCACCCACGAATCTGGACAACCTGAAGCTGACCGCTTGGCTGCTCCAGTTCCACTCCTGATCAGGACTCCCGGTATTTTGTCCCCTGTTAAGGCCAACCTAGTGGCGGCTCATAAACCATCCACTAGGAAAGTCTACCGCAGTAAGTGGAAACGGTTCTCCTTGTGGGCGGAGCGGCAAGGCCTAAACCCCTTCACAGTTCCTCTTCCTATGGTGCTTGACTTCTTAACCACTCTTTTTAATGATGGTGCCAGCAGTTCCACGGTCAAAGTACAACTTGCGGCAATTTCTCATTATCATATTGGTCATGACTCCAGTCCACTGATGTCTGCCAAATTGTGTAAGATTTTCCTAAAAGGTACTTTCCTTCTCAGGCCCCCTGTAAAGCAAGTGGTTCCTCCTTGGGACCTTTCTTTGGTCCTCCAGGCCTTGACCGCTCCCCCCTTCGAACCGGCGGCTACGGTAGATCTGAAATTTTTATCTTTCAAGACGGCCTTTTTAGTAGCCATTACTTCGGCCAAGAGAGTCTCAGAACTTCAAGCATTATCAGCCAAACCTCCTTACTTGGTCTTTCATCCGGACCGTGTATACCTCAGGACCAACCCGTCCTTTCTTCCTAAGGTAGCTTCTGAAGCAAACATTAATCAATCCATTAACCTCCTGTTTTCTTTCCTAAATATCAAAACAAGGGTGAATACAAGCTTCATTCCTTAGATGTTCACAGGCAACTTAGATTTTATCTAAACAGGACGGCTGGTCATAGGCAATCCGACCAGTTGTTTATTTCCTTTGCTAAATTTAATTTGGGCAAGCCAATTTCTAAAGTCTCATTATCTTGCTGGATTTCACAGTGCATCTTATTGGCTTATCAAGCTTCTGGAAGGCCTGCACCGGAGGGTGTACATGCCCATTCAACCCGGTCAGTCTCTACCTCGGCCGCCTTTAAGGCTAGGATTCCTCTAGATGATATTTGTTCAGCAGCCACTTGGGCTTCGTCTCATACCTTTATTTCCCACTACAAGTTGGATCTTACATCTAGGGGTAGAGCATCCTTTGGCTCAGCTGTGCTCCGGAATATCCTTCCATGATGGCCGCCCAAGATTCAGGTAGCTGGGGACTCTGTCCCACAGGTTGCAGACAAATGAATCTCCTACTTCAGATTTAGAAGTTATGTACTCACCATAACGTTCCATCTGAGTAGGTGTATTCATTTGTCTGCAACCATCCCGCCCTCCTATCCCCCTGGCCTTTTTCAGTTTCCTGCATATTATGTGTTACCCTTTTCAGGGTATTCATGCTGTTGGCAAACTCGGTCTGAGGTCATGTAGGGAGAGCAGGGCATTATGGGTGAGGGGAGGAGCTGAGAGCTCGGATCCATAGCTAGAAAACCATGCCCGTTCGGATCCGATATCGGATCCATAACCCACAGGTTGCAGACAAATGAATACACCTACTCAGATGGAACGTTATGGTGAGTACATAACTTCTAATTTTCTAAGGATTTGAAGTCTGAAACTCAAATGTATGTCATGAGTTAGTGACTTCAGTCCTCAGATCATCCCAGTGATTTCTAGAAAAAACACAAATGTTATGAGGAACAGACCAAAAATATGAGCCAAAAAATGGACATTCTGTGAAAATCTGTGCAGTTGAGAGGTTTGGCCCAGAAAGTTTCTCATATAGTTGAGGCACCTGACAATGCAGTTTAGAGCTGTCTTATTCAGCTGTACATTCCTTTTCAACATCCTAATCCATGTTACTCCATTCTACATGTGATCTGCACTCAGCCTACAGCTGGGCATTCCTCATCAATTATCTCACCCATTAAACAAAATAAAAATAAAATAAATAAGCGTGCATAAGCTTTGCTACTTATTTGTTTGATAACCTGAAACAGCTCTGTGTGTAATTTTAACTGTAGCAACTGTTGCTACAAAACAGTTTGCTGCAGTTTAAAAGTAAGAAAAAAACTTTTTTTTTTCGTTTTGAAATAAAATCAGAGCTTTGTAGTGCTCTGAGAAGGCAGGGTGTAAACTGTATCAACTGTTTGCTACATTTGTAACAAACAGATTGCTACAGTGTAAAGGAGGAAATGCCTTTTTTATTTATTTATTTATGTATGTATTTATTTATTTATTTATTTTTTACTACAACATGAGCTCTGTGCAGGCAGACTTCAGATGAGAAACAGCCTAGATTGCAGACTTCTCTTCGGGAATGTAAGGACATTCAATATTCACTGCTCGGCATATTCATATTTTTTTTTTTTGTTTTTTTTTTTTGCAATTCCAAGACTGGCACTTACAAGTGTCACAATTATGTAGTGAACCTTATGTATTACTCCTCTTCTGATTAATTGTTAGTAGTCCCTATCAAAATTACCTGAACAGAAAAGTCATATCCCTGATGAAAAAAAAATATGCTTGATTGCAAAAAGCATACCTCTCAACCTCTTAGTGCAAAAAATCTGGACAAAGACCAACAAAATAGGGGGACAAAGAACCAAAAATAAGGACATATTTAGAGTTGCTAGAGTAACAGGGTTCATTTTCATAGAGGTTCATAGATTAGTACTAGGCTAACTGCCCTTGCGAGCCATTTTAAGCCTAGCCAGTTATCCCTTGTGAGACTCAAACCCTGTACCTTGTGTTTGTAAGGCAAACACCTTAACCATTAGGCCACCCTCCCAACCCTTTTAACATACATTTTCTAAGGATTTGAAGTCTGAAACTCAAATGTATGTCATGAGTTAGTGACTTCAGTCCTCAGATTATCCCAGTGATTTCCAGAAAAAACACAAATGTTATGAGGAACAGACCAAAAATATGAGCCAAAAATGGACATTCTGTGAAAATCTGTGCAGTTGAGAGGTTTGGCCCAGAAAGTTTCTCGTATAGTTGAGGCACCTGACAATGCAGTGTAGAGCTGTCTTATTCAGCTGTACATTCCTTTTCAACATCCTAATCCATGTTACTCCATTCTACATGTGATCTGCACTCAGCCTACAGCTGGGCATTCCTCATCAATTATCTCACCCATTAAACAAAATAAAAATAAAATAAATAAGCATGCATAAGCTTTGCTACTTATTTGTTTGATAACCTGAAACATAAAAATCGGTTCATTGGATGATGTGCTTGGCAAGGTACATGCCGAAGGGGGCATTGTACTCGAAAATGGGTCTGATAAGGGAGGCGTACAGGGATGTTATGACCACCTTGTTTCTGGATGAAAACCCCTTATTTATGAGATGGGCCATGTAAAATGCCTTCCGTACAACTGAGGCAACATGGTGGTCAAAAACAAAACATAATCACTGTTTAAATAAAGTTAACAAAAGATGAATATTAAATATTATTAATAAAAAGGTCGCCAACAATAGCAGAGTAACTTTAAGATAAGAACTGCAATGGATAACAAGCTGAAGGAGAGAGAGTTAAAAATGATGTGAGCAGATACAATAGGAATGAGATAAAAGGTGTCTGTGTGTGTGTGTGTATATATATATATATATATATATATATATATATATCATATCTATAATACATATGGTTTACTATTGTTTTTTGAACGGAAAAACATTTTCCATTCAAATAAACAAATAGTAATACCAAATGTAAAAAAAAAATACCTGTGACAATGTTGAACCAAATACTCGATGCATTTGACTGGACATTGTTGTTGAAACCACCACGCGATAGCCCTATAGGAGCTGATGTAAATTAGACTCCTATATGGCAATCACGTTTTTACAGGGGGGCAAGCCCCCCTGCGCCCCCCACACCCCCTCTACTTATATATTCTAACTCCGAGATCACACTACAGTGGGGATGTGGATGAATTTCCACTCCCCACTATACCACAATCTCTGTGCAGATAGTCGACTTACACTTATGCAAATGCAGTAGTTGGGGGGTGGGGGGCACAGCCACCCACATTGGGGAGTGTGGGGTGTGTAGCCCCCCCACATTTTGAAACCAGTTTTTACTGATGTTATATGTTTTAATGTATTTTTAATGGATACACATGTATATAATAGTGCATAAACTGCAATTAGGTGGGGGGCTGCAGCCTCCACACTCCCCACACCCCCCCAACAATATATTCTCACTCCAGGGTCGCACTACCATGGGGAACAGGGCATATACATGCCAGTGCTGTTTTTCGGTCAAATGAGTTTTCAGTCATATGGTTCTTCGGTATTTTGGTCTCAGTCAAATGGGATTTGGTCATATAGGTTCATAGGTTGGTACTAGGCTATCAGCCCTAGGGCCTATGCAAGCCTAGCCATAACAATTCCCTGGATATTTCTTCACACAATATTTACTTCTCTGGACCCCTGTCTAGCAGGGCTACTGACGTGATCCCCGGGGTGAATTTCCTATCTCCCATCCAATCGTCAAGGTTCCTTTTGAAGAGGACCAATGAGACGCTGTGCTTGACATGTATGGGCAGTCTATTCCAGAGTATGGGGAGTCTCTGGGTCAGGAACCTATTCCTCCAGGGTCATGAACTTTCAGTCATATGTAGTGAACTCATATGTATATATATATATATATATATATATATATATATATATATATATATATATATATATATATATATATATGTATATGTGTATGTATATATATATATATATATATATATATATATATATATATATATACACACACACATAGCCATATATGTATGTATGTGTGTGTATGTATATGTAAATGATGAGTGGTCTGAGGCACAACTAAGGGCCACAGCTGAGTTATCAATGTGCAGCTCAGGCTAATTTCTAGTCTTCTGGGGCGTGCAACTACTTATGTTTACAAGTATTTCCAACCTCCGTTATGACCAACAATTTCTAAACACAACTTGGCAACAAGAGATGAAGAAAGCAACTTTATTATACATCTCTAAAAAGAAATAGCACTTTGTCTGACTGCCTCCACCTGTTTGTAATGTGTGTCTATACCCAATTTAGTAAGTGACAACAGCATTAGTCAGAACATTTTGGGTCAGAATATCTGTCACTACAGCTGAATGATTGCATTCTATTTTTCTGGTACTTGTTATCTACTACTGAAAGATGGTGACCATGCAATTGCTTGCATATGGTTGTCTGCAAATTATCTGTTGAAGCAGTCGTTCTGCATCCTAATCTGAATCCAAACTGTTCATCTCCCATCTTAATTTTTGCTACTCTGCATATTCATTTATCAGTCACCCTCTCTTGAACTTTCATGCAGTGTGACAGTATTTATATAGCTCTGTACTGCACACAGTTGTGAATGTACCCCTTTGTCTTGAACACTGGCACCAGTATGCTTATTATTCAGTCTCCTGGGATACACATATCAATGAGTACACTCCAAAGCCAATTGTCTCCTATCCGTCCAGCCTTCCCTAACACCCTTTTTTCCCATTTTTGGACATGGGGTCGGGGGTGTCACTTCACCAGTGAAAATCATCTAGGGCCAAGTTTTACACCACTGGGTGGCTAGCCCCACACAGTAGTTCTTCCACACTACACAATTGCATGCACACTTGCACCTATGGCCAATGTAGAGTGTCTGATACACCTACTGCATGTCTTTGGAATGTGGGAGGAAACCGGATTACCCAGAGGAAACCAACGTGAACACAGGGAGGACATGCAGACTCCACACGGAAGGCACTGCAGCAGAGATTGGTGATTTCGGTGCTGCTATTTTGGAGTGTTCACTGTTTTTATGCGTTTGGAATAAACCTGTTATTACATCTTTGGCAGTTTGGATATCGTTCATTCAGTCTATCATTGAACTGCAGCAGAGATTCAATCCAGGGACACTTTTCACTGAAATTTTTTTTCGCATCTTTTTTTAAGTGTTACATACTTACCTTTATTGTCATTTTCTGAAGATATCATTCTCCTCTGAAAATTAAGTGTCTTAAAGTTTGTTACATTAATTAAAATGTTGAGTAAATATATAAAAAATAGTCACAGAGTTCTCAGTTTGTGGTAAGAGAAGCCTGAGTCAATTGGTTTGCATGTTAATTGTTCTAAAATTGCTACAGTCATCCTTGTATTTCTGTTAATTGTTTTTGATCTTGGACATACTGGATTAAACAATGGGTGCCAGCAGAGGTGAAAATGGTCATATCCAACTTGATGAGGTGCTAAGTGCATTGGTTTCTGGCTTGGTATTGACATTCATTTCATTGAATGAGAGGTTTAAATGCTGAGCTGTTTAAGATGCCGTATGCATTTCAATGTATGCATTTATCTAAATTTGTTAACCAGTGTAATCTATTCATGCATTCATTACAAAGTAGTAAAGTCACATATTGTCTAGGTGCATCATATGGAGAACCAAGCCTTGGCTTAATTGTTTTGGGGTGGGTATATTGTTGTATGAAATAATGCCTATGTCACTTTCTGCAGAATTCCACTCAGTTGTGGAACTCACAGTCATAAGGGAATGTTCGACAAGAGGTTAGTGCATCCTTTCTTTTATTAAATTACTACTTTTTTAAGAATTTCACTTTTTGTGATTGGTGATACTGGGATTATAAATGACTGTCATGATTTGCTACAGGTGACTTGAATTTTGGAGTAAGTTTTACAGATAATGGTGATATTCTACTGTTTAAGCTCTTCTGTAGAGTCGTTACAAGTCACCTGGAAAAACAGTCAGTTTTGTAGGAGATGGCTGCTCAAAGAATTAATGGTACTTGTTTAGGCTACAAACTTGGACATTACAGGTAAGTGAACATTTTTATGTTTGGGATCTTCTGATTTAAACTTTATGTTACTGATGGCATCTCTTATTATGTTTGTATTCATTACTGGAGAAATTTAAGTAGACAGTAGATGCCCTTATATTCACCGCTGCAGTATTCCTTACAAATGGGAATTCCCTGCCGTGAAGTCCTCTAAACTGACCAGTTTACCAAAGTCTACCATTGCTTTAAGGTACACTGATCATCACCTACACAGTCCTTCCATAGGGAAGGGCATAAAGTTGAGTTTCAGGCGTACCATCCTCAGAATGTCTTTGCCACTAGTCTGAATGCTGTTTTAACCATCGGTCTATCACTGTTTTCTGGGGAGGGGGGTTTGCAGTTTTTCTGTTTGTTGGAATTCCTGTGCTTTCTCTTGTGTTCTGGAGTTTTCACAGTTGTAGATAAGTACCGAGTTGGGGTTTTGCTTACTTTTTCTGTTTATTTTGTGCTGTTTGGAGTTAATGTCATCCAGGAAGGGTAAATGCCAGTGTGGGAGACTGATTCCCCATAAAGACCGCCACAGTAAGTCTCTTTTTTCTCTAGGTGGCGCTCACAACTATACGTCCTGCTCAGTTTCTCAGGCATTTGTCTCCAAAACTCTTCATAGCAGGTTTTCTTCCCTTAACTTGTATCTTCAGAACCAGTGTCTTAAGCTTCTTGCTGGAGATACTATGGATGGAACTTCCTGTCCCAAAGGTCAGCCGTTGGGGAAGAAGAAGGTGCATAAGGTAAGGCCAGAATCTTCCGCTGTCCAGCCTTTGCCTGGAGTTTCTCTTGAAGTTGCTATGAACTTGGTGGCTCACCCAGTTGTTTTGTTTTATCAGATTCTTCTACCACATCTGGGTTGAAGGCCAGTGAGGATCTGGTGGGCAGCATGTCCGACGAGGCTTTGCAGGTGTCCATTTTGGGCATTCAGAGGGAACCATGGTTGACTGCTTCCGAGGGCTCTAGAGGGGTTCTGCAGTTTATCTTTAGGGAAGAGTTTTCTACTACTGTTGTGGAATGCCATCCTGAGTCTGGGCCTTCTCTGGTTTACAGGACAGATGTCCCCTTAAAGATGAAGCAGAAGACTAATCATGTTTCTGCTGCTCCTAAGGATCCACAGTGTGTGTAGCAGGCCTTTACTAAGGGGTTATTTAATGCTTTACTGGCATTGAGGCATCCTCAAGGGGTTTTGCTTCTTGCTCCTCTTCTTCCCCTAAAAGGCCCAAGGTATTGAATTCTTCTGAGGTGGATTCTGATGATGACTCCATTGCTTATTCTACCCATATTACTTCTCCTTTAGACTACGGGTCTGAGGAGGAGGATTCTCGTACACTAGATACTCCTTCTGAGGAAATTTCCTTTGGGGACACAATCTCTAGGATGATGGATTTTTTTAAGTGGGATTGTGCCCAGGTTTTGGATATCCATAAGAGGTAGTATGAGTTACTGCAGATGGAATCTCCTAAACCTGCAACCATTCCTCCTGTCTTGCCTGCTTTATTGGATGTTTTTTTTTCCAATGCCTCTAAAGCGCCAGATTATCTGTCCCCTGTTTTCGAAAAGTCTGATAGATTTTATAGGGTGCCTGAGGATTGTTCCTTTTTGTTTAAATGTCCTGCTGCTGACCCCTCTGTGGTGTCTGTAGCCTCTGATAAGCTGTCTCACTTGCTTCCTTCATCCAAGTTGCTGCATTCTGACAAGGACAGTAGAATCATGGATAGGCTGGGTAAGAACTTCTATACTTCAACTACCTTGGCTTTTAGGGCTATTAATTATCAGACACATATCTCTAGGTATGTCTTGGCCCTTCTTTCTCAGGTTTGTCAGCTTCTTTCTGATCTTCCAGACTCTGAGTAAATCTTCAGCTCTTTCCTTGCTTGGGACTTTTTCTCAGGTAGTTTTTCATTCTATCAAATGTAGTTATGATGCAGCAGATGCCTCTTTTGGGCTGCTGCCTTTGGTTCAGTTCTGCAGAAATATTCTTGGCTTAGGCTTCAACCTTTGGCCAATGATATTAAGGCTAAGTTGATGGATGCTCCTCTGGATAATACTCTCTTATTTGATGAAGCAGCTGCAGGTTTCTTTAAGTCTCTTCAGGACAAGGCGAGAACTTTACAGGAGCTTAAGCATGTCTATGTTTCTCATGTGCCTAGATTTCAGTGAAGCTACCCTTCTAATCCAGCCTTTTTCATAGGCAATCTCACCCTCCTCCTAAAGGTAAAAAGGGTAGTAAACAGACTCCTCCTGCTAAGGCCACTCAGACTGCAGGGATTCTTAAGCCTTCCTTTCCTGAGAAACCAGGTGCTATCTGATTTTCCACCTGCTCCCCGCCACATTCCTCTTTCTCTTTGTCTTTCTATTCCTGTTTGGCTCTGACTCGCCAAGGATTCTTGGGTTCTGTCCATCATTCAGCAGGGGTACTTCATGGTTTGTCTTTACTGCTCTCCTTTTATGGTCATTCCTCAGCCTCCTCTGGAACAACTTCCTTTTTCCCGGAAGTTCTTTGAGACCTCTTGTCTCAAGATACTATTCAACAGGTGCCTGTGTCCCAAAGGGGGAAAGGGTTTTATTCCAGAATGTTTCTACTGCCCAGGAAAGAAGGTACTTGGAGGCTTATTCTAGACCTCTCCCATCTCAACACTTTTCTGAAGGTACCTTCCTTTCAGATGTTGTCCCTTCAGTCCCTTTTTCCTACCTTACTCCCTTGGGCCTTTCTGGTGTCTCTAGACCTCAAGGATGCTTATCTCCATATTCCAATCCATCCTCTTTTCAGGAGATTTTTGCATTTCTCTGTTGCTTCCTGGCATTTTCAGTTCTGTGCTTTTCCCTTTCTACTGCCCCAAGGGTATTCACCAAATGCCTCGCTCCTGTGACTGCCTTTTGCAGGCATAAGGGGATCCATATCTTTCCTTATTTGGATGACCTGCTGATTCAGGCTTCTTCTCCAGAGGTCCTTTTGCAAGATCATTTCACCATTCCTTTTCTTCAGAGCCTGGGGTTCACGATAAACTTCAAAAAGTCTTCTCTGACTCCTTCTCAGGATCGTGCCTTTCTGGATTGCACAGACATTAACTCTCATTTCTTTCTTTCAAACTCTTCTTCTCCTGGCCTGTATTACAGACAGGGTGTATCTGAGGGCTCTGGGGTTCATGGCTTCCACCATTCTGATGCTCCCTGTAGAAGAAGTTCCAGTGGTTTCTGAAGTCGGTGTGGCTTCAGCATGTGCATCCTGTAGACTTTCCTGTTCCTCTTCTCCCGTGTCTCAAGAAGGAACTTCTGTGGTGGACTCGGCAATTGTCTCTGGATACGGGCTCCCTTTTCAACCTCAAGTTCCCTCTTAGGCTCTGTTCACAGATGCTTCGATGTGGGATGGGGAGCAATGTTGGACTCCCTGACGGTTCAGGGAGTATGGTCACCTTATCAGCGGAGGGACCACATCAACATCAAAGAGATGAGGGCTCTTATGCTGGCTCTTCAGACCTTTCATCCTCTCTTCTCTCCAGAGCCTTACAAGATATTCACAGACAATACCACAATCATGTGGTATATCAACATATGGGGGGTATAAGATCTTACTATCTTTGCTGGCTGGCACTTCTGGTTTGGGATCTGGTTGTCCAATATCAAGTGACTCTTCAGGCAGTTTATATTCCTTCAGGTCAGACCATTGTGGCAGACAATCTGAGCAGGTTCTTCACTCAATCCCTCAAATGGATGCTTCACATGGATGTGTTTCTGGACATTGTTCACCAGTGGCATACTCCTCAAGTGGCTCTCTTTGCCTGCTTTCTGAACAGACAACTTCCACTGTTTTGTGTCAGAGTCCCAGGTCCTGTGGTATGGAAGGTGGATGCCCTCTCATTTTCTTTGAAGGGGGTGTTTCTTTATGCATTCCATCCCTTTCTTCTCATTCTGAGAGTCCTGTTCAAGATTCAACAGGATGCTCCCAAAATCTTGTTGCTGTCCCCCTTTGGGCCACCACAGCACTTGTTCCCTCTACTTCTACATGTAGCCAAGGGCAATCATCACAAATTACCTCAGAGGGTGGATCTTCTCACACAAGACAAGGGCTCTCTCATCCATCCCCACCTGTCCACGCTTCAACTGACATTGTGCGTGATAGGGTTTTGATCCCTTATAGAAACCTTTTTGCTGAGGACATGCAGCAGGTCCTGCAGGAGGCCAGGAAACCTACTACTAGGAAATCCTACTTGTCTAAATGGAAGAGGTTTTCTCTTTGGTGTCTAAAATGTGACCTGGACCCACTTTCTGTGGATGTTCCTTTGGTTCTGTTTTATTTTTGTGAATTGCTGAATGCTGGTTTTGCCTATTCTTCTACTAAGGCCCACTTATCAGTTCTTTCTGCATGTCTGCCTTTGACTTCCCTGTTAGCTTCTACATTTGAAGCTAAGCAATTTCTTAATGGCGTCCTTAATATTAGGCCTCACAGGAAACCTGTTCCTCCTCCATGGGATCTTAATTTCATTCCGGACAAACTGACTGGGGCTCCTTTTGAGCCTGCTGTTTCAGCTTCCTTCCAATATTGTTCTTGGAAGACTGTTGTTTTGTTAGCTTTTACTTCTGCCAGATGGGTATCTGAGTTCCAAGCCCTTATGGCTTGTCTGCCTTTTTGATATTTCATGAGGACAGGGTGCCCTTGCATACTAATACTTCTTTCATGCCCAGGGTGGTTAATGAGTTGTCACTTAATTTGCCCACTGTTTCCCCTCGCCACATTCTGGCAGTGAGAGGGTGCTGCATACCTTGGATGTACATAGGTCAGATTTTATTTGGATAAAACTAAAACTATTAGAAAATCTTACCAATTATTTCTTTCCTTTCATACTTGGTCTTTAGGTTTGGCTCTTTCCAAGCAAACTATTTCCACTTGGATTTCTAAGGCTATTTCTTTTTGTTACACTTTTCATAGTGAGAGCCTCCCTTCTTATGTTAAGGCTTATTCCACTAGAGCTCTGGCTTCTTCTGGTGCTTTTTTCAAAGGCTTAGACACTAATTCTATTCTTGAAGCTACTACCTGGACTTCTGTGCACCTTTACCAAACATTACCAGATGGATGGCATCTCCAGAGCTAGAGCTGGTTTTGCTGATGCCATTCTTCATGGCTTCTTGGAGGACTCTACTGCTTCCTCCTCCCAAGTTTCTTCTTGAGCTTTTGCACTCTCCCATTTGTAATGAATACTGGAGCAGTGAATGTAAGGACATAGTACAGTTGTGTAAAATCATACTATAATGGTAGATGTCCTTGCCTTCAATGCTGCAATATGCAGACTCTTCCACCACCACCCTAGTCTTGTTTCCTTCCTGAATGTACAGATTCTACTTGGTTTTCCTTAGAGTGCTGTTCCTATTGGGGCAATCAGTTCTGAGGATGGTACACCTGAATGTCATCTTTATGCACTTCCCTACAGAAGGAGTGTGTTGGTGATGTTCAGCGTACCTTAAAGCAACAGTAGTCTTTGGTAAACTGGCCGGTCAGAGGGCTTCATGGCAGGGAATCCCCATTTGTAAGGAATACTGCAGCGGTGAAGGCAAGCACATCTACTGTTATGGTAAGAATTTACACAACTGTACTGCAGTTGATGTACTTCTTGTTTCCATGTTGCATAGTTTATATAGTGTAAAGCTTTGTATTATAGGTTTAATTTTTTATGGGTTGCTAGTTTTCATGCACTCAGTGTGCAGTAATTTCAGTGTGTATTTGTGTTAATGGAGGAATGTTATGTACATTGATAAATGGCTATTTTTCCATTGATTACTTGGGACTTTGGTTTTCTAGGAGTTTTACCATGTTCTTTCTGCTTTGCTCTGCATGATTTTAGCTCAACTGAGAAGATGTGGTCATTGTAGAAGGTTTTAGTGTAGCTTATTAGTTAGATATTTTTTATACAATATTTATTGAGTTTTCCCTTTTATGGATAATGGCAGTATGTTCTAGAATTAGTTTTGTTGAGGAATTGTGAAACCAGAGTTGTCACTTAACTCCTGTGCTGTATGTGGCAGTGATTATGGCCATGTTGCATTTCTCAGATACTATGTAGGTTTTCTGGATGGCTCAATTGAAACAATGGTCCACTTAACACAACAACATGGCTCCAGTGAGACATTCTGGTACATGCTTACAAGCTTACTGAAGGATGCTACAGGTTAGTGCATGTTTTATGTATGACGTTATTTAAATTCTCTTTCATTATTTATGGCAAGTCTTGAGTTTGGAGTATATGGTGTAGGAAGAAATAAGTATGAATGATGCATTCAGTGTATTGTTTGGTGCATAACTAGTAGATTTGTAGGTTTTGAAAGGACTAATGACCACCAGAGTCTTTACAAGTCCAAAATCAAGTATAACTTTTAAATATTACCCTAATTCATGTTAGTAGGAGAATAACCAGATTTTGAACAACATGGATTTCCTAAAGACTAACAAGTATGAAGCTGTAATGTCTGACATCACAGACTGAAGTATGAAACTGTAATGTGTGACATTACAGACTGAAGTATGAAACTCTAATGTCTGACATTACAGACTGAAGTATGAAACTGTAATGTCTGACATTACAGACTGAAGTATGAAACTGTAATGTCTGACATTACAGACTGAAGTATGAAACTGTAATGTCTGACATTACAGACTGAAGTATGAAACTGTAATGTGTGACATTACAGACTGAAGTATGAAACTGTAATGTGTGACATTACAGACTGAAGTATGAAACTGTAATGTGTGACATTACAGACTGACTGCAATGGTCAGTGATTTGCCAGAAAATGAAAACATTTATATAAGGAGAAGAGTACCAATAGGAGGCAAAATCAGGGATAGTTGGGCAGAATGAAGTAGTTAATGACCAGTAATATTGCTTTCATATTTTTTCAGTCTGATGATTTCTGCTGTGGTGTAGGTGGTCAGTTATTTCCACATATTTCTTTACCTGGGTGTAATTTTTTTCTTGGTTCTCATGTTGGCTCTTGGTGCAGTCACGAGTTTATTATATTATATTATGCATTATATTATATTATATTATATTATATTATATTATATTAGTGGGGTGTAGGCACAGGAAACATTTGTAAGGAGGAGATCAAGCATGATATTTGTTTACTGACGTGACTACTGGCAAAGTCTAACTGGTTAGGTGTCCTTTTTTATTGGAGACCCAGGGAGAAAAGTTCCACAGCATTTCAAAAACATTTTCAAAACAATTTTAAAAGCCTTGATAATAAAACAAAACATCTACAGTTTAAATAATTATACCAAGTTGGACATAATATGACAAAATTAGTTAAAACAAAGACAACTTGTATAATAATTTAATTAGAGAAATTTTAGACAGTTTTTAGAAGTAAAAGGTAAACTACTATAATACATACAGGAATTGCAATATGAAGTTAAGGAAATAAGTTACTGCATATCAAGATAAAGTTAGGAAGTGAGTCAAAAGAGGGAGTAAGGAGGTGTAAGGTATGAATTGGAACTTGTTCATATTTAGAAATATTGATATCCTGAGGCTGAACAAAAACAGAGACAGATTTTGGCTAAGAACTATTTCAAAATTGTTTTATTGGACTGGAGGGAGGATATTGATCTGATGGATATAGTTAAGGAGTCCCAGGCCTTAGAAACATGGTTTAAATATAGATCATGCCCTGCAGATTTGATAGGGTTGTGAACAGAAAGGTTTTTCCTCACTGCATCATAGTGATGGAGTACGAACATAGTTGTATAAAATGGTATTCAGTGGCTAGTGTTGCTGCCCACAGCAAGGGGTTCTCTGGTTCGATCCTCGGCTTGGGTGCCTTCTGTGTGGAGTCTGCATGTCCTCCCTGTGGTCGTGTGGGTTTCCTCCGGGTGCTCTGGTTTCCTCCCACATCCCAAAGACATGCTGTAGGTGGATTGGACACACTAAATTGGCCCTAGGCATGAGTGTGTGTGTGTGTGTGTGTGTGTGTGTGTGTGTGTGTGTGTGTGTGTGTGTGTGTGTGTGTGTGTGTGTGTGTGTGTGTGTGTGTGTGTGTGTGTGTGTGTGTGTGTGTGTGTGTGTGTGTGTGTGTGTCTTCTGTGGAAGGTTGGGTGCCGGGCTGGCAACTCGACACCATAAAACTCCACTGCCAATCATGAGCGGACACGTGATCCACTGTGGCGACCCCTAACCGGGAAAAGCCAAAAGAAGAAGAAGTGCTAGACAAGCAGATGAATGCTGGCTAATGTTGTAGGTGAGAAGAAGCTCTGTAGATGTTAGTTGATGGGTTAGTTCTAACCAACTTAGGCTTTCAGTGCTATACAGTAGTGGGTCCTGAAAGGAGCATTTGCTGCAAATTTAGCCACTTTGTTATAGCACTGCTCAAATTTTGCTTTTTCTGCTGCCTAGGAGTTAGTAAAAATGGGTTATTCACCCTGGGAATCACTTCTGTGGCTCTGCTCAACAGTGGCACAGGAAAATCATTTTCTTGGGTCGCAAAAGCCAGGGTACCTTTTTGGCTTGTCTTGTATAGGCCCCAGGGTCGATAGGCTAGTACCAACCTATGATCCATAAACTAGTGAGGGGAGGTGCTAAGTAGTAGAAAAAGTAGCTTTAGTTGTGTTGGTGAGAAAGTTCTTGGATTGCTAAAGCATTCCAAGTTCTGGGTGAGTTTTTTTTATGCATTGGATTATGGCCGGGGATGATCGAAGGATGGGTGTCTTTGTGTGCAAGTTTGTGCATTTTTTGCTATGAATTCAGAGAAGTGTATTCCAAACAGGAGAGCCCTAAGTGCTTAGTTCTGCGGAACACCACTAGTAACAGGCCTATTGGTGGAGGTGGATTCCCCCACCCTAACATTGTGTCCTATCCATAAGCCATTTGACTATCTATCTGGTTACATAGAGATTTATGTCTAAATTTTTGATTTTATCTATAATACCTAAATGAAGTAATGTGTTGAATGCCTTTACCAGGCCGAGGTAGGCAGTATGCACCTTTTTTGCCCATCATGCATGGCTCAAGTGGCCTTTTCCAGGTAGTCCACTGGGTTTAGTAGGTGTGACCTACCACTGGAGAGAGCAGTGAGGACCCATGCTTTAGTAACAGTGGCGGGCTAAGCGGTAGAGGGTATTTCCTGGGGAATAACTAGTCATCTTCAAGTCATATGGACTCTGTCTTCTGCTTGTACCTTATTACTGTCGTATAACACTTTTGAGTAAAGTTATTGTTGTCTACTCTTTTATCTTGAACTTTGGTAACTACTTTAGCCAATTAAATGTTTCTGGCAAGGCTTTTCTGTCTGTACTATAAAGCTGAGAGGTATGCCTTCAGTTATAACTGAAATGTCATGAAATCACAAGAAGTTAATGGCTTTTCTTTTGACAGATTTTTTTTTTGTTTCTAATTAGAACTAGTCAGTACAACTTTATACATACATAAATAAGTAAACAGATGCACATATTCCATGTAAAATTGTAGTTTCATTTATTTTACAAAATAAACAAACAAGCAGACACACACAGGTTCCATGTCAAGTCATTATTTGATTTAATTGACTGTTATAAAACTATCATATCTAGGCATAGATAGATATAATTTAGTGGGCTTACGGTCAGACAGTGTAAATTCCAAGTACAAGCAAGTGTGACATTTTATTGCAAAGTGACAATGTGCCGATGAATCACAACAATGCAAGACATCTATAATACACATTCCTTAGTTTTAAGAACACATTTGCATATAAAACTAAAAAGTAAATAAAAATGAAGAGAGCCGTCTATACTTAAAATAGCCACTCTGTTAAACCATTTATTAATATTTATACGTTACATATGTATGTACATACAAATATTTCAGGCATTACCTATAATGCCATTCTTACATGCAAACTGGTAGTTATAGTTTGACCTCATTTCCGTTTCTTATATTTTTTTCAGCTATCATCTTGCTTGAATTCCATTTCTGCATTTTGCCAAGCTGTTTGACATTCTTTCAGAAAGTCGTATAATTCTTTATTCTGTTTACAATTTTCTGTTTGTGTCTTGCACCATGGCGCTCAGGTTGTGATTCACACTTCTAAAGACTAGTGTGGTCTCCTTTCAGGCCCCCGAGCCGGCGGAAAACAATACTCAAGCCGCTGAATCACTTACAAACGCCTTCTACCAGCACCTGCAGGACTGCATGGATAAGGCAATCCCAAGCAAAACAAAGACTCTTTGTACCAAAGGCAAGCGTCCAGTCTGGTGGACCCCAGCCATAAACAAACTCTACAACAAAAGGAGGAAGCTACTACAAGATAGAGCAAAATCCTTAAAAGGTAAGACACCCTTGATCACTATAAGTAAAAAACTAAGAGCTCTCATAAAATCATCCAAAGCAAATTTCGAGAGAAAAATAGCTAAAGACTCAAAAGACAATCATAAGGCCTTCTTTAGCTATGTTAGAAACCTAGGAGGAAACTCCCAGATATGCTCAGAACTAGTTCAAAATGATGTGAAGATTACTGATCCTACAGACATTGCCAACATACTGGCTGACAGGTTCAGTGCAAACTTCTCCCCTCCCCCAAAAGGAGAGATATCTATACCAAATGAGTGCAGCCCCCAAACATCTCCAGCCCAAGTGAGAACTGCTCTCTCCAAAGCAAAAACACAGCATCCATGGGACCCGATGGTGTCCCGGCTGTGTGCTCCACGAACTCAATGAGGAATTAAACCCACAGCTAGGACAGCTGTTTAATCAAAGTCTTACCTCTGGATGCACTCCAGGAGTGGCGCACTGCAACTGTGGTCCCACTTCACAAAGGCGGTGCCTCCACAGACCCTGGAAATTACCGCCCATTAGCTTGACAAGCCTTATCTGCAAAGCCATGGAGAGGATCATAATGGACCTCATAAATAAAGACATAGGAATTTGCAGACTTTGGATCCAACCCAGTTTGGCTTTGTCAAAGGCAGATCATGCCTTTTAAACTTGGTTGACTTTTTCAAACAGTCACCAAAGCCATTGATGAGGAAAGGCAGTCCATACAGCCTACCTCGATCTGGCTAAGGCCTTCGATACAATACCCCACTGGGTATCATTGAAAAACTCATCAGCTTAAATGTTAACCCATACATCACAAGATGGGTTGCAAACTGGCTGAGTGACAGAACCCACAGGGTCAGAGTTGCTGGCGCCATGTCAGACTCAAAGCCTGTCACAAGTGGTGTCCCACAGGGCTCAGTCCTGGGCCCACTCTTGTTTGGCATCTACTTTTCGAAGTACAAGCAAACACAGGAGGGTTATGGCTGACAAAGTTTGCAGATGACTGCAAACTGGGAGCCATAGTAGAAAACACATCTGACACAGATATCCTTCAGAAGGGTCTCACAGAAACGGATAACTGGTGCCAGAGCCATGGCCTAAAGTTAAATGCCAAAAATGCATAGTCATACCTTCGAAAAACAAGGTTACCCCTAGCTACCAAATAGGTGGCAATCCACTGAGCACAGAAGAAGTTATCAGGGACCTGGGGACCCAGGTTGATAGTAGTCTGTCATTCGACACCCATGTAGCTAAAGTAGTTAGGAAGTCCTTCTACATTGCCCACCTTATCATGAAGGGATTCTCATCTAGATCAAGGGAGGTCATAGTCTCCCTTTACTCATCACTCATCAGACCAATGATTGAGTACAATGCCCCATTCGAATGTATCTGACCCGACACTTGCAGCAGCTGGAGAGGCCACAAAGTTCCTCACCAAAGGATAAAGGGTCTCAAAATCTGTCCTATGCTGCCCGACTGAAAGAACTCCAGCTCTATTCAGTCGCACGCTTGCTCAGAGGTGACCTTTGCCTAACATACAAGGCCATGTCAAACCCAGATTTGATGAATATGCTTCACCTCAAAAATCTAGATCCATCAGAGCCACAAGGCGGAGACTTAAACCTCGACACGGCTATTAATAGGACGTGCTGGAGAGATAGATTCATCACCCAAAGACTCCCTATGCTGTGGAACAAAATCCCGGTACATGTGAGGCAGAGCACCTCGCTGGCCTTGTTCAAGAGAAATCTTGACCAATGGATGGGAGATCGCAGATATACCCCAGGAATTACCTCAGTGTCACTGCTCGACAGAGGCACAGCAAAATAATGGGTATAGTTCCCCATACTAAAGGGGTGGCGTAAGCCACAAAACAATGGGCTAGGCTTATAAATGCCCTCGGGCAGATAGCCTAGTATGAACCTATGAACCTATGAACCTATAAAAGGGTATGTCCACCTCCCACTTACATCAGTATCAAACTAAAATTAATTTGTAAACAAGCAGAGAAAAAAACAGTTGAATAAAGAAATGAGGGAGAATGAATTAAATGATTTGACTCAGAGGTTAAGTTTAATTCATGGTACCTTGGAGAGTACAGCACACATCTATTTGTTGTTTTCATTACTTATTAAAGTAAACAATTAAATGTTTGTTTAAAGGTACCTTGTTATGTGTGCATATAGTTGGTACTCTTACAGGCCGGAAAAAAACACAGTAGGGTGTTTTCTGAAAAAGAAAAATAGTACAGTGTGTAAAGCTAAACTATGCAGTAATGCCATTCAAATGAGATGGATTATAACAATATATTCATCAATAAACTGATGTTTTTATAGGTTCATAGGTTCATACTAGGCTATCTGCCCGAGGGCATTTACAAGCCTAGCCCATCGTTTTGTGGCTTACGCCACCCCTTTAGTATGGGGAACTATACCCATTATTTTGCTGTGCCTCTGTCCAGTAGTGACACTGAGGTAATCCCTGGGGTATATCTGTGATCTCCCATCCATTGGTCAAGATTTCTCTTGAACAAGGCCAGCGAGGTGCTCTGCCTCACATGTACCGGGATTTTGTTCCACAGCATAGGGAGTCTTTGGGTGATGAATCTATCCCTCCAGCACGTCCTATTAATAGCCGTGTCAAGGTTTAAGTCTCCCGCCCTTGTGGCTCTGATGGATCTAGATTTTTTGAGGTGAAGCATATTCATCAAATCTGGGTTTGACATGGCCTTGTATGTTAGGCAAAGGTCACCTCTGAGCAAGCGGTAAGCGACTAAATAGAGCTGGAGTTCTTTCAGTCGGGCAGCATAGGACAGATTTTTGAGACCCTTTATCCTTTTGGTGAGGAACTTTTGTGGCCTCTCCAGCTGCTGCAAGTGTCGGGTCAGATACATTCCGAATGGGGCATTGTACTTACATTCCGAATGGGGCATTGTACGTTTTGTTGGCATATATATTCTGTATGCAGCATGGACATTTGTAATGTACTTGGTAATTATATATTATGTTAAGTTCATGGGTATGTACTAGGCATGCAGTTCAAAAGGCCATTTGTAAGCATAGTCAGCTAAGCTTGAGTGCTGAAATAGTGACCTAAACTCCATGGTCAAGAAGCACCATGTTATATAACCCAGAGAGGATTTATGAATTCCCAGCTATTCATCCAGAATATTACTGAATACAGACCATGTGTAGTATTGCTTTACATGCAGAGGAGGTCTAGTCAGTAAGTGTAGGATTCCTTGGGATAGAAATCTGTTGTGCCAGCCATGTTCTATTTCTGTCTATAAAATATTACAGGCTTTGTTGTGGGTGTTCATGGTGGTGTGTGTTTTATATAGCTGTAAGAGGTCAAGCAGGGTGAAATGGGCCATCTACCCTACTGATGGACAGCATTCTGCCTGCTGAAGAATGGCATACAGAGCAAGAACTGCAGATATCAAAAATGCCATTTCAACCTTTGATGTAAGTATCACCATGAATAGTGGGCAACAGGAAGGATTATGGAAGAGTGTTCATCTGAGCAAACTGTGTAAATATCATAATTTGGGCTTTAACAGAAATTTTACATCTTATACCTTTGGTACCACAGTAAATTGCAGGTAATGTTAGCATGTTCCAGAAGGTTCGTATGTTCATAAGTGTGTACTAGGCTAATGGCCCTGGGTTCTTTACAAGCCTAGTCCATAGAAGTGCCCTGGCACTGTGTCACCCGTCATTAGTTCCCAGTGCCTCTACCAAGTAGAGCCACTATATTGATCCCTGGGGTGAATTTTCTATTTCCAATCCACTCATCAAGATTTCTCTTGAAGAGGGCTAGTGAGGTGCTCTGCTTGACATGTATGGGAAGTCTATTCCAGAGCATGGGCAGTCTCTGGGTTATGAACCTGTCCCTCCAGCATGTTCTATTGATTGTGGTAATGAGGTTGAGGCCTCTGGAGCGTGTGGTGTGGAGGGATTGGGATTTCCTTAGATGTAGCATTTCTAACAGGGCTGGGTCAGACATGGCTTTGTAAGTCAGTGATCACCTTTTAGTACACGATATGAGACAGAGAATAGCTGGAGTTTTTTTGAGTCTGTCCATGTAGGACATGTGTTTAAGGCCTAGGATCCTCTTCATGAGGTGCTTCTGTGGCCTCTCCAGCTGCTGCAGGGTCTATATAAGAACATTGAATATTTAACAGTTCGAATCACTAAAGATTGACCTTTAGTGATCGAACTGTTAAAGCATTGAATGTTCAGAAAAAAATAAATAAATGGTGTAGGGAGGGGGCAAGCCCCCCTGCACCCCCACACCCCCGCTACTTAAATATACCAATTCTGAGACTGCACTACATTGAAGTAAATGGAAATCTTCCCTTACGGAGATTTCCGTTTACTTGTTCGATGTTCGGCAGTTTCGCTATTCCCGTGTCGACAATGTCAGATTTGACATTGTCAGCTTTTGAGAATCTAATATAGACCCCTGCTGCATGTCTCTAGTGAGGTACATGCCAAATAGGGCATTATACTCTAGGATTGGTCTAATGAGGGAGTACTGCACTGTTATAACTTGATATTACTTGTGAACCTCTGCTATCTCTGAAAAAACAAAACCAAAAAAAAATCTTGCTTTTTTTCTCACTTTTCTGAGATTTAAAAAAGTTCAAGTTTTACAGGCTTGCTGTTCTTGAACTGTTTTGTAAGTTTCTGTGAGGCCATTTTTGCTTGGGCTAAAGGAAAGTCTCTCTGTTGATCAGTGGCAGTGATAAACATTGAGCTGCTTCCCTGCCCCCGTGGGAGTGGTTACTGACTTGAAACCGTAGTTTTATTGGCCAAAAGGGGTCATTTCCAAAACTCCTTCATCTTCCTCTCTTAAAACCTAGTTGCCTCATGGTTTTGGCATCTTTTCAGGCTTGTTGGCTGTTGGTGAAGCACCCACCAAGAGGAGAAAACGCTGTGAGAAGAAAGGAGCCACTTTTGAGATTTTAAGTATTTTTCCTCTGTTTATTTGATAAGTTTATCTGCATAGCTGCCTAGTTTGAGCATTTTCTGGCTTGTTAAACTTGATTTCTGCATTAGTAGCTGTATTTAGAGCACAACCAAAAGCTGTATACTGAATTTCCTGTTTGCACTTAATTTTAAAATCGTTTTTTCTCAAAACTTGCATATTTTCTGTCTTTGACCTAGCACTCTTGTGTGGGGTCATTTACTGCACTGTTATAACTTGATATTACTTGTGAACCTCTGCTATCTCTGAAAAACAAAAACAAAAAATCTTGCTTTTTTCCCACTTTTCTGAGATTTAAAAAAGTTCAAGTTACAGGCTTGCTGTTCTTGAACTGTTTTGTAAGTTTCTGTGAGGCCATTTTTGCTTGGGCTAAAGGAAAGTCTCTCTGTTGATCAGTGGCAGTGATAAACATTGAGCTGCTTCCCTGCCCCCCGTGGGAGTGGTTACTGACTTGAAACTGTAGTTTTATTGGCCGTATTGGGTCAATTCCTGGCTCTTTCCAGTCCCTGCTATCAAGCACGCTTTAGCGTGCTTTAGCGAGATTTAGCGCGGAGTTGCCACTAGAGCAGCATCGGGCAGCGCTGGTTTAACAAGGTTAAACTTTTTCTGGTTCCATAAAGTCTGTTCTTCATTTTTTCCCTTAGAACTGCTCTACTAGTAATCTAAACAGTATGTCCCTTAACTAAAAAGTGCAGCACTTGTTCCTAAAAGCTTTTATTTGTCTTAATAGCATCTTCTTTTCAGGTTTAGCACTTCTGTATTATATAAAGTCCCTCACTAGCAAACCCCCCCCCCAGGAGTACCCACTTCCTTACTAAGTCCTCTCTTATTCAGTTATACCCCTAACTTCTAAATTTCTCTAGCATGTCGAAGGGCCAGGTGCTGGCGTCCTCTCCTGTCCAGTTGGTGAATTTGGGAATATTGAGGCAATGTTACAATTGCCTCATGTACACTGACAACCCTCTCCTCCTCCCACATAACACAAATACTTACGAGAGATGCAGCTATTTAGCCAAACTGGAGGCTAAGCTCTCTCAACTCAGGACTGGCAAGACCAGACAGGAGAAGGCAACTACACACACCACAAAACCAGTCTCACATAATGCTATCACAACAATGAATCAAACACATAAACACACAAAGTCATACTCGGAGGCTCTGAGCAAAAATTTACCTAAACAGCAGAGGCCTCCAAAGCAGACATCCAAGCAACTGCCACCTCATGACATACCACAGGCAACACATAAACCACAAAATCAGTGTGCAAAGCAGTCACAGCCCTTAAAGCCAAATACAACACCAAACATACTTGTCATAGGTGACTCCATAGTCAGACACACTGGCGTCCCACTCACCAGGCTGAACAAGGAGAGAGTCACAGTAAGCTGCCTATCGGGCGCTAGAATCCGCCACATAACACAAGCACTCGGGTCACTCCACAGCAAGTACAAATATGACACAGTCATTGTCCATGCTGGTGTGAACGACCTGAGATGTACCTCCCTGGACTACATGAAAAGAGACATAGAGGAGCTCTCTGATTATGTAGCCCAGGCAGGTATGACCCTGACCCTGAGCAGTAGCCTTCCTTCACCAAGAATGATGCCACAACATAAAGACAAGATGATCAGCTTTAACAATTGGCTTAAATTCTGGTGTCATTCAAAGGGGATCTAGTGTCTGTCTGCCTGGGATGACATGCTTGACAAGCCACGCTGCTTCGCAAGGGACGGCTTGCACCTGTCACCCCTGGGATTCCGGATATTGGCTAAGGCTCTTGCCACCCCCATAGTGCCTTTTTTAGGCAAGGCTCAAATTCTAAACCTACCACCCTAGAAAACAAAAATGGGAAGAAACTAAGGGTAATGCTGCTCAATGCCAGAAGTCGAAATCTCAAAATGCACGCTCTCGAGGCCCTTCTCAGTATGGAGAACATCGATGTCTGTGCTGTGACTGAAACCTGGTTCAAGGCTCCTGAGAGCACACCGGCACTATCAGGTTTTACCTCATATCATGCATTCCGGCCCCAAAACCCGGACCACACCACAAAAGGAGGGGGTGTATCCATATTCATCAAGGATACCCACACCTCCAGGTTGGTGGCAACGCATGAAGCATCGGAAACCATCCAGGTGCAATTAACCATAGGCAAAACTGCTCTACAATTTGTAGCATGCTACAGGCCACCCTCTCAAACTCAGGAACCCCACACAGCCTTCCTGAAGACACTGGAGGGTATAAATGTATCCCCAAACACCATTATATTGGGTGACTTCAACTACCCGAATATAGACTGGGAACATTATTCAAGCCCCAACTTTCTAGCCCAAAGGTTCCTGGAGTTCATAAATTCAAATGCCATGGAACAACTAGTCACCGTTCCCACAAGAGGAGAAAATATACTAGATCTCATCATCACAAACATGGGGACAAAATGCTCCACGCTGGAAGTATATCCCTCATTGGTGAGATCAGATCACAAACTTATCTCACTGGAAATCCACATCCCGCCCCCACCCCAAACAAAAAAGACCACAGTGAAGAACTTCTCTAAAGCAAACTTCACACTACTCAAGACTGGTGTGGTATCCTTCAAGGCCCCCGAGCCAGTGGAAACCACAACCCAAGATGCGGAAGCCCTTACAAATGCCTTCTACGAACACCTCCAGGACTGCATGGATCAGGCAATCCCTAATAAAACCAAGACTCTTTCCACCAAGGGCAAACGTCCAGTCTGGTGGACCCCAGCCATAAACAAACTTTACAATAAGCAGAGAAAGCTGTTACATGATAGAGCAAAATCCATAAAAGAGAAGACACCCTTGATCATTATTAGTAAAAAAATACGAGCATTCATAAAATCATCCAAGGCCAAATTTGAGAGAAAAATTGCAATAGATTCAAAAGACAATCATAAGGCCTTCTTCAGCTATGTTAGAAACCTGGGTGGAAACTCCCAGATATGCGCAGAATTAGTCCAAAATGATAGAAAAATCACTGAACCCACAGACATTGCCAACATACTGGCAGACAGGTTCAGTGCAAACTTCACCCCCCTCCCCCCCCCCAAAATGAGAGATAACTATCCCAACGGAGTGTAGCCTCGCAGACATCTCTAATGCGCAGGTGAAAGCTGCTCTCTCTAAAGCTAAAAACACAGCATCAATGGGACCGGATGGTGTCCCCGGCAGTGTGCTACATGAACTCAACGAGAAACTAAACCCGCATATAAGGCAGCTGTTTAATCTTAGCCTTACCACAGGATACGTGCCCAAGGAGTGGCGTACGGCAACAGTGGTCCCACTCCACAAAGGCGGTACCTCTACGGACCCTGGAAATTACCGCCCCATAAGCTTAACAAGCCTGGTCTGCAAAGCTATGGAGAGGATCATAATGGAACTCATAAACAAAGACATAGGGGACTTGCAGACATTGGACCCAATCCAGTTTGGCTTTGTCAAGGGCAGATCATGCCTTTTGAACTTGGTCGACTTCTTCGAAACAGTCACCAAGGCTATTGATGAGGGAAAGGCAGTCCATACAGCCTACCTTGACCTTGCAAAAGCTTTCAACACAATACCCCACTCTGGTATTATAGAGAAACTTACCAGCTTAAATGTAAACCCATATGTCACAAGATGGGTTGCAAACTGGCTGAAGGACAGAACCCACAGGGTTAGAGTTGCTGGCGCCATGTCAGACTCCAAGCCAGTCACAAGTGGGGTCCCACAGGGCTCAGTCCTTGGCCCCCTGTTGTTCGGCATCTACTTCTCAGAAGTACAGGCAAACATAGGAGGACTATGGCTGACAAGGTTTGCAGATGACTGCAAACTGGGCGCCATAGTGGAAAGTACATCGGACACAGATATCCTTCAGAGGGGTCTCACGGAAACTGATAACTGGTGCCAGAGCCATGGCCTGAAGTTAAATGCCAAAAAATGTATAGTCATACCCTTCGGGAAAAACAAGGTAACCCCAAGCTACCATATAGGTGGCAATCCATTAAGCACAGAAGAGGTTATCAGGGACCTGGGGACCCAGGTTGACAGTGGCCTTTCTTTGACACTCACATTGCTAAAGTGGTTAGAAAGACCTTCTACATTGCCCACCTGATCATGAAGGGATTCACATCCAGATCAAGTGAGGTCATTGTTCCCCTGTACTCTTCACTTATCAGACCAATGATCGAGTACAATGCCCCATTCGGGATGTATCTCACCCGACACCTGCAGCAATTGGAGAGACCCCAAAAGTTCCTCACCAAAAGGATAAAGGGATTCCAAAATCTGTCATATGCTGCCAGACTGAAGAAACTCCAGCTCTATTCAGTCGCATACCGCTTGCTCAGAGGTGACCTGTGCCTGACATACAAGGCCATGTCCAACCCGGAATTAATGAACATGCTCCACCTCAAAAAATCCAAATCTACCAGATCCACTAGAGCAAGCGACTTAAACCTTAGCACAGATATAAATAGGACATGCTGGAGGGATAGATTTGTCACCCAGAGACTCCCTATGCTGTGGAATAAAATCCCAGTCCATGTGAGGCAGAGCACCTCGATGGCTCTGTTCAAGAGAAATCTTGACCGGTGGATGGGAGATCGTAGGTTTACCCCGGGAATCATCTGTGTGTCACTGCTGGACAGAGGCACAACAAACTAATGGGCACAGTATTTTTTAACATAAGGGGTGGCGTAAGCCACAAAACTTTGGGCTAGGCTTATAAATGCCTTAGGGCAGATAGCCTAGTATAAACCTATGAAACCTATGAAATGATGACCTCTTTCTTCCTGGATGGAAAACCCTTAGTAATGAGATGTGCCACATTTAAGGACTTTCTCACCACAGTGGCAATGTGGATATCAAAGGAGAGGTTGCTGTCAACTAGTGTCCATAGATCTCTTATAACTCCTTCAGTGTTCAGTGACCTCCCATCAATGTGGTAATTAGTGGGAACTTAGTTTTTCCTAAAGGTGAAGAAGCATTTTTTGGCATTAAGCTTAAGGCCATGGTTTCCACAACAGTCATTGGTCTCAGTGAGGACTTGCTGTAGGATGTCTGCATCAGTTGTGGAGTTAATAATGGCTCCCAACTTGCAGTCATCTGTAAATTTGGTCAGCTAGAGTTTCTTTGTGTTGGCTTGGACTTATGAGAAGTAGATGCCAAACAGGAGAGAACCCAGGACTGATCCCTGTAGGACTCCACTCATGACTGGTCAGCAGTCTGACTTGGAGTCCACTACTTTCACAGTGTGTGTTCTATCTGTGAGCCAATTTGCAATCCACTTAATGATATAGGGGTTGATGCCTAGTTTGTTTATTTTGTCAATAATTCCTGAGTGAGGAATGGTATCAAAGGCCTTGGCCAGATCGAGGTAGGCTGTATGAACTGCCTTACCTTCATCCACCGCTCTGGTGACTGACTCAAAGAAGTCAACCAGGTTGAGCATGATCTACCTTTCACAACACCAAATTGCATGGGATGTAGAGTTTGGAGATTCCCTATATCCTTGTTAATTAAGTCCATGATGATGTGCTCTATGGCCATATCAGACTTGTCAAGCTAATGGGGCGATAATTTCCAGAGTCTGTAGTCACTACTCTTTTATAGAGAGGGATGACTGTAGCTTTCCAGGGTCTGTAGTCACTACTCCTTTACGGAGAGGGATGACTGTAGGTAATATATAAGACAGGGGTTTCTATTTGCATGGAAAAGCACCAGCAAGGTACAAGGTGATCAAACATGCATGAAGCTCCAGTCAACAAAAGGTATTGTTGAAAGGTGCAATATGTGTCTTACAGGTTACACCCAAGTTCGGCAAATAAAAGACAACAATGTTAAAAGGTCACTGGCTTGTTTCTAAACTGTGTTCCTTGCTTCGGACCAAATTGTAAATGTTGTCACCCATCTCTTCGGACTGAAATGTAAATGTTGCCACCCATTTTTTCAAACTTCTCCCGTTTTGTGACATCACAGTCAGGTCCGACCCAAGTATTACTTTCCTTTGTATACCCTCTCCCATTCCTGTTTTGTTTCCCGTGCATAAATGTAGACTTTGATGTTATAGTTCCTAGTGATTTTCAGTAAGAACTAAGAGTGTTTTTAAGTCCCAGGCTTTCAGCATATGAGTACATCTGCAGCAATCAGGTTGGAGTTGTTACATTTCTGTTGAGTCGCAACAGTTATAAAATATATTTTTCCCGCCTTTGAGTTAATGTCAGAAGCACTGAAATGTTTAAAACATCACAATGTAACTCTAGCAAGTCATTTTACATTTCTAGCAAAGGGATTGCTACAGTTAAAGATTATTGCCATCTTCTTTTTAGCATTTGCGTTCATGTAAGAAGTGCTACAGCGCTTACTGTATCCAATGTATCAAAACATAACTGTAGCAAGCCTTTTGCCACCAATATAAAATGTTCTGCTACAGTTACAAAATGATCATTTCATTCCTTTTTATTTCAATATATGCGGTCACGTAAGAAGCGCCGAAGCACCAAAATGCTTACTTATCCAATGTATCACAATGGAACTGTAGCAAGCCCTTTGCCAGAAATGTAAAACGGCCTTGCTACAGTTGTACACAGATAACTGCTTTTTTATCCATTTATGTTGAACTGGTTATGCATTAGCATGCATTTTTATGATGGGTGTGCAGCTTGTGACTCAAATATCTGTGATAATTTAGTCCCTTCATTGCTAGTTGATTTGCCAGAAAACAAACAGTTTTACCAAGACGGTGAGACCACACATATGAGAAGAAAATCTGGACGGTTCAGGTGTAATCTGGTCATGCCAGAAGTGCTTACAGTTTTGGAATATTACTATAGCAAGTTCATTTTACATTTCTGGCAAAGGGCTTGCTAAAGTTACAAACAGATCATTACCGTTTTTTATTTTAATATCTGTATTCGTGTAAGAAGCACTAAAGCTCTGCATTAATGTGGCAGAGCATAGCTGTAGCAAATGCTTTGCAAGACATATAAAATGGGCTTGCTACAGTAACAAACAGATCTTTTCTGTTTCCTTTCTTTTTTTAACCATTTCTGGTCATTCTGAGTAACAGGTTATGCAGATCTATACATGTAATCAATTTCAAAGAGGCCCAGCCCTCCTTCGGAACGGGGAATATATAATCTTGGTAATTGGCCATGGTGGTGCAGCGGTTAGCATTGTCGCCTGACAGCAAGAGGTTCTCCAGTTTGATTCTCAGCTGGAGTAACTTCTTTGCAAATTCTGCATGTCCTCCCCATGGTCAAGTGAACTTTAAAAGACATGCCAGTAGGTGCAGGGATGTGCTTTCTCTGAAGATTGGTCACCAGGCTGGCAACTTGACACCGTAAAAATCCACTGCCAATCATTAGTGGACCAGTGATCCACTGTGGCAATCCCTAACCAAGAGAAGCCAAAAAAGATTTGGTGAGCATGAAGCATCCTTCTTGTTTTCCTATCTAATCTATCCAAACATGTTTTGGGGCCAATCAATCACTCCAAAACTGAAAGTTAGGACAGGAAGAGCAAATTGGTTTATGGCTTGGATTTTGTTCCTAGATGTCAGTGCTGTTTTCAGAATTAATTTAAGCCTTCTAAAGTATTCTTTACTAAGTTTTATTCACATTTGTTCATGTTTTTTTTTTCCCCATAATAAATTTTTATTGAAATATATTTTCCAAAAACATTACAAAAATACAATAAACATCACACACATAATACACTATAACTACTACAAACCATTTATACGATATCTACATGAAATGCTTCCTATATTTAATATATTCCTAAAATCAGTATCATGCTAATATAATATTGAAGACCTTTTCCCATATTTTCGGGTTATTAATATTTTTGTTAGTTTGTTTCAGAAGTAATTTATGTGCTAGTATATGTTTTATAGCCACAAGCTTAAAATTATTCCATGATGTCTTATGTGGTTCTAGCCAATTTGTGGCTATATAGAGTTTCATCAGCAAAACAATATTCATACAAATAATAGTTTGCGATCTGGAAAGCTCTCTTGGAGGAATGTGTAGAATCATAAATTCCCATGACAGTGTAGAACTTTGATAACCCATCTTTTGCAGTTGTACTTTAAGAGAGTTCCAAAGTTTATATACGCATTTACAACTCCAGAACATATGAAGAAGATCCGCTGTTTGATCTGCACAGTATGGACAAATTGGAGAATTCCTAGGGTTAAATTTATGTAATCTAAGATGTGTGTAATATGCATTGTTCCAAATCATCAATTGCGTGTACATCAGTTTTGAAAAGAAACTGATTTCCTAGTTATATCAATTGCTTTTAATATCTGATTGTCTGTTACTGTTACTTTGTTTACCCAATACTCTGAAAGCAAAATTTTGTCCTGAAATTTCAAATCCTTAATTAATTTGTATGCAGTTGCTATAAATTTAGTGTCTTGTTGGATAGCTTGCCACAATTCAGAGCACTTATCCACAAATCCGGCTGCAGGTTTAAAGTTCCTAAAATAGCTCAAGGCAAGTTCTTTAACTTGTCTCATTATAACAATGTAACTTCTAGGTAGATTCATTTCCTGTCTAATTTGTAAAGCCGATAAGTCAAGTTTATTAAAAACATCAAATAGAGTCAGATAACTATTAATGGAAATTTGCTGAGATCGATCAGCTGATTATTTAGTTTAAAATTAGGATTCCTGTGGAAAGGTTGAAGAGCCATCATATATTGCAATAAATCTACGGACGGAAATAAAGTTTGCAAAGATGAGACACAGGTTATTATGTGGTCCATGACCCCATATTTTATCAGACTAATTTTGTCCATAAAGGGTAATGCTTTAGGATTTATTTTCCTATCCAAAATATGCTTATGATTCAAGACCACCCAAGTTGGTATCCATTTTGTATTCGTTACATCATAATTAGCAATTCTTAAAATTTGATTAGCGTTTACAATCAAATAATATGCTTCAAAGTTTGGTAGCTCAAGTCCCCCTCTTGTTTTAGGGGTCATTAATTTCTCATAAGATAGTCTAGTTCTTTTTGGGTTCCAGATAAATTTAGCTAGATCTTTATGCATTTGTTTAAAAACAATTGGGCAGACCTAAATATGTATAACATTCGTGGTAGTATATTCATTTTCACTATTGATACTTTTGCTAATACCGGTAGTTTTAAATTCTTCCATCTGTCACAGTCAGCTATTATGTGTTCCCATACTCGTTTAACATTATTGTTATAAAAGTCCTTATTATCGTAGAGAAGTTGATACCCAAATATTTAATATTTTCTTTACATGTTAACTTCTCCATCAGGGCCATTAATGAAAAAGGTTTTGGGGTTCTTAACGGGAAATATTAGATGTGAGAGTGTTCAATCTCGCCTTGGTTATTACACATGGGTTCGGAGCCGATCCTCGGCTCCGTGCCGGCCGACTGCAAGCTCTGCATCGAGAAGAAGCTCGAGGACATCTAATACCCACAATCCCCCTCTGCCTTTACCTCAGATCTAGTTTGCCGCTGCTGCATTCGCATCGCTGGAGGCTAGCTCGAGGGTTTTCAGATAAGATTTTAACTTTTTTGGTTAAATTTTCAAGAGAACTTGTTTAAGATCACTAGTTATTGTAGTTAGTGTATGGTGTGTAGAGTAGACAGAAATTCTCGGTACCGTTAACTTAGTTTAACTTAGTTTAACTATATAACTGGTATAGAGTTTTTTTCGGGGCCTACCACCCCTACTTGGATTTGACAAACGGACTTACATATGTACCGGATTTGACTGTTTTTCCTGGATTGACTGTTACTGGACTTGACTGTTTTTTTCTCTTACTTCATTATGTCTGAGAAAATGAAATCTGGTTTCAAACGTTGTCAGTGTGGCCAAAAGATGTCGGTCACGGACAACCACAGTTCCTGTGTCTACTGCCTTGGCCCTCTCCACTTACAAGAGGACTGTTCTATTTGTCACTCTTTTAGTGGGAGGGTCATGACAGATAGGCGCAGGAAACTAATGGACAGAGGTTTGTTGAAACCCTCTTTCCAGGAGGCTCTGGATGCTTCAGACCAGGCATCCAAATCCTCGAGGGAATCGAAGACGTCGGAGCCCAAGTCATCGGCTCCGAGCTCTTCGGGCAAAGTTAGATCACCGGTTCCACAGACTTCGGGGCCGAGTGTTCAACTGTTGGCAGTTTCCGAGCCTCGAGTCTTGGAACCGGTGACGGAGCTCCCTCCACCGACTCTGCTGAGGTCGGCTCCGTCTTCGATCCCTTTGACTCGTTCTTCCAGGGCCCTTTCCAACACCGATGTGGACCGTGTGGTGCAGAAATTGATGGAGCATACGGCCCTATCCAAGCTTATCTCGGTCTCCTCTCAGTTGATGTCGAGACTTGAAGGCCTGCCACTATCTCCATCTGTTCCTCCTCCGAGACCTGTCCAGTCTTCGGAGCCAGAAGAAGCTGAACTGATGATTGTGGAGCCCTCGGTGCCAGAACCGTCCTTTTCTCGGTCGGCACCGTTCACCTCGACTCCATCCGATCCGGTACTGGAGTCTCGGGGCCGAAGATCCATCCTTGGTTCCGGGACCGAGAGTCGGACCGATGTTTCGTTCCGACGCTCCCTCGGGCCTCGGCGGATCGACTCGGTTCCGTCCTCGGGTCGGTGCCTTCGGTTCCTGTTTCGGGGATTCTTCCCATTTCTTCGGAACCGGGAGATACCTCGACTCGGGACCCGGGGGCCTTCGACCTCATGAGGAAGGTGTTGTCTACCCAGACAACCACATCAGCAGGAACAGCTTCTCCTCCCCACAAAGGACCGTTATCCTCCTCTGCACCCAAGGCCACGTCCAAGCGTCGGGCACCAGTGTCTCAGCCACCCCTGGAGGGTGCCCCCTCTTCCTCGGAGGCTTCTTCGGATGCTCCCCATGAAGAAGTCCCTAGGAAAAGATTGTGTAAGAGGAGACACTTGGATTTTCCACAAGAATCCTTGACATCTGATACTGACTTACATGAGTCAGAAGGGTCCCCTAAGTCACCTTCAGAAGATGTCTCTTTTTCTGACATCTTGGAGATCCTAAAACAGAGAGGTGACTGGCAAGCCCTCCCCCCTTCTGAGGATGAGTCAGTTTTGCTGAAGGCATTTGGTGCTCGCCCTTCCTCCTCCTGGGTCACTCCGCCCTTCGATGAGTTAATGGAGTTGATTGCTCGAAGGGCGTGGGAGACACCTGACACGGTGGAACCAGTCCCTAGGAAGCCAAATAAGTACATTACGGCACCACAGGACAAGGCTTACCTCACCAAAGGAGTTCCAGTAGACGCCATGGTGGTGGCAGCGGCCACGAAAAGGAGATGTCGGAGTCTTCCTCATCTGTCCATCCGCCTAACAAAGATTCTAGGACCATGGACAGATACGGGAAGCGCATTTTCAGTTCAGCGGCTTTCTCTATGCGTTCCCTGAACTATTTGACTCATTTTACAAGTTTACAGAGGGATCTAGTCAAAGAGTTGGGAGATACCCTCCAGGGTACTACAGATGCTGCTGTTTCAGAGAAAGTTACAGCGCATCTCAACACCCTTACTTCCATTGTAAACTCGTCCATGAGGCTGATATCCTACGCAGCTGAAGGATCGAGTAGGGCAGCGGCTTCAGCGATTGCTCTTCCTAGGCAATCCTGGATGCGCTTATGTTCGTTTGCGGAAGCCTTCAAGTCTTCCTTTACTAACGCCCCATTTGATGGAGCCACACTTTTTGGCCCTAAAGTAAAGGAGACCTTTACCCGGTGTGAACAGGAGGGAAAGACTCTGTCTGCTGTCGGAGTCCGTTTTTCCACCCCTTCCAGACTGTACCCCAAAGGGCAACGTGGTGGGAAAATGTGGTTTCGAAAACCCCAAGGATCTTTCCCAAACACACAGGGTGATGCCCCCTCTAGAGGCAGAGGGGGGGGCAGAGGTGGAAGACGCCGCCCTGGCGGCAGAGGGGGTTCGCAAAACCAAGGTGACAGGGATAACCTCCCTGGCAAACCTTTTCAGCACTCCTGAGAGGAGGCCCGACTGTCCTGCTCTGGAGGCAGTCGGGGGTCGCTTAGCTTTATACCCTCAGGCCTGGCAAAACCTTTCTTCAGACAATTGGGTAAAAAGCATTGTTACCAGAGGTTACAAAATCCCATTTCTATCCACACCCATTCCAAAGAGAAAACTCCCAGATGTACCACCCCATCTGCGAGACCCAGCAGCTACAGAAATTTCAAAGCTGCTAGAAAAAGAGTCATCCAACCAGTCCCAGCGGACCAAATAGGATTCGAACTTACTCAAGGTTCTTTTTAGTTCCAAAGAAAACAGGGGACTGGAGGCCGATTCTGGACCTAAGCCATCTCAACACCTTTGTCAAGAAGGAAAAGTTCTGAATGGTCACGCTTCAATCGATCCTTCCATTCTTACGGAAGGACGACTGGATGTGCTCAATAGATCTGAAGGACGCATACTACCACATCAAAATGGCCAGGGCGTCCAGGGATCATTTGCGCTTCCGGCTGGGAGCCAGTCACTATCAGTTTCGAGCCCTGCCCTTTGGTCTGACTACAGCCCCCAGAGTCTTCACCAAATGCATGGCAGTGGTAGCGTCTCATCTGAGGCGCCTAGGATTCCAAGTGTTTCCGTATCTGGACGACTGGCTCCTGTCTGCCACCACCAGGCGTCAACTGATACAAGCCAGGGATTACACCCTACAACTTTGTACACACCTTGGAATTTCAGTAAATTTCGAAAAATCTTTGCTACAGCCATCACAGCGTATCTTATTCATAGGAGCGGAATTAGATATGCATCATTTAGTTCTAAAACTTCCTACAGAAAGAATAGTAGCACTTCAAATCAACATTTCCCTTCTGCTGTCGTCCAGAAAGTCACCGGCAAAAATTGTTCTGAAAGTCTTGGGTCTCATGGCAGCTTCCCTCATTGTGATACCATTGGGAAGACTGCACATGAGAGTGCTACAATGGCTTCTGTTTGCTCAATGGTCATTCCAACAACTTCCACTGACTCACGAAATATTGATAACGAAAACATGCAAATCACACCTAATGTGGTGGTTACAGACTTGCAACCTATCCAGCGGAAGACCATTTGTGCTACCCGTACCGTCAGCGACGATAACCACGGACGCTTCCCTGATAGGGTGGGGGGGCATCTTTCAGGGACAGACAGTCCAAGGCGAATGGACCAATCTGGAGTACAATCTGCACATCAATGTTCTGGAGTTGAGGGCAGTGTTTTGGCGTTGCAACACTTTGCTCCCCTTCTTCCTCCAGGGACCATTGCAGTTCAGACAGACAACATGTCCGTAGTCTGGTACATAAACAAGCAACGGCGAACCAGGTCTTACCAACTATGCAGAGAGGCCATGAGAATTTGGCAATGGGCAGAGTCCACGGTCGCTTTCTGATCGCAACGCACATCCTGGGGTCATCCAACGTCATAGCCGACAGGCTGAGCAGGGCAATGCTATTGCCTCACGAGTGGTCCCTCAAACAGTCAGTTGCGAGAAGGATTTTTCGCAAATGGGGCCAGCCTACCTGCGATCTGTTTGCGTCTCCAATGAACGCCAAATGCAGGAGCTACTTTGCCCTATTACCCCTCCAGGGAAGTCCCCAGGGACGCTGGTGCACGATTGGCCCCGGTCTCCTATATGCTTTTCCTCCATTTCCCCTGATTGCAAAGTTTCTACAGAAAGCAAACAACCTTCAGAGGACTATTATTCTCATTGCCCGTTCTGGCCTCATCAAATTTGGTTCCCCTTTCTATTGCATCACCGCATTCGGGACCTTGGATGCTGGACCCAGAGCCAGATCTACTGACTCACTCGTCAGGAGTTCCTCACCCATCTCTAGAATCTCTCCATCTAGCAGGTTGGCTGCTCGCTTCCTTTTAGCCAGGTCGGTTCCCTTACATCGGTTCAAGATATTTTAGTAGCTTCTCATAAAGTTTCCACTACAAAGACTTACACCAGTAAGTGGAAACGTTTTGTCTTTTTGGGAGTCACATCATTTGGACCCTGTTAGAGCTCCGTTAAACAAGGTTTTAGAGTTCTTAACTGAACTATTTCATGAAGGAGCTTCCCCGGCTACTTTAAGAGTACAGTTAGCGGCCATTTCTAACTATCATGTAGAGGAATGTGGTGCGCCTATTATGGCTCACAGACTTTGTAAAGCCTTTTAAAAGGTTCTTTTCATATCAGACCACCAGTCAGAAGTCCGACATCACCGTGGAATTTAAACCTGTTGCTCTCTAAATTGATGTTGCCACCCTTTGAACCAGCTTCAAGTTGCACATTGAAATTTTTGTCATGGAAAACTTTATTTCTAGTGGCCATTACATCTGCTAGGCAGTGTCTGAGCTTCAGGCCCTTTCTGTCAAACATCCTTATTTAATATTTCATTCTGACAGAGTATCCCTATGCACTAATCCATCCTTTCTCCCCAAAGTTTGTTCTTCTAGTAATATTAATCAGTCCATTGAATTACCCACCTTCTTTAAGAACCACTCTAATAAATTGGAGTATATGTTGCACAAACTGGACGTCCATAGACAACTCAGATTTTATTTGGATAGAACAAAAGATCACAGGAAATCTGATCAACTATTTGTAGCTTTTGCTGACAGCAGAAAGGGTCTTGCAGTTAAAACGAACTCTTTCTAAATGGCTAACTGACTGTATCACATATGTTTATGAAGCCTGTGACCAAACATTATCAGCAAAACCCAAAGGACATTCCACCAGATCAGTTTCTACATCTTTGGCTCACGAGCTCGCTACCATTAGACACTATTTGTGCGGCTGCTACTTGGGCTAAACCACATACATTTATCTCTCATTACAAAGTGGACAGGGTTTCTAGGGATAGGGCAACCTTTGGTTCCACTGTGCTCAAGAACGTTCTCCCTTGAGTTCCTCAGGATCATGGAGCTAGGACGCTACCCATGTGTAAGAACAAAGGCGAGATTGAACACACTCACATAAAGAAGTTATGTCCTTACCATAACGTTCCATGTGGAGTGTTCATCTCGCCTTGGTTATTACACTCCCACCCTTCCCACCCTTAGGAAGAATGTTCGATTTGGTGCCTGGTCTGGAGTATTCTCCTTCTGCTGTTGCAGTATTAGTGTTACTATCATACCCTTGGTATGTTTGTATATATGTACTTTTATGTATATAGTTGGCATGTGTGCGTGCTTTATGTCTGGTTTGCTTGCAAACTAGATCTGAGGTAAAGGCAGAGGGGGATTGTGGGTATTAGATGTCCTCGAGCTTCTTCTCGATGCAGAGCTTGCAGTCGGCCGGCACGGAGCCGAGGATCGGCTCCGAACCCATGTGTAATAACCAAGGCGAGATGAACACTCCACATGGAACGTTATGGTAAGGACATAACTTCTTTTTTTCTGTAAGTTAATTTTATAATTAGAAACTACCGAAAATTTGTTTATGAGCTTTAATATCTTATCACTGTCCGAAATTGGGGTTGTACAATAAATAATAAGATCATCAGCGAATGCTGACATTAATATTTTATTCCTATAAATTATTGGTGCATTATGATACAAATTTTGCTTGATATATAAAAATAGGGGTTCTAGATATAGGTTAAACAATAAGGGGGACATGGGACAGCCCTGACGAGTACCATTTTTAATCTGTATTCTGTTAGAATAAGTCCTATTGATGCTTAGCGTAGTGTATGGATTACTATATAATATTTGTAGTATCTGAATGAATTCTTGGGGCAAGTTAAAATAGGGTAACACATCAAACAAAAAAATTATGTCTACTCTATCAAATGCTTTCTGGGCATCTATTATAAGAGCATAGATATTAAAGTTGTTTTGTTTAGCATACGTCATCATATTATGCAGTGTAAGTGTGTTATCGCTAGTTTGTCTAGTTGCCATAAATCCAGCTTGTTCCTTAGAAATTAAATATATCAAAACCTTCTTTCAGTCTCGATGCTATAATTGATGTTAAAATTTTCATATCCACATTCATTAGTGTTATTGGTCTGTAATTATCTGAGTTAAGGGGATCTGAATTTGTTTTATGTATGAAAATTGTTTTTGACGCATTGAGGTGGGGGTCACTAATTTTATTTTTAGTTATATAATTAAATACATGAGACAATTCTTGTCCCAAACTATCAGCAAACTCTTTATAAAATTCATCTGTAATACCATCAGGCCCTGGCGACTTATGTGCTTTCATATGTTGAATTGTATATACTATTTCTTCTTTAGAAATAGGTTTAATCAGGTCACTTTGCAGGCTCTCTTCTAATTCTGGAAAGTTATTTTTTTGCAGAAAACTTTTATTCTGGTTATGTAGAGACCTATCAGTTTGCCCCTCATACACCTTAGTATAGATTTTCCCAAAAACATCAACAATATCCTCAGTTTTAGAATATATTGTGTCGTTATACTGTATTTCCGAAATATATCCAGTTGTTTTTGATTGATTTATAATCCTTGCCAGTGCTTTTGATGGTATTTGAACATTATTAGCATATTTCACTAAACACCTATGTTCTTGAAGTGTTAATTTATTATTATGAAGCAAAAAGAGATCCCTTTGAAGCTTCAACATTTCCTCCTCAGTTTGAGCGTTAAAATTCTGAATCAGCTCATTATCAAGTTGTTTTATTCTTATTTCTAGTTTTTGAATATCACTATTATGAATTTTCTTATAATATGAGGCTTTTTGTATAAGAAATCCTCTAATTTGAGCTTTAGCTGTCACCCATTCAGTGTCAGGGGTATGTTTTTGGAGCTTCAAGCTATCTGTAAATTCTTTCAAATATTTTATAATTCCGTCTGCTATCTCTTTTTTACTTAAAAGATTTGGGTTGAGTGACCAATTATAACCCCTATGTCTTCTTGTGTCTTTTAAATCTTTAGAAAATTTTAATGAAATTTTTGAGTGATCTGATAGATGACGAGTATGTATAACCATCACTGGTTCTAAATTCGTTAGTGCTTTAGATATCAAAAAGTAATCTATTCTAGCCCACATTTTGTGGCATGGTGAATAGAAGGTGTATTTATTTGCATTATTAATATCTTGTGAATAAGAAAAGGGGTCATATAATTGAAAATCTTCCTTAAAATCATTTAATGCTATGCTTATTAAATGCTCTTTGTGGACAAGACCTATCCAACTTTGGATTTTGATAGGTATTCCAGTCCCCACTCACAACAAAATAATAACCATCATATCGTGTTAATATTGGATATAATGATGCTATGAAACTGTGTTGATCATTACATGGGGCATATATATTCAAAAGTAGGATAGGTTTATCAAATGCATTATCCGATAAAATCACATAACACCATCGCCCATTTGGATCCACTTTGGAGTCTAAAATCCTATCTTTGTATTGGGTTTTGATAATTATAGCCACTCCCGCACTGTTTGTCTTACCTTCTGATGTCACTAGCTCTCTAATCCAGTTCTTTTTTCTAATATCATTCCATTGTTCATTCATCAAATGTGTTTCCTGTAGAAATACAAACAGTGCTTTGTCCTGTAATAATATGTGTAGCAACAGCTTTCTCTTCTTCAAGTTCTGGAGCCCTTTAACATTCCATGAGTTCAACTCCCACATTCGCAGGTCTTGGTATCAAATAACAATATAAGAGGGGAATTATCAAATTGACATGTATTGACTGTACACTATATCTAATCTGGAAGCATTTCCTACATCCCGTCCCTAACCAGTGCTTATCCACTTTACCCCTGGACCAGGATTTATATAGGTCTTGTATAAGAGAAAATATAAACAAGGTTAAACACACC
The DNA here is from genome assembly GCF_019279795.1 of Protopterus annectens. Classification (NCBI taxonomy): domain Eukaryota; kingdom Metazoa; phylum Chordata; order Ceratodontiformes; family Protopteridae; genus Protopterus; species Protopterus annectens. Next base: position 426,069,511 of record NC_056738.1, on the reverse strand, counting down.
AACACATTGAAAAACTTCAGGTAATAACATTTAAAACATTTCCTAAACTTACAACCTATATATTCTAGCATATCTACATCAAAGTCTAAACTACACATTCCCTACCAAACACCGCTACTTAACTACAGCTTTGGTTTAACTATTAGTTAAACAAATCTCATTTCTAAGGTTATTACTGTGTAAAGGAAAGTTTTAGTAGATTGGGTACTTATTTTATCCTACCTTAAGTATCTGTTTTGTTGCAATCATTATGTACATAAACTTTTTACAGAACAGAGGAGAGAGAGAGAAAAAAAATACATCCTACATTTTAAATCTGTACCCTACACAGTGCCTGCCACTCACTGCATATAGTAAAAAAAACTATTTTGATTCACACCTATAAAAGAAGAAAAAAATAGTAAAAGTACATGTTATTATGTGCTTTAAGTACATACTGTAATGTTATTTCATTATAAAAAGAACATTAACATATTATTTTCAGTTCTCTTTGTCTTCTTAAGCCAGGAAACCATCAGAAATGCTCACGACGGGGAACCTCTTTCACAGCAGGACCACAGGAAGTGTTACATCCAAATCGACACTCTCAGTTGAAATCCAGGCATTTCCTGTTTACCACACAATGGAAATAGACCTTGGAGGTCATAAAAGTCTGGAAACCAGACAGCAGACCCTCAGATTAGCATAAACAAACAGTTTTATTGCTTTTTCAGAGGCCTGAACAGTTTAGTGAAGAAACAAAGGATTCGAAAAGCCTTGAGGTAAAATGCATGCTGGATCTGACTACAGGAACATGCCAGTCTCAATGGAAGTTCTTTTCAGCCCTCTGATGCAGGTAGAACTTTAAAAACTTTCAGAAACACTTCTTTTGCCTGATTTTTATTGGAAACAGAATATTTAGTGCCATCCACCATAAATGTAAGCATATTGGGGTATTTCATCTGGAATTTAATTTGTTTATCAATCAGAAATTTACAGTAAGCAGATAAAGGCTGTCTAGCCTGCCTTACTTGTAATGGTAAATCTTGAGCCAGAAATATTTTAACATTTTTCCACATAACATAGCCACCATTTTTTTTTTTGCAGTAAACAGTATTTTGCTAACATCTTGAAAGTTCAATATCTTAACATATACAGGACTAGGCATAGTAGAGGCTTGTACCTCTCTCAGCGCTCTGTGTGCCCTTTCTATTACAATCTGTTTCACCCCATCAGCATCATTTAACAGGATTTGAAATATTTGTGTTATGGCTGGTATTAGCTCTGCATACTGGATGTTTTCAGGGATTCCTTTTATAATAATATTATTTCTTCTAGACCTTGCTTCTAAATCAATGTTTATTTTGCATGGCTTGTACATCCACATCACATACCTTTGATTTTTTCTCCAGCATGTCAATTTTGTCCTCTATTTCAGAAATTCTGGTCTTAGTTTTGTCCATTCTCTGAAGCAATTGATTGCATAAAACTCCAAATGTTTGTATTTGTGAGGTCAAGTCCTTTAGAGCTTCCTGTATAGATAGTAAAGCATGTTTGATATCCTCCATGTTTAGTGGCTGATCAGTCCTGGATCTAGTTTCTGGTTTCTGTTGTTCCTGCTGTCTAGTAATCCTTTGTTTTTTCGCAGTTCCATCCTTTACTGGCGACTGTAGTTCTGACAACTTTGTCTTAGTAGTAGTTGTTTCCATGGTTCTTCCTTGTTGCAAGATTTTTCTTTCCCCAAGCAGAAAGGCAGAATAAAGAAAGCACACGGTCCTTTGTTTGTTTCTCTCTTCAGAGCAAAGTAATCACTTGTAATCCTGATGGATAAATACTTTTTTTTCCCACTTTTTTAACTGATTTTAGATTAGGTAAGTATAAATGCAACTATGTTAAGTTGTCTATCTCGCCTTCATTCTTGCTGGATGGGTTCGGAGCCGACCTCGGCTCCGACTCGGCCACTCTAAAAGCTCGAGAGTTGGTTCCACCGGCTCGAGGCTCCCCTTATATCCCACAATGCTAGGCGAGAGTTACCTCAGATCTCGTTTGCCGCTACAGCTTCGAGGTTGGTTGTTCTACCGGTTCCTGGTGAGTTTTAGCTTTTTCTATTAAAAGTTACTCTTTTTACCCCTTTTTTAGTTTAATTATTCTCAAATTAGTGTAGTTCATTGAACTTTATCCCCGACCTAATTTTTCCCGTTTCTTGTTTAAAAGAACTTTTAGTTCTTCCCTTGGGCCTTAGGCCTTCCCTTCCCTAGGGAGTGTTTGTGTAGTTTACTACTGTTTATTGTACTTTATTTTTAGTATTTTTACTAAAGTTGTTATTCTGACAGGGTATAACTGGTGTGTTTGAGTGTGTGTTTGTGTTCACCAGTTAGGCTATGTCAAAAGAAGCAAAGGTCTCCGGATTCAAGAAGTGTGATGCGTGCTGTCAGAAAATGTCTCTGACAGACGCTCACACTTCTTGTGTCTATTGTCTGGGGCCTTTGCACCTGCAGGACTCCTGTGCTGTTTGCCATGGCTTCAGCCCCAGGGTCCTGCAGGAAAGAAAAACAAGCTTATTCTGAGAGGCTTGTTGAAGCCTGAGGATTCCCTGTCTGTCTCAACAGGGAAGCCCTCCAAGGCATCGAGGTCTTCGGCTCCGGCTTCTGAGCCGAGACCTCAGGTTGTTCAACCTTTGCCTTTATCGGCTCCGTCTGGAGCCGATAAGACTCAGTCCACAGTTTCTGTGGCTTCCTCGGCTCCGGCCGGAGCCGAGGTTATCGAGGTACCCGTGTCGGCTCCGACAAGATCTTTGGGGCCGACAACCAGAAAGAGGTCTAGGTCACCTTCTCTTGGCTCCGTTCATTCGGCTCCAGGATCTCCCCTGCTGTCTGAACGGAGCCAAAGGTCTCATTCCTCTAGGTCATCGAGGCTGTCCGATCATGACCTTCAGAGGGTGGTGAGTCGACTACTCAAGTCCGAGGCACTAGCCCAGATGCTTCAGAGCCCGACTCATCAGTCGGTGCCTGCCCCGGTCCATTAACTCTTTCCTCCTTCGACTCTCTTGAGTTCGGAGCCGGGTCGTGTCGGAACCGAGACTGTGGTCACCTCGGGCCGAGACAATTGTCTTCGGCTCCGTCGTCGCTCCGTTTTCTTCCATGGAGGAATCTCGGCGCCGGACTTCCCTCGTCGGCTCGAGGGGTGAGTGGCATCGGACCCTTGTCCGACCCCCTCTCCTCTCGGTGCTTGGCGCTGGTGAGTTCGGCTCCGACATCGGCCTCGGAGCCATCACTGTCGGTGCCGAGGGGTCCTTAGCTCCTCGGAGCGGGGACCTCTGGCTTTGCCTGACAGGGGTGCTTCGAGGTCATGCGGAGTGTGTTAGAGCCTGGCTCTACTCCACAGTCGGCTCCGTCAGCCCCTCCCTCTATGCTGCCTCAGCGTAAGTCGACTCACTCCCTCATCCCCCACCGCAGAGAGCCAACTCCTCAGGAGCTCCCTTTGGGATTTCATCCTCTTCGAGGCCTCTCCTGATTTGGCAGAAGAGCCCCTCGGAAGAGGAAGTGCAAGAGGAAGCACATTGACTCACCTGAGTCTATCACGTCGGACACAGATCTGGATGATTCTGAGGGTTCCCCGTTCCCCTTCTGAAGATGTCTCATTTGCAGACATTCTGGAGATCCTTAAACAGAGGGAAATTGGCCAGCCCTCAACCCTTCGGAGGACGAATCTGTGTATCTTGAGGCGTTTGGCTCTCGTCCTTCCACCTCCTGGGTGTCCCCTTGACCCCCTCATGCAGGTGGTTGCTAAAAGGCATGGACGGCTCCTGATTCAGTGGACCCCACTCCCAGGAGACCCTCCAAATTCATCACAGCTCCATCAGACAAGGAATTTTTATCAAAAGGAGTCTCTGTGGATGCTATGGTGGTAGCTGCCGCCACAAAGAAGGAACTGGCCGATCCTTCAGTGCCTGTCCATCCACCTAACAAGGAATCTAGGTCCATGGATAGGTGCAGGAAGCGGATGTTCTCCTCTGCGACATTTACTATGCGTTCGCTGAATTACCTGTGCCATTTCACTCGTCTTCAAAGGGACTTGATCAAAGAAGCGAGTGAAATGCTGAAGGACCCTACAGCTGCGGGTTTCCAAGAGAAAATGAACACGCAGCTGGCTATCCTAATTCTATTTCCAACTCCTCCATGCGCCTCCTCTCTTATGCGGCCGATGGAGCGAGCAGAGCCGCAGGAACAGGGTAGCCTTACGTAGGCACGCCTGGATGCGGCTATGCAATTTTGCGGAACCTTTCAAGGCGTCTTTCACGAACTCCCCTTTTGATGGATCATCTCTTTTGGTCCACAAGTGAAAGAAACCCTGACTAGGTGCGAGACTGATGGCAAGACCCTTTCTGCCGTCGGAGTCCGTTTTCTACTCCTTCTAGGCCTTACCCCAAAGGCCAGAAGGGGAAAAGATGTGGTTCCGTAAACAATCTCAAGGGACTTCGCCTGACGACAGAGTCGGTTCCCGCCAGAGGCAGAGGGGAACAACAATGGTAGACGCCGCCCTAGAGGCAGAGGGGTCCGCAGAACCAGGGCAATCGAGAAGCGTCCTCCGATAAGCCCTTTCAGCATCCCTGAGGTGTTGCCCGACTGCCCATCTTCGGAGGCAGTCGGGGAAGATTGTCACTGTACCCAGAAGCCTGGCTATCCTTGACACAAGACAAATGGGTACAGTCCATCATTTCGAAGGTTATTCTATTCCCTTTCTTCGTTTCCAAATCAGTCAAAAATCCCTTCCAGATGTTCCACCCGCTCAAAGGGATATAGCAGCTTTGGAAATTTCAAAACTGCTTGCAAAAGAGCTATTCAGCCAGTGCCAGCAGACCAACTAGGATCCGGAATCTACTCAAGGTTCTTTTTAGTTCCAAAGAAAACAGGGGACTGGAGACCAATTTTGGATCTCAGTATCTTGAACAGATCGGTCAAGAAAACAAGATTTCGGATGGTCACGCTGCAATCCATTCTTCCCCTATTGGGAAAAGGAAACTGGATGTGCTCTATAGACCTTCAGGACGCGTACTATCACATAAAATGAACAGGCGCTCCAGAAGATTCCTCCGCTTCAGGCTGGGAACCAGTCATTTTCAATTCAGGGCCCTGCCCTTTGGTCTCACCACTGCCCCGGTGTTTACCAAATGCATGGCAGTGGTAGCTTCTCACCTGAGACGACAAGGATTCCAGGTGTTTCCATATTTGGACGACTGGCTCCTCACAGCTCCCACCAAGCATCTCCTTCTGATGGCCAGAGATTACACTTTTCGCGTCTGTCAAAAACTGGGTATCTCAATAAATTGCGAAAAGTCTGTTTTGTCGCCTTGTCGTACTATTACCTACATAGGCGCAAATTTAGATACTGTAAACATGTCTGCAACACTAACGAACCAAAGGATATCAGACATTCAAAAATTGGTATCACTACTTCTCAACAACAACAGAGCCAAAGCCAGGTTAGTTCTAAAGGTGTTGGGAATCATGGCAGCGGCCATACCCCTCCTTCCATTGGCCAGATACCACATGCGGATCCTTCAGTGGATGCTCTTTTCTCAATGGTCATACCAGGAACTTCCAATGTCTCACACCATTATGATCACGCAAGCGTGCAAAAAGCATCTCATGTGGTGGATGTCTTCCCCCAAGCTCCTGTTGGGGAGACCATTTGTTCCACCTCCTCCGGTTGCTACTCTGACAACGGATGCCTCCCTGATCGGGTGGGGGGGGCATTATCAGGGCAGGACAGTCCAGGGCACATGGCAACCAAACGAATGCCACTTGCACATAAATGTTCTGGAGATGAGAGCAGTGCTTTTAGCGTTGCAAGCCCTTCAAGACTCTCTTCCCTTGGGAACGATTGCAATCCAGACAGACTGTCTGTAGTGTGGTACATCAACAAACAAGGCGGAACCAGATCATACCCCCTGTGTCGAGAAGCACTCAGACTGTGGCAATGGGCGATTTCTTCTCAGCGTTTTCTGATAGCAATGCACATCCCCGGGAAGTCCAATCACATTGCGGACAAGTTGAGCAGAGCTATTCTCATGCCTCACGAGTGGTCTCTGAAAGACTCTGTAGTGAGAGAGATTTTTCTCAAGTGGGGTCAGCCTTGCTGCGATCTTTTTGCTACTCCCCAAAACAGCAAGTGCAGAGAATACTTCACTCTATTCCCTTTACCAGGCCAACCCAGCAGGGACGCGCTAGTCCAAGTTTGGCCCGGGGACTTCTGTATGCATTTCCTCCTTTCCCACTGATCTCTCAAGTAATACAGAAAGCTATCGCTCGGAAGGCCTCATTGATCCTCATTGCTCCTTACTGGCCTCGACAAGTGTGGTTCCCCTTTCTGCATCGATTTCTTTTGGAGCGACCGTGGAATCTGGACCTAGTTCCAGATCTTTTGATCCATCAGTCGGGTCAGTTTCATCGCTCCCTCCCCTCTCTGAACCTCACTGCTTGGTTCCTCCACTTCCAACCGTAGCCAGGCTTCCTCAATTATCTCACTCTGTTAGAGATATTTTGATAGCTTCCCATAAATCTTCCACTCGAAAGATTTATTTGAGTAAGTGGAAACGCTTCTCATATTGGGCACAAGGAAAGGACATAGATCCTTTCACCGCTTCCATCCAACTAGTCCTTGATTTTCTTGCTGAACTCTTCCATGCAGGTTCATCTCCATCTACTCTTAAGGTTCAATTGGCAGCTATTTCTAATTTCCATGTGGGTATTTCTGAATCTGCCCTAATGTCCCACAAACTCTGCAAAGCCTTTTTGAAAGGAGTTTTTCTTCTCAGACCTCCTGTAAGAAATCCTCCTTCTCCTTGGGACCTAAATTTAGTTCTTGCTTCTTTGATTCTTTCCCTTTTGAACCTGCAGCTTCATGTTCCTTAAAGTTATTATCATGGAAAACTCTCTTTCTGGTGGCTATCACATCAGCTAGAAGAATTTCAGAACTTCAAGCACTCAGTTGTCGTTCTCCTTACCTTGTGTTCCATAAGGACAGAGTTTCCTTACGAACTAACCCGTCCTTTTTGCCTAAGGTGGTTTCAACATCAAATCTAAACCAATGCATTGACCTCCCTGTCTTTTTCCCGGAGTATTCAAATAGGTCTGAACAAAAATTACACTGTCTGGATGTTCATCGTCAATTAAGGTACTACTTGGACAGGACGAAACAATTCAGAAAATCTGATCAGCTGTTTGTCTCCTATGCGGAAAGCAGAAAGGGACTTCCAGTTTCAAAGGTATCTTTATCCAGATGGCTAACATCTCTGATTACCCTTGTCTATGAGATTAGACACCAAAAACTGCCTAATAAGCCTAAAGCCCATTCCACCAGAGCTTTGGCTACTTCTCTAGCCTTCCAAGACAGACTGCCTATTGACACCATTTGTGCAGCGGCTACTTGGGCTACTCCTCACACTTTTATTTCCCATTATAAGTTGGATTTAGCTTCTAGGCATAGAGCTAATTTTGGTTCCACTGTTCTCAGGAGTCTGTTCCGTTAGGCCACCCGGGACAAGGTGCTAGGGGCCGGTCCCATCCAGCAAGAATGAAGGCGAGATAGACAACTTAACATATAGAAGTTATGTTCTTACCATAACGTTCCATGTTAGTTGTCTTCTTCTCGCCTTCTTCTTATGCCCCCTCCTTCCCCTGGCCTGGACAGACCTAGAGGAGTTGTGATCGTGACCTCTCTTTCTACCACCTCTTTCTTAGCTATATGCTATTATGCATATTTCTTGTTTCAGGATGTAGGTCACCCTTCTTCTTCCTGTTGTTAGAGGTGGATTCTGTTTTTTTTACAGTTATACTGTTTCTGTTATAAGCTGGGGTTAGCTTACAAACAAGATCTGAGGTAACTCTCGCCTAGCATTGTGGGATATAAGGGGAGCCTCGAGCCGGTGGAACCAACTCTCGAGCTTTTAGAGTGGCGAGTCGGGCGAGGTCGGCTCCGAACCCATCCAGCAAGAAGAAGGCGAGAAGAAGACAACTAACATGGAACGTTATGGTAAGAACATAACTTCTATTTTTATCATCATTTTGATGTTTAAACCTCCTGATATCCACTCAGATCAGAGATTTTCCTCGGGTTAATTGAAGAGCTGCAGTTTAGCAGTGTTTACAGCATGGCAGCCATCTTTGAATCCCACATTTGTTCATGTTTTATTGTTGATCCTTCATCAGTTCCCAAGTATTTATACACTCCATCTTGTTCAAGTTCTTTTATATCACAATCTTTTCCCAAACTGATGTTTTCCTGGTGCTGCAGTTTCCTGATTGAAAAGTTGCTTTTGCACATTTATCAAGACCAAATTAAATTCTTATATCATCTGAAAAAGTTTTGACAACTTGCAGTTGTGCTTTCAGTTCCTCATCTGATGAGCTATACAGTTTTAAATCATCGACAAAGAGAAGATGAGAAGTCTTCACACTTTGTTGTTTTCTAGGTGACAAATTATAGCCATGGCCTAAGCTGTTAAGTCGACAGCTTAATGGGATAAGGGCAAGGCAGAATAGCAGCTGTGACAAAGAGTGACCATGGAATATCTCCCTTTGAATTTTTATCCCTAGGATAACAATTTGTCCTTTATTATGGCTTAATTGCAAAGTGGTCTGTCACTGCTTCATGGTCACTGTAATGTAGTCGATCAGCCGAGGGTGTATCTTGTATATTTGTAAGCACTCTTTTATCCATGAATGTGTGATACTATCAAATGCATTTTTGCAGGCAATCCATGCTATACTTAGATTCTTCACCTTTTTACAGCTCTCCACTATGACTTTATTTAACAACAAATGATCCTTTGTTCCATAGGACTTTCTTTTATTGCCCTTTTGTTCTACTGCCATAGTTGAGTTTTCTTCTAAATGACTATAAACTCTGTCATCATCAAGTCCAGTGTATAGCTTATATGTCGACACAAGGCAAGTTATTCATTTGTAATTTTTAGGGTAGCTTGCAGGTTCACTCTTAAGTAAGATTATGGTTTCTCCTGTTGTTAATCAGGATGGTGTCTATTCGGGGTGCACATATAAATAGTTCTTACTCATAGCTAAATCTTCATGCAAAGATCTTAATACTTTCAGCCAAAAGTTAGGTACTGCATCTGGGCCTGGGATTTTCCAATTAAAGGGGGCACTATCTCATTTCTAAAATCCTAGTTCTGCTTCGGACCAAAGATGAAACACTGCCACCCACTTACGAATCACCTCCCAGTTTGTGACATCAATAATGTCGTCCTAACAAACACTACCCATGGCATCAAGTTTCTTCAAAAATGTTAAAAACCTGTATTCCAGCCCTGTTTTACTTCCCTCAGCAATAAGGCACTCAGCTTGTCAGTTCTCTGCTTTCACATGATGCTCCGTACTTGTTTTGACATTGTTTTTTGAAGTAAATACTATTTTAAGCAGTACCTTCTAATGTGGAAAAGTGTAATATTTGGTTAGTAGCCAAATGCAGTTGACAAAATGTGGCAGCCATGGGAACAGTATGCATCTTTACAGAACCTGCATTTTCTGCTCCTTCATACCAGTACTCTAGTTGTACGGCATTATATAGGGTCATGTATATTTTTAAAGCTCTATATTTTCACATGCTGTTGCATGCAAGACAATTGCACTTCATAACTACTAGCACGCATCATTTTACATTTTGAGCCAGTGCATGTCCATTGTGGGATGTGCAGGGCCACTTCTAGATTTACATTTCCTCAAATTTTCAACAGCAAAGCTTCGGATATCTACAGATATTGCGTTCATTTCCTGTTAGTACACACAATCACAATAAAGGTTGCATAAAGCAAAAAAAAAAGTACTGACACAGAATGGCAAGGGAAAGCAACATCTGTTGGATCTATCCAAAGCTTTACTGTTGAACATAGCCGGCCTTAGGCAGAGGCCAACTAGGCGGCTGCCGAGGGTACCGCTCTAGCAGGGGCACTTTTCCAGTGTTTATTTGGTGTAGGTAGACTAGGATGGGGGCACTGGGTGATGTGGTGTGATGTGCCATGGAGGCCTTTTGCCTAGGGCACCAGTTGACCTAAGGCCACTCCTGCTGTTGAATATAATAAGAAAAATGTAAATCCTTGTACTGGTCATGCACAGCGCACGTAAATTGCAGGTCGGTCAAGTCATTATTTTCTTTCGGGTTTGTTTTTTTTTTCGGAGTATGTTTTGATAAATCAAACATCTTACTACCTGTCATGTTTGCCTATTTTGCTTAGCTTATCTCCCAACTGTAATCACAGACTGAAAAGAAAATGCCTGCTAATGCTGAGTGTTCTAATAAGGTCCAATTAATATGGTATCTATGCTAATGAAGCTACCCAATGTCACTGTTTCTAAATAATGCAATAACAATTCTGCTGCTAATGTATTCTATAAGCAGACATACATGGTACTGTGATCACAAAGCATGTGCGATTATTTGTATATAGTGCATGTATACACCTGCATCACCAACATGCAGTGCTATATCCTTTCTTAGTGCTGTGGTGCAGCACTAAGGCTGTATAGTATTTCTGTTATGCAGCTCTGCATTGCTCAGCCTGTGATCCACAAACATACATCTGTGCACATGGGGCTTTTGTATTGCTCTACAGGTGGATCTGAGTGAGTAGCCATGGATACTTTGGGTAGATCTGAATGCAGGGTTCCGCATGGTGTGCAAGGCTTTATTGTTCTTTCTGTTAATGAAATTTGAAGAGCCCATGCTAAGGCAGTAAGATGCTTCCTTGCAGAAAGTAGACATCAGACAAGAGGTTCCTAGGATAGTGAGTAGTGCCATTTGCATTACCCATTTTAGTAAGCACTGCCCGCTCTGGTACAGTGATCTAAGGTAGCAATATTTTGACCTATTTTGTCATTGGGAAGTGGTTAGAGAGACTGAGCTAAGCATGTATTGTAATTTTTTTTTTTGTATTGTCTTCTTCTACTGTCTTCTCTACTTTACTTATATACCTAGGATTGACAGTTTAACAAGACTTGATAACACAGAAGGAGGAAGGGACACTGTCAGAAGTGAAGTGTGCATGATAACTTTTCCAGCCCACTATACAGCTATGTTTGTGTTTGTAGCAAAACCATGCAATGATTTTTCCTATTGTGCCATGCTTCTGCAGAGAAGGTTGTGAAAGAAGTCGTGGTGAGGCCAAGAACTGGTGTTGGGGCCACCCTTACCTTCAGGCTGCAACACCTGTTGCTTTTTTGCTGGGACACCTGAGGCTACCTGGATGGGTCACTAGTGCCCTTTGTGGCCATTTCTCAGGAGGGAATAAAAGCTAGTCTTCTGAAAGTTGTCTGGACAGGCCAGCCTAGGTCTTGCTGGTGGGAAAAGTTGTGCAGTGGCAATATCTGCCTTAATTTAATTTCTCCATACCTTTTCGGTTTCTAATACCATGATGGGAATGGACCCCATTACTAAGTCAAAGTAGGATAAAAACAAAAAACAGCAAGAGCAATATATTTCCTAACGGTTATGTCAGCAATGGTAACAATAAAAATAAAAATAAATATGTTGGACTTTACAATACTGATGTTGTGAAGGATTTTATGTGTGATGAATATGATTTTAGTAACAGTACTGATATTAGATGTAGAAATAAATGTGATTACAAAGATGTGAAACATTACAATGAGTCCATAAAAACCAAAATATATTCATTGGGTAAAAAATTAGTACAGATTAAAGGGGCTAAAATTGACAATGGCTATTTGGAAAAATGTTTATTACTTAAAATTGTGCCTAGAGGTTTGAGATTCTTTAAACTACCACTGGGAATTCCTTACAGTGGAGCAGTGATGTGTGAATTTAACAATATATTTGACAATTTTGGGTTTGAATTCATCAAACTTTTTATGAAATTCAATGACGAAAAAATAGGTGGATTAGTCATGGATATTGAACAGTTGTGTGAGGAAATAACCCAGGACCCAGATTTTGATTCTTGGCAGGATTTGTTTGAAAAACAGTTTAGAGTGGCTAAAACAAAGGCATTTGATATTTACAATAGGAAACTGGATAAATTGGAAAGGGATTTGAAGGCATATAGAACGGAAAGGGTATATATTTGGCCTCACCCCACTCAGGATAGATTTAGAACAAATGAACCAAAAACAGGATGGGAAAGGGGAAGATATAAAAGAACAGGAGAAGATGAAAATTTTCAGGGGGGAAGGTTCCATCAGGCTCCCATACATCGTCAAAGGAGAGAGAGAACCTAAAAGGCTCCCATATATCGTCTAAGGAGAGAGAGAATTTAAAAGTAACATCCTTTGAGAAAGACATCCCAGGAATTTCTTTACCCACTTCACACATGTCACCCACCCTTTCAACATCTGTAGGTAGGGTAGACAATTTTTCTACACTGGTTTCACCCATGGAAGTGGTAGGAAAGGCAAACAAAGTTTCTATTTTTTCATACAAAGGTTTTAAAGTGTACAATTTCACCAACATGTATATTTCTCAAGATTTTTTCAACTTGTTTAGTAAAGGAATGAAATTTATTCCCTCTGCTAGGTTTAATTTGGTAGATACTATTAAAGAAGTAAAATTATATTGTCGTAGACTACAATTGGCCATACAATTTAAGGACAACATTAGGATTGAGGCACCAAAAACATTAGTGAGAAAAAGTACATATATTCCTATTAACAATGTACTAGTGTGCAATTATGAGCGTATGGTATGTAAAGATATATACCAATTGTATGGTAATATCAGGAGAGGTGTCATTCAATGTCCAGATTTTTGTGACAATCTAACTAAGGGTGAAAGGGAATGTTTGGATTTAATTGTGGCCAATAGTGATATAAGAATCATGAAACCGGACAAGGGGGGTGGCTTGGTTGTATATGACACTTTGGTATACAACAAGGCCATTCATGATATTCTATTTGATTCCGGTAATTACGAGCAAACATCTCTGAACCAGATTAACATCGGCTACCATAGAATAGACCTTGCTATTGAGGAATATCTATTGGATAATCGTATTACAAATGAAGAATATGGATTTATTAGAACGGAGCATCCTATATTGGCCAGAATAGTGGGGATACCTAAGATCCATAAGTGTGTGGAGTCTCCACCTTTTAGACCCATTATTTCTGGCTCTAGATCTAAAACCTTCAATATAGGGGTTGCTATTGATTCCTGGTGTAAGCATATTTACAGTAAAGTCCCGCATTTAACGAAAGATTCTTGGGACTTTTTATGTACATTAAAACAGGAATTATGGTCAGGTGATTTAACTTTTATCACGGTAGATGTCCAGGATTTATTTTCATGTATTCCTTACACTACTGGTTTAGAATTTTTTGAAAATAGTTTAAGGAAACACTCTGATCTCACATGGGACAAGATTTGTTTGATACTTGATATGATGGGGCTGGTCCTCTCACACAATTATATCCAGTTTTTGGGAGAATTTTTTAAACAGATACGAGGGGTTGCGATGGGGTCATCATGTGCCCCCATCTTTGCAAATCTTGTAATGTTGGAGTGGGAGGAAGTCTATGTAAAAACTAGTGACTTCTATAAACACATTGCTCTGTATACCCGTTTTTTGGATGATCTGTTTATTATTTGGAAAGGGCCAAAAGAAGACATACCCAATTTCATAGCGTACATCAACAGTACCACTCATTTTTTAAGGTTTACGTATAAAGTGGAGAAGATGGGGATTCCATATCTTGATACCTACATTAGTTCTTCGAGTGTAGGTTTTCAATCAAAAATCTTTAGGAAGTCCACCTTCTCCAACGACTATATACAATATGACAGCTGTCATCCTCCGTTTATTTTTCGTAACATCATTAAGGGACAATGTATTAGGGTAGCCCGTATGTGTTCTTTGAGACAAGACATGGAGGAACAAATGGATGTTGTGGCGAATATGTTCCTCACTAGAGGGTACCCTAAGGAAATGGTATTAGATGTGACCCAATATGTAATCAAGTCGTGGGGAAATACATACATTCCCTTATTAGGAGGTACATTTATAGGGAAGAACACACAAAAACAATTGACGGGTGATAAAAATAAAGTATGTGTCATCATGTTCAATCCCTATTCCAATTTAGTTAAACAGATTCTTAATAGGCATTGGGATATTTTTCTAGGCTCAGAGGAAATGACATCGGTTTTGGGTTTTCATCCCACTAGTGTGTATAAAACCTCATTTAACATCAAAAGGATAGTAGAGAGGGGAAATATAAAGGGGAAGACAAGATCTATTGATGAACACACACATAAATGTGGAAATTGTAAATATTGCCAGTACATCAATGAGAGTAATGTTACCAAACTCGATAACAACAACAGTACTAAATGTTTAGGTAAAAAAGGTAACTGCAACACTATGAGGGTGGTGTACCTGGCAACCTGTTCTAGCTGTCAGGGATTCTACATAGGAAAGACGGAAAGGAAACTTAAAACCCGTATTTACGAACATCTGTACAAAATTAAAAAGGTAGATTTGAAAAATGCTTTGAGTAAGCATATAAGTGAAAAAGGAGAACATCACAGTTTTAAATTTTGTATTTTAGATAAAATAGAGGTCAGTGAGTATGGGGGTGATTGGAAGACAGGTTTGTCCTGTCTGGAAACCAAATGGCAGATTTTATGTGATGCCACTACATGGCCCGGTCTAAATGAACATATAAGCATTAAACCTTTTTTGCTTTTAGACCGTGGCTAGTTTGTTTCACCCCTAGGGACCATGTGAATATAGTTATATATTGTATTACATTATATATATATATTTTGTGTATTATATTGTATAATGCATATTATTTTATATTGCATGTTATTATTTTTTACCATACGTTATGTCACATGATGCTAACTATTATGGATTTACCCAACATTACATTATACTATATGCCCATATGTAACATCATTTGGGGGTGTCCACTAATATGTGTACATAAATATACATTGTTATTGTGATTTATTCTGTTCCAAACACAAATATGAAATAGATGAGTATTTAGGGAAACATGTGTTTAGACAGACAATTTTATTTCATATATTGCTATACACATTGTTTTGACATATAGAGTGTTATTAATATTTATATTAGTTTTGTATTAATTTATATTTTTATGTATTTTTTGGCGCCAAAATTGCTTTAAAAGGATTGTGGTAAATGGTTTTCATTGGTTCTGATGAAGTCTACCGATAGTAGATGAAAGCGCTAAACCCATGGATTGCAATTTTTGGTGATTGTGTAAATAAAGCAGTTTTATTTTATCGGACGAGTTTGGAGTGTTTGGTGTAACAGAGACAATTGGGACAACATCGGCATTGCTGTGAGGTGTTTTGGTGTAACTAAGTGAACATTTGTGGTACGAGGCTGTTTGGTACCTTCTATACGTTTTGTTCGAGCATTTGAGGGTCCGGTCGGTTAACTGTGGAGTAAGTCAAAGTATGATTAAAGTAAATGAAATTGTTTTTAAATCTTGGATGTCAGGCAGAAGTGCTCTTTGCAACACCCACAATGTGCCCATTAATGATTCCTTCAACAATTTGTACAGGTTTACGTGGATAGGTAATGCCTTCTGTGTTCAGTGGACTACCACCAATGTGGTAATTCACGGGAATTGGGTTTGTCCTAAAGTGGATGACAACATTGTTTTGGCATTGAGCTTAAGACCAAGGTTCTAACACCAGTTATTGGTCTCAGTGAGGCATGTCTTTAGGATGTCAACATCACTTAGAGAGTTAATAGCTCCTAACTTGGAATCATCTGCGAAGTTTGTCAACCAGAGTCCTTTTGTGTTGGCCTGAACTTCAGAGAAGTAGATACCAAGCAGGAGAGGACCCAGGACCGAACCCTGTGGGACTCCATTGTAGTCCTTTCAACTCAAGTTATTTACTCCTCTTCTTGAGGGGCTAGAGCCTTAAGCAATTCCTAGAACTGTTGTGATTTCTCTCCAGTCATCTTCTATATCTTCAGCCTGGTCTCTGTTGACCATGGAAGCCTTGTTTGACCACTGCTTGCACCTGATTGTGGCAACCAGTGCTTTTACTATGTGCTTACTGTTTCACTGGGGATGCATTTACAATCACTGATTGTAGCCCATTGTCCTTTCCTTAGTAGAAGGAAGTCTGATACTATCAAGCCATTTGCCAGACAGAAGTCTATAGTGGCCTCTCCATCTGTATTCTTACTGCCCCACCCATGTGGACCCTGGCAGCCCTCATATCCTATTCTATCTATCCTGATATGTGCATTCAGGTGAGCCATTCTCAACACAAATTCCTGCTGTCCTGCTTTATAAAGCTTGTCATTGCAAAGAATACATTTCCTCTCATGCCAGCCTCTGTTTCTCAGCTTTCCTCTTGGGTGGCTGTTATTTGTGGTTCCCATGATTTTCATCGAAATTTTTTTTTAACATCTGTTCCAAGTGTTTTACAAGTCTTCATACCTTCCATATTTGTCTTACATCTCTAATGTAACTAACACTTTCTCCCATCCCTATACAATTTGCCTAGCATCCTCCTGGACAGTTTCTATAATCATATAATCATCCAATGTTTAATTTGTATGTAAATCAATTTATCTTTTGTAATTGTGTGATTATTATGTCATGTAACTTTATTATTGAGTTTTTCTCCCCCGGCCTCCATTGAAAATGGGCTTTTAGCCCAGTGGACCTCCCCGGTCACCAAACTGGAATAAATAAATAAATAAAGTATATAAATAGGGCTCTTACAACTGTATAGATATGTTAATTATCATTTTGGGCAGATGTCAGTTTGCACTGAAAATTTTAGTTTCTTGTATTTTATTACATTAACTACAACATTGACTAATTATATAAAAAATACTTGCATCATTTTCAGTTTGTGGTAAAAGAAGCCTGAGTCAATTGGTTTTGCATGTTAATTATTCTATAATTGCTACAGTCATCCTTGGCTTTCTGTTAAATGTTTCTGATCTTGGACATACTGGGTTAAACAATGGGTGCCAGCAGAGGTGAAAATGATCATATCCAACTTGATGAGGTGCTAAGTGCATTGGTTTCTGGCTTGCTATTGACTTTCATTTCATTGAAGGAGACATTTAAATGCTGAGCTGTTAAAAATGTCTTATGCATTTAAATGTGTTAACCAGTATAATCTATTTGTGCATTCATTGCAAAGTAGTAAAGTCAGACAAGGCTTGGCTTAATTTTTTGGGGGTGGGTATGCTGTGGTTTGAAATGTGTGTCGCTCTCTACAGAATTCTGCTTAGTTGTGGAACTCAAGTCATAAGGGAAGGTTAGACAAGAGGTTAGTGCAGCATTTATTAAATTAATAGTTTTTTTTAAAGAATTTTATTATTTCTGGTTGGTGAAAATGGGATTATAAATGACTGTCACTGTTTGCTCTAGGTCACTTGAATTTTGGAGTTAGTTTTGCAGATAATGCCAATATTATGCTGGTTAAGCTGTTCTTTAAAGTCTGTGTAAGCCTGCTGGAGAAGGAGTTAACTTGGGGAGATGGCTGTTCGAAGAATTAATTGGACTTGTTTAGACTACACATTTGTACATTTCAGGTAAGTGAACATTTCTATGTATGGGAGATTTAGATTTAAACTGCATGTTATTGATGACATCTCATGTTTGGTTTCATTACTGGAGAAATTTAAGTGGGCAGTATGTGATGTACTTTGTTTCCATGTTGAATGGTTTATATAGTGTAAAGCTTTGTATTATATGTTTAATTCTTTACGGGTTGCTCATTTTCCTGGACTATGAGTGCAGTAGTTTCACTGTGTGTTTGTGTTAATGAAGGAGTGTTATCTCTATTGCTAACTGGCTATTTTTCAACTGATTGCTTGGTGGTATGGTTTTATAGGAGGTTTGGGATGTTCTTTTTACTTTGCTCTGCAGGGTTTAAGCCCCACTAAGAAGATATATTAATTTCTTAGGGTTAGTGTGGCTTATTGGTTATTTATTTTATACAATATTTATTGCCTTTTCCTTTTGTGGATAGTGACAAGTTCAGAATTAGTTTTGTTGAGGGTTGAGGGGTTGTGAAAACTGAGTTGTCACTTTACCTCCTGGTGCTGTATGTGAAAGTGATTATGACCATGTTTAACTGCTCAGATACTGGGTAGGTTTTCCTGCTGGCTCAAAGGAAACAATGGTGCACGTCACACAAGAACATGGATAGTTCACTTTTTTGTGTTTGAAATAATCTATCCCATTTGGTTACAGATTGCCCTTACATGTCCCATGGTTGATAATTAATATTGGTATATTGATAAGGGTAATAACCCCTAATGAGAATGACTGTGATCATACCATAGGTAATTTGAATTGGGCCATGCCTAGGATAAAGCATTTAGGAGCTGCATCTGTCCATCAGTACTGTATGGGGCAGTGTGTATGTACACTTGTGTGTGTGTGTGTGTGTGTGTATATGTATATATATGTGTGTGTGTGTGTGTGTGTGTATATATATATATATATATATATATATATATATATATATATATATATATATATATATATATATATATATATATATATATATATATATATATATATATTGCATATATGCATGTGTGTGTGTACATGTGTATATTATATGTAAAATACACATACACACACATGCATGTAAGTGCTTAAAAATGTTCTTAGTGTGGTCCAGCTGGGTATCCACCTGATAACATAAAGGTTTACGGTTATATTACAGTGTACTGCGTCGCGGGTGGTACTGCGCAGCTTGGGGCATGCTATACTTTGATTGACAGTTAACATGCTATAGCGCCGCCCCTCGCCGGCGGTACTACGACGAATACATTGGATATACATTGTTTTCTGACAAATAAATAAAGCAATGGAAGACTGTAAGTAGGCCAGCCAAGAAGGTAAAAGTGCCTACACAAACAGTTTTTTTTTTTTCATTTAATTATTTAAATGTGTTGCCCGGGATAGAGTTCTCATCCCCAGAGCATTTTTTTAGTCTCATCCCGAGAGCACAAAGCAATTGAATAAATGGCAAACAAACAGTGAAAAATATTTCTATACACAAAATTTAAAGAATAATTATCACCATTACTACAAACTGCATCCCTAACACCATATGTCACTGAAACCTTTATATTATATTTAAAAAAAAATTTGTCCGCTGACTGGTATAAGTGTGAAAAGTTTTAGTTACTGTTTACAAACTACAGATGGGATGACAGCACACGTCCCCACTTCAGATACCAAACGGTACGTTTAAGAAGGAATCAAAGGCTACCTGCCACCCAAGTCTGATTCATACCTAAAACACCTTCTGAATGTATCAGAGAGCAGCTGTGGTCAGTGGCCACAGAAACAGAAGCCCTTCGCTGTAGCAAACGGCACAAGCGTTTCAGTTCATGGGCTTAACATAAACATGCAACACAAAACATTTGTTAATATTAATGAATGCTTTATAAAATCAACACAACGTTTCTGAATGTCTTTCGGTGAAAAAAGACGACCTTGGAGATTCAAACATTCTTTTCTCGGTTATGTTTAACACTGAGAATAATTTTGCAATTTGACATATACTTGGGGTACATTAATAATAGCAAATCTTCAGACCACAGACGTTTGTGTGTGTAAATATATATATATATATATATATATATATATAAATATATATATATATATATCTGTGTGTGTGTGTTCTGTCTGATGGGTCAGAAGTGACAAAGCTTGCATTAAAAGGCTATATGAAGTGTTTAAGTGCACAACGCACACATCATCGCAATGCAACAACTAACCAGCACCATAGTGCTGTCGCAAAAAGGTCCTTGCCACTGGAAAGTAATGACCATTTTCATTTCAAATTTAAGTGAATAACAAACAAGCCCAAATAGCAGTATGTCTTCTAACAGTGTAGTGCCTCGCGGCATACATGATTGACGTGAGTCAGAGTAGTTAGGGGCGGTGACGGGCGGAGTTTGCTACTGTGCATCCTGCGAGGCAGTACACTGTAATATAACCAGGTTTACACCTAACATCTTGTGTTTGTCAAAAAATGCTTGAGTGGGGTTGAGTTGTGTCAAATGCCTTGGCCAGATCAAGGTAGGCAGTGTGAAACATTTTGCCCTCATTCATTGTTTTGGTGACCTTCTCAAAGAAGTCCACCATGGTGAGTAAGCAAGAGCTGCATTTGACGAAACCCACCTGGCTTAGGTCTAATGTCTGTAGGTTTACTGTGTCATTATTGATCTTTTCCATGATTATTATTTCCAAGGATTTGCATATGAGACTAGTGAGATTATGGGGCTATAGTTTGGGGGTCTGTAGATGGCCCACCTTTGGGCAGAGAGATGACTATTGCTACTCAGCATTCATTAGGCATGAAGCCTTTTTGGTGGCTACATTTTAAATAGCAATCCAGAGGGCCTGATACATCATGTTTCATGCCTGGGCCCATCAATGCATTGTTCTTGGCCTTACAGCAGACATAGGTTCATAGGTTCATACTAGGCTATCTGCCCAAGGGCATTTACAAGCCTAGCCCATAGTTTTGTGGCTTACGCCACCCCTTTAGTATGGGGAAATATACCCATTATTTTGCTGTGCCTCTGTCGAGCAGTGACACTGAGGTAATCCCTGGGGTATATCTGCGATCTCCCATCCATTGGTCAAGATTTCTCTTGAACAAGGCCAGCGAGGTGCTCTGCCTCACATATACCGGGATTTTGTTCCACAGCATAGGGAGTCTTTGGGTGATGAATCTATCCCTCCAGCACGTCCTATTAATAGCCGTGTCGAGGTTTAAGTCTCCGCCCTTGTGGCTCTGATGGATCTAGATTTTTGAGGTGAAGCATATTCATCAAATCTGGGTTTGACATGGCCTTGTATGTTAGGCAAAGGTCACCTCTGAGCAAGCGTGGCGACTGAATAGAGCTGGAGTTCTTTCAGTCGGGCAGCATAGGACAGATTTTTGAGACCCTTTATCCTTTTGGTGAGGAACTTTTGTGGCCTCTCCAGCTGCTGCAAGTGTCGGGTCAGATACATTCCGAATGGGGCATTGTACTCAATCATTGGTCTGATGAGTGATGAGTAGAGGGAGACAATGACCTCCCTTGATCTAGATGAGAATCCCTTCATGATAAGGTGGGCAATGTAGAAGGTTTTCCTAACTACTTTAGCTACATGAGTGTCGAATGACAGACTACTATCAACCTGGGTCCCCAGGTCCCTGATAACTTCTTCTGTGCTCAGTGGATTGCCACCTATTTGGTAGCTAGGGGTAACCTTGTTTTTCCTGAAGGGTATGACTATGCATTTTTTGGCATTTAACTTTAGGCCATGGCTCTGGCACCAGTTATCCGTTTCTGTGAGACCCTTCTGAAGGATATCTGTGTCAGATGTGTTTTCTACTATGGCCCAGTTTGCAGTCATCTGCAAACTTTGTCAGCCATAACCCTCCTGTGTTTGCTTGTACTTGAGAAGTAGATGCCAAACAAGAGTGGGCCTAGGACTGAGCCCTGTGGGACACCACTTGTGACAGGCTTTGAGTCTGACATGGCGCCAGCAACTCTGACCCTGTGGGTTCTGTCACTCAGCCAGTTTGCAACCCATCTTGTGATGTATGGGTTAATATTTAAGCTGATGAGTTTTTCAATGATACCCGAGTGGGGTATTGTATCGAAGGCCTTCGCCAGATCGAGGTAGGCTGTATGGACTGCCTTTCCCTCATCAATGGCTTTGGTGACTGTTTGAAAAAGTCAACCAAGTTTAAAAGGCATGATCTGCCTTTGACAAAGCCAAACTGGGTTGGATCCAAAGTCTGCAAATTCCCTATGTCTTTATTTATGAGGTCCATTATGATCCTCTCCATGGCTTTGCAGATAAGGCTTGTCAAGCTAATGGGCCGGTAATTTCCAGGGTCGGTGGAGGCACCGCCTTTGTGAAGTGGGACCACAGTTGCAGTCGCCACTCCTGGAGTGCGAATCCAGAGGTAAGGCTCTGATTAAACAGCTGTCCTAGCCGTGGGTTTAATTCCTCATTGAGTTCGTGGAGCACACAGCCGGGGACACCATCAGGTCCCATGGATGCTGTGTTTTTTGCTTTGGAGAGAGCAGTTCTCACTTGGGCGTTGGAGATGTTTGGGGGCTGCAATCATTTGGTATAGATATCTCTCCTTTTGGGCGGGAGGGGGGGGGAGAAGTTTGCACTGAACCTGTCAGCCAGTATGTTGGCAATGTCCGTAGGATCAGTAATCTTCACATCATTTTGAACTAGTTCTGAGCATATCTGGGAGTTTCCTCCCAGGTTTCTAACATAGCTAAAGAAGGCCTTATGATTGTCTTTTGAGTCTTTAGCTATTTTTCTCTCAAAATTTGCTTTGGATGATTTTATGAGAGCTCTTAGTTTTTTACTTATAGTGATCAAGGGTGTCTTACCTTTTAAGGATTTTGCTCTATCTTGTAGTAGCTTCCTCCTTTTGTTGTAGAGTTTGTTTATGGCTGGGGTCGACCAGACTGGACGCTTGCCTTTGGTACAGAGAGTCTTTGTTTTGCTTGGGATTGCCTTATCCATGCAGTCCTGCAGGTGCTGGTAGAAGGCATTTGTAAGTGATTCAGCGGCATGTGTACTGTTTTCTGCCGGCTCGGGGGCCTTAAAGGAGACCACGCTAGTCTTTAGAAGTGTGAAGTCGGCTTTCGAGAAGTTCTTTACTGTGGTCTTTTTTATTTCAGGTGGGGGTGGGATGAGGACCTCCAGCGAGATTAGTTTGTGATCTGATCTCACCAGTGAGGGGTATACTTCCGGTGTTGAACATTGTGCTCCCATGTTCGTGATGATGAGGTCAAGTATGTTATCTCCTCTTGTGGGGATGGTAACTAGTTGTTCCATGGCATTTGAGTTTATGAATTCCAGGAACTTTTGGGCTAGGGTGTTTGGGCTTGAGTAGTGTTCCCAGTCTATATTAGGGTAGTTGAAGTCACCTAGTATGATGGTGTTTGGTGATACATTTATCCCCTCTAGTGTTTTCAGGAAGGCCATGTGAGGTTCCTGAGTTTGTGAGGGTGGCCTGTAACATGCTACAATTTGCAGAGCAGTCTTGCCTATGGTTAATTGCACCTGGATGGTCTCCGATGCATCGTGCGTTGCAACCAGTCTTGAGGTGTGGGAGTCCTTGATGAATATGGATACACCCCTTCCTTTCTTGGTATTCTCCGGATTTTGGGGCGGAGCATGATATGAGGTAAAACCTGATAGTGCTGGGGTGCTCTCAGGAGCCTTGAACCAGGTTTCTGTCACAGCACAGACATCTATGTTCTCCATACTGAGAAGGGCCTCGAGTGCGTGCATTTTGAGATTCAGACTTCTGGCATTGAGCAGCATTACCCTTAGTTTTTTTCCTTTTTGTGTTCTAGGGTGGTAGGTTTAGAATTTGAGCCTTGCCTAACAAAGGCACTATGCGGGTGGCACCAGCCTTTGCCAATATCCGGACTCCCAGGCGTGCCAGGTGCCAGCCGTCCCTTGCGAAGCGTGGCTTGTCCAGCATGTCATCCCAGGCAGACAGACACTGGATCCCCTTTGAATGACACCAGTGTTTAAGCCAATTGTTAAAGCTGATCATCTTATCTCTGTATTGTGGCATCATTCTTGGTGAAGGTAGGATACTGCTCAAGGTCAGGGTCATACCTGCCTGGGCTACATAATCAGAGAGCTCCTCAATGTCTCTTTTCATGTAGTCCAAGGAGGTGCGTCTCAGGTCGTTTACACCAGCGTGGACAATGACTGAGTCGTATTTGTACCTGCTGTTGAGAGACCTGAGTGCTTGCGTTATGTGGCGGATTCTAGCGCCCGACAGGCAGCTTACTGTGACCTTCTCCTTACTCAGTCTGGTGGCGGGGCGTCAGTGTGTCTGACTATGGAGTCACCAATTACTAGTGTGTCTGGCATTTTGTTTGGCCTTAAGGGCTGTGACTGTTTGACACTCTGACTGTGAGGTCTATGTGTTGCAGGTGATGTGTTCTGAGGTGGTGGTTGTTTGGGTGTCTGCTTTGGTGGCCTCTGCTGTTTTGGTAGATTTTTGATCAGAGCCTCCGAGTATGTCTTTGTGTGTTTATGTGTATGATTTGAGGTTGTGATGGTACTATGTGAGACTGGGTCTATAGTGTGTGTGGTAACCTTCTCCTCCCGACTGGTCTTGCCAGTCCTATGTTGAGAGAGCTCAGCCTCCAGTTTGGCTGTATAGTTGCATCTCGCATGTATTTGTGTTTTGTGGGAGGAGGAGAGGATTGTCTGTGTACATGAGGCAATTGTAACATTGCCTCAATATTCCCAGGTTCACCAGCTGAGCAGGAGAGGACACTAGCAACTGATCCCTCGACATGCTAGAAGGAATAGACAAAAAAAAACTTTAAAGAAGATTCCGGGGGACGTGGATGACCGAGAAATGGGGGGTTGCCTTTTTGGGGTACTATCTATGACAAGAGCACCGTATCAAGGTAATAAGTACTGTAGGAGCAAGTGCTATGCTTAACAGATAGAGAATAGTCTACTTGGAGTCAAGTAGAGATGATCTTTTTAGTTATAGTATACGATGATTAGATCAGTAGTATAGTTCGAGGAAGGTAGCTTTAAGGGAAAATTTGAAGAGTGGAATTTAGGTAGCCCAAATAGTTTAAATCTGCTTAACCGGCGCTGCCCTAGTGTGCAACGGTAGCAGCTCCGCGCTAAACCGAGCAAACGCACGTTTAGCGTTTTTTATATCAGGGGGCTGAAAGAAGCTAGGAACTGGCCCAAAACGACCAATAAACTACAAGTTGCTGGCTGAAACCTCACAAAACTGGACCAACAGGCAGCTCAATGCTTCCCACTCCCACTGGTAAACAAGGGAACTTCCTCTGTTCCAAATTAGGTAAAGATTCAGTAACAGGAACTGCAAACAAAGCCCAGGGATCAGCAAGCTCTGAAACTGGACTATTCTAGCTTAGTAAGGCGGGAAAACAAGAGATATTTTTTTTTTTTTTTTTTTTCAGAAAACAAGCAGAAACAGATACAGTAAACACTTATAAATGCTATAAATCGGCTATCACAGCCTACACAAACAATTTGCAACAGTTACAGATTTTAAAAGTAACAAATTGAGAAACAAGTGCAAAAACAGAATAGATGCAGAAAAACAGTAACAATGTATCAGCAAGCAGGCGAAATACAGTTGCTAGATAAATAGAAGTGGAAAGCCACAAAAATTATACTTAAATCAGGTAAAGTCGCTTTTCAGCTCTCTGAAGCTTGGATTACTCTGCTGGCCACCACGAGGATCTGTGCTGAGTAGGTACAAGCCAAAAACGCGCGTTTAGCGTTTTTTATATCAGGGGGCTGAAAGAAGCTAGGAACTGGCCCAAAACGACCAATAAACTACAAGTTGCTGGCTGAAACCTCACAAAACTGGACCAACAGGCAGCTCAATGCTTCCCACTCCCACTGGTAAGCAAGGGAACTTCCTCTGTTCCAAATTAGGTAAAGATTCAGTAACAGGAACTGCAAACAAAGCCCAGGGATCAGCAAGCTCTGAAACTGGACTATTCTAGCTTAGTAAGGCAGGAAAACAAGAGATATTTTTTTTTTTTTTTTTTTCAGAAAACAAGCAGAAACAGATACAGTAAACACTTATAAATGCTATAAATCGGCTATCACAGCCTACACAAACAATTTGCAACAGTTACAGATTTTAAAAGTAACAAATTGAGAAACAAGTGCAAAAACAGAATAGATGCAGAAAAACAGTAACAATGTATCAGCAAGCAGGCGAAATACAGTTGCTAGATAAATAGAAGTGGAAAGCCACAAAAATTTTACTTAAATCAGGTAAAGTCGCTTTTTTAGCTCTCTGAAGCTTGGATTACTCTGCTGGCCACCACGAGGATCTGTGCTGAGTAGGTACAAGCCAAAAACGCGCGTTTAGCGTTTTTTATATCAGGGGGCTGAAAGAAGCTAGGAACTGGCCCAAAACGACCAATAAACTACAAGTTGCTGGCTGAAACCTCACAAAACTGGACCAACAGGCAGCTCAATGCTTCCCACTCCCACTGGTAAGCAAGGGAACTTCCTCTGTTCCAAATTAGGTAAAGATTCAGTAACAGGAACTGCAAACAAAGCCCAGGGATCAGCAAGCTCTGAAACTGGACTATTCTAGCTTAGTAAGGCAGGAAAACAAGAGATATTTTTTTTTTTTTGTTTTTTTCAGAAAACAAGCAGAAACAGATACAGTAAACACTTATAAATGCTATAAATCGGCTATCACAGCCTACACAAACAATTTGCAACAGTTACAGATTTTAAAAGTAACAAATTGAGAAACAAGTGCAAAAACAGAATAAATGCAGAAAAACAGTAACAATGTATCAGCAAGCAGGCGAAATACAGTTGCTAGATAAATAGAAGTGGAAAGCCACAAAAATTGTACTTAAATCAGGTAAAGTCGCTTTTTTAACTCTCTGAAGCTTGGATTACTCTGCTGGCCACCACGAGGATCTGTGCTGAGTAGGTACAAGCCAAAACACGCGCGTTTAGCGATTTTTATATCAGGGGGCTGAAAGAAGCTAGGCACTGGCCCAAAACGACCAATAAACTACAAGTTGCTGGCTGAAACCTCACAAAACTGGACCAACAGGCAGCTCAATGCTTCCCACTCCCACTGGTAAGCAAGGGAACTTCCTCTGTTCCAAATTAGGTAAAGATTCAGTAACAGGAACTGCAAATAAAGCCCAGGGATCAGCAAGCTCTGAAACTGGACTATTCTAGCTTAGTAAGGCGGGAAAACAAGAGATATTTTTTTTTTTTTTTTTTCAGAAAACAAGCAGAAACAGATACAGTAAACACTTATAAATGCTATAAATCGGCTATCACAGCCTACACAAACAATTTGCAACAGTTACAGATTTTAAAAGTAACAAATTGAGAAACAAGTGCAAAAACAGAATAAATGCAGAAAAACAGTAACAATGTATCAGCAAGCAGGCGAAATACAGTTGCTAGATAAATAGAAGTGGAAAGCCACAAAATTATACTTAAATCAGGTAAAGTCGCTTTTTAGCTCTCTGAAGCTTGGATTACTCTGCTGGCCACCACGAGGATCTGTGCTGAGTAGGTACAAGCCAAAAAACACGCGTTTAGCGTTTTTTATATCAGGGGGCTGAAAGAAGCTAGGAACTGGCCCAAAACAACCAATAAACTACAAGTTGCTGGCTGAAACCTCACAAAACTGGACCAACAGGCAGCTCAATGCTTCCCACTCCCACTGGTAAGCAAGGGAACTTCCTCTGTTCCAAATTAGGTAAATATTCAGTAACAGGAACTGCAAACAAAGCCCAGGGATCAGCAAGCTCTGAAACTGGACTATTCTAGCTTAGTAAGGCGGGAAACAAGAGATATATTTTTTTTTTCAGAAAACAAGCAGAACAGATACAGTAAACACTTATAAATGCTATAAATCGGCTATCACAGCCTACACAAACAATTTGCAACAGTTACAGATTTTAAAAGTAACAAATTGAGAAACAAGTGCAAAACAGAAGAGATGCAGAAAAAACAGTAACAATGTATCAGCAAGCAGGCGAAATACAGTTGGTAGATAAATAGAAGTGGAAAGCGACAAAATTATACTTAAATCAGGTAAAGTCGCTTTTTTAGCTCTCTGAAGCTTGGATTACTCTGCTGGCCACCACGAGGATCTGTGCTGAGTAGGTTCAAGCCAAAAAACGCGCGTTTAGCGTTTTTTATATCAGGGGGCTGAAAGAAGCTAGGAACTGGCCAAAACGACCAATAAACTACAAGTTGCTGGCTGAAACCTCACAAAACTGGACCAACAGGCAGCTCAATGCTTCCCACTCCCACTGGTAAGCAAGGGAACTTCCTCTGTTCCAAATTAGGTAAAGATTCAGTAACAGGAACTGCAAACAAAGCCCAGGGATCAGCAAGCTCTGAAACTGGACTATTCTAGCTTAGTAAGGCGGGAAAACAAGAGATATTTTTTTTTTTTTTTTTTCAGAAAACAAGCAGAAACAGATACAGTAAACACTTATAAATGCTATAAATCGGCTATCACAGCCTACACAAACAATTTGCAACAGTTACAGATTTTAAAAGTAACAAATTGAGAAACAAGTGCAAAAACAGAATAGATGCAGAAAAACAGTAACAATGTATCAGCAAGCAGGCGAAATACAGTTGCTAGATAAATAGAAGTGGAAAGCCACAAAAATTATACTTAAATCAGGTAAAGTCGCTTTTTTAGCTCTCTGAAGCTTGGATTACTCTGCTGGCCACCACGAGGATCTGTGCTGACCTGTTCCTAGTGATAGCAGGGCAGTTATATTTGATATTTTTTAGAAGGAGAGAGGGACAAAATTAGACCTGAATTTGTCTGCCAATAGTTTTTTTTATATCTACTGGCTCAGTGTATATGTGGCTCTACACACATTTGTGTATTGTCTTTCAGGTTTATGATAAAGCTGCAGAATGTCTTGTCCTTGGTCTGGGAGGCCAACTTTACCTCAAATTTGGCTTCGGTAGACATTATTTTTACACTGGGTAGTTTAAGTTGAGAGTGCTTGTATCCTGCTGGGTGGTACACCTCTTAATTTTTGCCATGATTTTCTTCCTTCTGTTATAGAGCATCCCAATGTACTTGGTGGGTACAGCTTCCTCTATACAGCTATTAGCATACCTGTATAATGTTTCTGTGAACAGTTGTCCAGAGGCAGCAGAGTTCTCAGGGTTTGTGAGGGGCTTGAAATGTTGTCACATTATCAGGTAACAGCATGTATGGGCCTGTGAGCCTTAGAATAGTGCCTGAACATTCTAGGATTAGCTGGGTTTCTGAGTTATATTTTTACTTCAAAGGAGGCCATCTTGTGGTATGACCATTCCACAGAGGACATTACACTAAGTGATTTGCAGCATTCTCCCATATTAGTGAGGACAAGATCTGGTGTGTTTGTGCCCCTAGTCGGCATAATCATAGGAGATCATAAAAGACTACTAGACTATTGGCCTAGCCATTTAAACCCAATGTAATACAGTACAGGTACTAGTCATTACCCAAGATTGCATTTAGTTCATAGTTAGGTACTAGGCTAATTAGCCCTAGGGCCTATATAAAACATATGAATGTAACTATATTATAATATATATATATATATATATATATATATAAGCCTAGCCAAAAAAAAGGTACCCTGGCTTTCACCACCCAAGAAAATTATTTTCCTGTGCCCCTGTTGATTAGAGCCCCTAGACGTGATCCCAGGGGTTAATTTCCTATTTCCCATCTGATCATCAAGATTTGAAAATAACTTTCTTGGGTGGTGTGAGCCAGAGAACCAAAAGTCTCTGGGACAGGAATCTATCCCTCCAGCATGTTCTGTTTATTGTGGTGGCAAGGTTTAAGTCCCTGGAGCATATAGCTCAGAGGGATTGGGATTTCCCTAAGTGGAGCATGTCCAATAGCTCTGGGTTTGACATAGCTTTGTATGTTAGGCAGAGATGGTCTCTGAGTAGGCGATATGCGACGGAGTAAAGCTGGAGTTTTTTGAGACGGTCTACGTGGGGCATCTGTTTGAGGCTGGTATTCCTCTTTGTGAGGTATTTCTGTGGCCTTTCCAGTTGTTGTAGATGTCTTATGAGATACATACCAAAAGGGCATTCTACACTACAATGGGGTCTAATGAGTGATGAGTAGAGGAGAACAATAACCTCTTTTTTCATGGACAAGAAACCTTTTCTAAATTTATAATTGCAAAATTTAAAATACAACCTGCATTTATATGCCATTGTTACACATTTTAGGCTTTGTTCAAATTTCTTGCCCTAAGAGTTTAAGAATTATGACTTGTGGTGTGATTTGAGGATAGACGACCTTAAAGTTGGTGGGGTGCATAACTGACCCATATTGGTAATGACCAAATATCATTGCTCATTTCACTGTCTGGTTTCATTGACATTTTTTATTGTCATTAATGTGTATTTATTGATATGCCACGATACCATTTTTTCCAGTGACATATTATCTCATAATTACATAATGATTATTATCCAGATGCAAAAGGCCACCCATGCCTACCTGAACAAGTACAATTTTCCTCTTCTACCTTGCACATTTTACTGATTACACTAATGGTTTGGTACTTCCCAAAGGAAGCAGTAGACCCTCCATTTGAATAGGAACCACTTTGGATATTTGTCATAGCTGGTAAACAAACCCTATAGTAGAGAATATTGTACAGCACTAGTAAAACTTCCTGGGATGTTATTTGGGGCCTTGGAGCGACCTCTCTTCATTGTGCTCATCTACTTCTTCATGAGGATATGATATAATGATGGTTGCTCTCAAAGCCTAGTGTAGTATTGATGTTTCAAAGCTATAGCTGAATGTCTTTGTATATACGTATGTCATCTGTATTTGGAATTTAGTGCACCACTGATTCCTGTAACAGTGCAACGCTGCCATGAGGGCGGCTTGCACCTGTCACCCTGGGATTCGGATATTGGCTAAGGCTCTTGCCACCCCATAGTGCCTTTTTTAGGCAAGGCTCAAATTCTAAACCTACCACCCTAGAAAACAAAAATGGGAAGAAACTGAGGATAATGCTGCTCAATGCCAGAAGCCTAAATCTCAAAATGCACTTTTCGAGGCCCTTCTCAGTATGGAGAACATCGATGTCTGTGCTGTAACTGAAACCTGGTTCAAGGCTCCTGAGAGCACCCCAGCACTATCAGGTTTTACCTCATATCATGCGTTCCGGCCCCAAAACCCGGACCACACCACAAAAGGAGGGGGTGTATCCATATTCATAAAGGATACCCACACCTCCAGGTTGGTGGCAACGCATCTAAGCTTGAAACCATCCAGGTGCAGCTAACCATAGGCAAAACTGCTCTACAATTTGTAGCATGCTACAGGCCACCCTCTCAAACTCAGGAACCCCACACAGCCTTCCTGAAGACACTGGAGGGTATAAATGTATCTCCAAACACCATCATATTGGGTGACTTTAACTACCCGAATATAGACTGGGAACATTACTCAAGCCCTAACTTTCTAGCCCAACGATTCCTGGAGTTCATAAATTCAAATGCCATGGAACAACTAGTCACTGTTCCCATGAGAGGAGAAAATATACTAGATCTCATTATCACAAACATGGGGACAAAATGCTCCACACCGGAAGTATATCCCTCATTGGTGAGATCTGATCATAAACTAATCTCACTGGAAATCCACATCCCGCCCCCACCCCCAACAAAAAAGACCACAGTGAAGAACTTCTCTAAAGCAAACTTCACACTACTCAAGACTGGTGTGGTATCCTTCAAGGCCCCTGAGCCAGTGGAAACCACAACCCAAGCTGCAGAAGCCCTTACAAATGCCTTCTATGAACACCTCCAGGACTGCATGGATCAGACAATCCCAAATAAAACCAAGACTCTTTCCACCAAGGGCAAACGTCCAGTCTGGTGGACCCCAGCCATTAACAAACTTTACAATAAGAGGAGAAAGCTATTACATGATAGAACAAAATCCATAATAGGGAAGTCACCCCTGATCATTATTAGTAAAAAAATACGAGCACTCATAAAATCAACTAAGGCCAATTTTGAGAGAAAAATTGCCATGGATTCAAAGAACAATCATAAGGCCTTTTTCAGCTATGTTAGGAACCTGGGTGGAAACTCCCAGGTATGCTCAGAATTAGTCCAAAATGATACAAAAATCACTGAACCCACAGACATTGTCAACATACTGGCAGACAGGTTCAGTGCAAACTTCACCCACCTCTCCCCCCCCCAAAGGAGAGATAACTATCCCAGCGGAGTGTAGCCTCCCAGACATCTCAAATGCGCAGGTGAAAGCTGCTCTCTCTAAAGCTAAAAACACAGCATCAATGGGACCTGATGGCGTCCCCAGCTGTGTGCTACACAAGCTCAATGAGGAACTAAACCCGCACATAAGGCAGCTGTTTAATCTCAGCCTTACCACAGGATACATGCCCAAGGAGTGGCGTACGGCAACTGTGGTCCTGCTCCACAAAGGCGGTGCCTCTACGGACCCTGGTAATTACCGCCCCATAAGCTTAACAAGTCTAGTCTGCAAAGCTGTGGAGAGGATCATAATGGAGCTCATAAACAAAGATATAGGGGACTTGCAGACATTGGACCCGACCCAGTTTGGCTTTGTCAAGGGCAGATCATGCCTTTTGAACTTGGTCGACTTCTTCGAAACAGTCACCAAGGCCATTGATGAGGGAAAGGCAGTCCATACAGCCTACCTTGGCCTTGCAAAGGCTTTCGACACAATACCCCACTCGGGTATTGTAGAAAAACTTACCAGCTTAAATGTAAACCCATATGTCACAAGATGGGTTGCAAACTGGCTTAAGGGCAGAACCCACAGGGTTAGAGTTTCTGGCGCTATGTCAGACTCCAAGCCGGTCACAAGTGGTGTCCCACAGGGCTCGGTCCTTGACCCCCTATTGTTCGGCATCTACTTCTCAGAAGTACAGGCCAACATGGGAGGACTTTGGCTGACAAAGTTTGCAGATGACTGCAAACTGGGTGCCATAGTGGAAAGTACATCGGACATGGATATCCTTCAGAGGGGACTCACGGAAACTGATAGCTGGTGCCAGAGCCATGGCCTGAAGTTAAACACCAAAAAATGTATAGTCATACCCTTCGGGAAAAACAAGGTAACCCCAAGCTACCATATAGGTGGCAATCCATTAAGCACAGAAGAGGTTATCAGGGACCTGGGGACCCAGGTTGACAGTGGCCTTTCTTTTGACACTCACGTTGCTAAAGTGGTTAGAAAGACCTTCTACATTGCCCACCTGATCATGAAGGGATTCACATCCAGATCTAGTGAGGTCATTGTTCCCCTGTACTCTTCACTTATCAGACCAATGATCGAGTACAATGCCCCATTCAGGATGTATCTCACCTGACATCTGCAGCAATTGGAGAGACCCCAAACGTCCCTCACCAAAAGGATAAAGGGACTCCAAAATCTGTCATATGCTGCCAGATTGAAGAAACTCCAGTTCTATTCAGTTGCATACCATCTGCCCAGAGGTGACATGTGCCTGACATACAAGGCCATGTCCAACCCGGAATTAATGGACATGCTCCACCTCAAAAAATCCAAATCCACCAGAACCACTAGAGCAAGCGACTTAAACCTTAGCACGGATATAAATAGGATGTGCTGGAGGGATAGATTTATCACTCAGAGACTCCCTATGCTGTGGAATAAAATCCCGGTCCATGTGAGGCAGAGCACCTCACTGACTCTGTTCAAGAGAAATCTTGACCGGTGGATGGGAGATCGTAGGTTTACCCCGGGAATCATCTCTGTGTCACTGCTGGACAGAGGCACAACAAACTAATGGGCACAATATTTTTTCATATAAGGGGTGGCGTAAGCCACAAAACTTTGGGCTAGGCTTATAAATGCCTTAGGGCAGATAGCCTAGTATAAACCTATGAACCTATGATAGTAGTTCTTGGTTGACTGAAAATATACCACCTGTATTAGTATACTTACAAATTTAAATTATAATGTCACTATATTTATAGATGGTTATATATATGGTTTTAATGGCTACTCCCTGTTTTCTGCCCCCAATGCAGTATGCACAATGTCTAGGAATCTAGCCACAGGAAGCAATTTAATTTTGCCTTATTTCAGTTGCATTCAAGAAGATTAATCTGCTCCCAGCTGTTGTCATTTTCAATTTTGTGACCATAAGCTTGTCATGTCAGGAGCTTGCACACCAAGACTGCCTAAAATATTGTTGAGCTCTGATGGATAATCTAGTTAAAAGAATAATGCAACATCTCTATACAGGGAAGAATATTAGACTGGCTAAACCACGTTAGGAAAATGCCCATGCACTCGAAAGTAAATAGTATGACATTGCATAAATGTAATGTAGATGCACTCCATATAGCTACATAGAATGTAATCACACAAGCATGTCTTAGCCCAGGTAAGGTCTACCTTATTTAAAGAGAAGCTTGTTGCTAATCAGACTACTACCTTTTCCTGCATTCTACTATAACTGATTTTGGTTATCTGGGCCGGTGTTAGCATTTTGGGGGGGCCCAGCAAATGTTCCAGTACAAGTATCATCCTGTGAATGCCACACCTCCTAACAAACCTTTTAGTTTGTGCTGCAAACTTTTAGGAGCAGTACGCACAGACAGACCTGTAGCTACAAGCTCTTAAATTACAACAGGCCTATATACCACACTTTGTTGACCTGTCTAACAAAGGGACATAGGTTCATAGGTTCATACTAGGCTATCTGCCCAAGGGCATTTATAAGCCTAGCCCATAGTTATGTGGCTTTCGCCACCCCTTTAGTTTGAATAAAAACTATGCCTATCATTTTGCTGTGCCTCTGTCAAGCAGTGACACTGAAGTAATCCCTGGGGTATATCTGCAATCTCCCATCCATTGGTCAAGATTCCTCTTGAACAAGGCCAGAGAGGTGCTCTGCCTCACATGTACCGGGATTTTGTTCCACAGCATAGGGAGTCTCTGGGTGATGAATCTGTCCCTCCAGCACATTCTATTTATAACCGTGTCAAGGTTTAAGTCTCCCGCCCTTGTGGTTCTGAGGGATCTAGATTTTTTGAGGTGAAGCATATTCATCAAATCTGGGTTTGACATGGCCTTATGTGTCAGGCACAGGTCACCTCTGAGCAAGCGGTATGAGACTGAATAGAGCTGGAGTTCTTTCAGTCGGGCAGCATAAGACATATTTTTGAGACCCTTTATCCTTTTGGTGAGGAACTTTTGGGGCCTTTCAAGCTGCAGCAGGTGTCTGGTCAGATACATTCCGAACGGAGCATTGTACTCAATCATAGGTCTAATGAGTGATGAGTACAGGGGGACGATGACTTCCCTTGATCTAGATGTGAATCCCTTCATGATCAGGTGGGTGATATAGAAGGTTTTCCTAACTACTTTAGCAACATGAGTGTCAAACGAAAGGCTACTGTCAACCTGGGTCCCCAGATCTCTGATGACTTTTTCTGTGCTCAGTGGATTGCCACCTATATGGTAGCTAGGGGTAACCTTGTTTTTCCCGAAGGGTATGACTATGCATTTTTTGGCGTTTAACTTCAGGCCATGGCTCTGGCACCAGTTATCCGTTTCTGTGAGGCCCGTCTGGAGGATATCTGTGTCAGATGTGTTTTCGACTATGGCGCCCAGTTTGCAGTCATCTGCAAACTTTGTCAGCCATAACCCTCCTGTGTTTGCTTGTACTTCAGAAAAGTAGATGCCGAGCAAGAGTGGACCCAGGACTGAGCCCTGTGGGACACCACTTGTGACAGGCTTTGAGTCTGACATGGCTCCAGCAACTCTGACCCTGTGGGTTCTGTCACTTAGCCAGTTTGCAACCCATCTTGTGATGTATGGGTTTACATTCAAGCTGATGAGTTTTTCGATGATACCTGAGTGGGGTATTGTGTCGAAGGCCTTTGCCAGGTCGAGGTAGGCTGTATGGACTGCCTTTCCCTCATCAATGGCCTTGGTGACTGTCTCGAAAAAGTCAACCAAGTTTAAGAGGCAGGATCTGCCTTTGACAAAGCCAAACTGGGTTGGATCCAAAGTCTGCAAGTTCCCTATGTCTTTATTTATGAGTTCCATTATGATCCTCTCCATGGCTTTGCAGATAAGGCTTGTCAAGCTAATGGGGCGGTAATTTCCAGGGTCTGTGGAGGCACCGCCCTTATGAAGTGGGACCACAGTCGCCGTGCGCCACTCCTTGGGTACGTATCCTGAGGTGAGGCTAAGATTAAACAGCTGTCCTAACTGTGGGTTTAATTCCTCGTTGAGTTCATGAAGCACACAGCCGGGGACACCATCCGGTCCCATGGATGCTGTGTTTTTTGCCTTAGTGAGGGCAGTTCTCACCTGGGCGGTGGAGATGTTTGGGGGGCTACAATCCTCTGGAATAGATATCTCTCCTTTTGGGGGGGGGGAGAAGTTTGCACTGAACCTGTCAGCCAGTATGTTGGCAATGTGTGTAGGTTCAGTAATTTTCACATCATTTTGAACTAATTCTGAGCATATCTGGGAGTTTCCTCCTAGGTTTCTAACATAGCTAAAGAAGGCCTTATGATTCTCTTTAGAGTCCTTGGCGATTTTTCTCTCAAAATTTGCCTTGGATGATTTTATGAGAGCTCTTAGTGTTGTACTTATAATGATCAAAGGTGTCTTACCTTTCAAGGATTTTGCTCTATCTTGTAGTAGCTTCCTCCTTTTGTTGTAGAGCTTGTTTATGGCTGGGGTCCACCAGACTGGACGCTTGCCTTTGGTACAGAGAGTTTTAGTTTTGTTTGGGATTGCCTGATCCATGCAGTCCTGTAGGTGCTGGTAGAAGGCATTTGTAAGTGATTCAGCGGTTTGAGTAATGTTTACCACTGGCTCAGGGGCCTTAAAGGAGACCACACTAGTTTTTAGAAGTGTGAAATCGGCTTTTGAGAAGTTTTTCACTGTGGTCTTTTTTGTTTCAGGTGGGGGCGGGATGAGGACCTCCAGCGAGATTAGTTTATGATCTGATCTCACCAGTGAGGGGTATACTTCGGTGTTGAACATTTTGATCCCATGTTCGTGATGATGAGATCAAGTATGTTTTCTCCTCTTGTGGGGATGGTGACTAGTTGTTCCATGGCATTTGAGTTTATGAACTCCAGGAATCTTTGGGTTAGAGTGTTTGGGCTTGAGTAGTGTTCCCAGTCTATATTAGGGTAGTTGAAGTCACCTAGTATGATGGTGTTTGGAGATACATTTATCCCTCCAATGTTTTCAGGAAGGCCATGTGAGGTTCCTGAGTTTGAGAGGGTGGCCTGTAACATGCTACAAATTGCAGAGCAGTCTTGCCTATGGTTAATTGCACCTGGATGGTCTCCGATGCATCGTGCGTTGCCACCAACCTTGAGGTGTGGGTGTCCTTTATGAATATGGACACCCCTCCTTTCTTGGTGTTGTCCGGATTTTGGGGCGGAACGCATGATATGAGGTGAAACCTGTTAGTGCTGGGGTGCTCTCAGGAGCCTTGAACCAGGTTTCTGTCACAGCACAGACATCGATGTTCTCCATATTGAGAAGGGCCTCGAGTGCATCTTGAGATTGAGACTTCTGGCATTGAGCAGCATTACCCTTAGTTTTTTCCTTTTGGTGTTCTAGGGTGGTAGGTTTAGAATTTGAGCCTTGCCTAAAAAGGCACTATGGGGTGGCAAGAGCCTTTGCCAATATCCGAAGCCCAGGGTGACAGGTGCAAGCCGTCCCTTGCGAAGCAGCATGGCTTGTCCAGCATGTCATCCCAGGCAGACAGACATTGGATCCCCTTTGAATGACACCAGAATTTAAGCCAATTATTAAAGCTGATCATCTTATCACTGTATTGTGGCATCATTCTAGGTGAAGGTAGGATACTGCTCAAGGTCAGGGTCATACCTGCCTGGGCTACATAATCAGAGAGCTCTTCGATGTCCCTTTTCATGTAGTCCAAGGATGTACGTCTCAGGTCGTTGACACCAGCGTGGACAATGACTGAGTCGTACTTGTACCTGCTGTTGAGAGACCTGAGTGCTTGCGTTATGTGGCGGATTGTAGCGCCCGACAGGCAGCTTACTGTGACCTTCTCTTTACTCAGTCTGGTGAGCGGGATGTCAGTGTGTCTGACTATGGAATCACCAATGACAAGTGTGTCTGGCATTTTGTTTGGCCTTAAGGGCTGTGACTGTTTGACACTCTGACTGTGTGGTCTATGTGTTGCATGTGTTGGGTCATGAAGTGGTAGTTGTTTGGGTGTCTGCTTTGGTGGCCTCTGCTGTTTTGGTAAATTTTTGATCAGAGCCTCCGAGTATGTCTTTATGTGAGTATGTGTATGATTTGAAGTTGTGATGGTACCATGTGTGACTGGGTATGTATTGTGTGTGGTTACCTTCTCCTCCTGTCTGGTCTTGCCAGTCCTATGTTGAGAGAGCTCAGCCTCCAGTTTGGCCGTATAGTTGCATCTCTCGCATGTATTTGTGTTTTGTGGGAGAAGGAGAGGATTGTCTGTGTACATGAGGCAGTTGTAACATTGCCTCAATATTCCCAGGTTCACCAGTTGAGCTGGAGAGGACACTAGCAACTGATCCTCGACATACTAGAAGTAGTAGATAAAGAGACTTTCAAAGGACTCCGGGGGAAGTGGGTTTTAGGCTGGTGGGGTACTATCTATAATAAGAGTGCTTTATCAAGGTGCAAGTACTGTAGGAGTAAGTGCTAGGCTTTACAGATAGAGAATAGTCTACTTGGGAATCAAGTAGAGATGAACTTTTCAGTTATAGGATATGCTGGTTAGATCAGCAGTACAGCTCGAGGAAGGTAGTTTTAAGGGAAAATCGGAAGAGTGGAATTTAGATGGCCCAAATAGTTTAACCTTGTTTAACCGCCGCTGCTCTTGTGTGCAACAGTGGTAACTCCGCGCTAAATCAGCTTCTGGCGTTTAGCGTGTTTTATAGCAGGGGGCTGAAGGGAGCTAGGAATTGGCCCAAAACTACCAATGGACTACTAGTTTCTGGCTGAAACTTCACCAAATCAGACAAAAAGGCCACTCAGTGCTTCCCACTCCCACTGGTAAGCAAAGAAACTTCCCTCCTTCCTAATAAGGCAATGGATCAGTAACAGGAACTAAAAACAAAGCCCAGGGATCAGCAACTCTGAAACTGGACTACTCTAGTTCAGTAAGGCGGGAAAACAAGAGATTTTTTTGTTTTATTACAGAGACAAGGAAAAAAACAGACAGTAAATGCTATAAATGCTGTAAATCGGCTAGCGCACTTTAGTGTGTAGCCTACAGAAACAATTTACAACAATTAGTAACTTAAAGTGCAATAAACAGTGTAAAATGCAGAAATCACTTAAAGTAGCAATAAAACTAGCGAAATGCAGTCGCTAGCTTAAATAACAGTGGGAAAGCCACAAAAAATACTTATATCTGGTAGAAAGTCACTCTTTTAGCTCTCTGCTGCTTGGATCACTCTGCAGGCCACCACGAGGATCTGTGCTGAGTTGGTACAAGCTGGAAAACGCGTGTTTAGCGTGTTTTATAGCAGGGGGCTGAAAGGAGCTAGGAATTGGCCCAAAACGACCAATGGACTACTAATTTCTGGCTGAAACTTCACCAAATCGGACAGAAAGGCTGCTCAGTGCTTCCCACTCCCACTGGTAAGCAAAGAAACTTCCTCCTCCCTAATAAGGCAATGGATCAGTAACAGGAACTAAAAACAAAGCCCAGGGATCAGCAACTCTGAAACTGGACTACTCTAGTTCAGTAAGGCGGAAAACAAGAGATTTTTTTTTGTTTTATTACAGAGACAAGGAAAAAACAGACAGTAAATGCTATAAATGCTGTAAATCGGCTAGCACTTTAGTGTGTAGCCTACAGAAACAATTTGCAACAATTAGTAACTTAAAGTGCAATAAACAGTGTAAAATGCAGAAATCACTTAAAGTAGCAGTAAAACAGGCGAAATGCAGTCGCTAGCTTAAATAACAGTGGGAAAGCCACAAAAAATACTTATATCTGGTAGAAAGTCACTCTTTTAGCTCTCTGCTGCTTGGATCACTCTGCAGGCCACCACGAGGATCTGTGCTGAGTTGGTACAAGCTGGAAAACGCGTGTTTAGCGTGTTTTATATCTGGAAGGAGCTGAAAGGAACTAGGAATTGGCCCAAAACGACCAATGGACTACTAGTTTCTGGCTGAAACTTCACCAAATCGGACAGAAAGGCTGCTCAGTGCTTCCCACTCCCACTGGTAAGCAAAGAAACTTCCCTCCTCCCTAATAAGGCAATGGATCAGTAACAGGAACTAAAAACAAAGCCCAGGGATCAGCAACTCTGAAACTGGACTACTCTAGTTCAGTAAGGTGGGAAAACAAGAGATGATTTTTTTTTTTTTTTTTTTTGTTTTTTTTTTGTTTTTTTACAGAGACAAGGAAAAAAAACAGACAGTAAATGCTGTAAATCGGCTAGCGCACTTTAGTGTGTAGCCTACAGAAACAATTTGCAACAATTAGTAACTTAAAGTGCAATAAACAGTGTAAAATGCAGAAATCACTTAAAGTAGCAGTAAAACAGGCGAAATGCAGTCGCTAGCTTAATAACAGTGGGAAAGCCACAAAAATACTTATATCTGGTAGAAAGTCACTCTTTTAGCTCTCTGCTGCTTGGATCACTCTGCAGGCCACCACGAGGATCTGTGCTGAGTTGGTACAAGCTGGAAAACGCGTGTTTAGCGTGTTTTATAGCAGGGGGCTGAAAGGAGCTAGGAACTGGCCCAAAACGACCAATGGACTACTAGTTTCTGGCTGAAACTTCACCAAATCGGACAAAAAGGCCGCTCAGTGCTTCCCACTCCCACTGGTAAGCAAAGAAACTTCCCTCCCTCCTAATAAGGCAATGGATCAGTAACAGGAACTAAAAACAAAGCCCAGGGATCAGCAACTCTGAAACTGGACTACTCTAGTTCAGTTACTGGAATTTAGTTGTAACACTGATATATTACAACAACTGTATGTAAAGGTCTGGACTTAAATGAAGTGATGACTAGGCCTACTGTTTCAACACCCCTCGCACACCCTCCAGTCCTCTCCTCTTACCCCCCCCCACCCCATTTTGGGCTCTCCATACCATGCACATTACTTGTTTCTTCCTTTTCTCACATATTGCCTTACTCTCAGCTTTTTCGGGAAGCCATAACTTTCTACATGCTTTGAAGTGCGTTTTCTTTTTTCTTTTTACACGACCTTTTCACCCAATAATGGCTTGAACAGAAATTATGATTAAGGAAAGAAATTCACTGTTGCTGTTCAGCTTTAGTTTTCCTTGTATACTTTCAGCACACATTTGCTAACCAACACAGCTCAGTGATGTCCATTTAGGAAATAACTCAATTAAGCTGATGCCTCCAAAGCTGTAGTGGTTAAATATGTCCCCTGGGATGCATTTTAGACCATTTTCTCAGCATTTTACTCCAATGGTGGCCTAAACAAAAATCATGAAAAATAAAAGAATTTCAGTCTTATTTTTTCTTTCAAGGAAGACATACATTGTGCATCCAACAAAGTATATCCTGCACGCAAGGAGTTGCACGGCTGCAAGTCAAATGAATAACAGAAAAAAACGCCAGCAACAAAGATGGACTGTAGATAGTAGTTTATTGATATATTAATAAACTACCAAAACACCAAGTAGGTCCCACATACCGGTTTCGGCCCAGGTTCAAACCCAGCCTTCTTCAGTGTATACCAACAGAACCCATTCAAAAAAATTGGGTGTTTATATACAACATACAATTCAATGATTGGTTGTATAAATCAATCAGTCAAACTCATTAATATTAAGCATAATAATATGTCTAGTATTTCAATAATAAATGCAACAAACATATTTATGAATACAAGAAATGATAAAATGACATATCATGTGTAAAAAATTTTGTGAAATCCATGTTTATTATATTTATTATTGTATTCTATAAGTGTTCATTTAATCCTGGATTTAACAAAGCACCAAGCTTGGTGATCCACTTCTTTTCTTTTAGATCAAGTTTAGTGTGCCAACCCCCTTTGTTACTTCTATCACCAATAATTTTATCAATTATGGTGAAACGAAATTGAGCTTTATTGTGTATCAGTGTGTGTTTGAATAGTGCATTAGATGTTTTTTTACATCTAATGTCACTCAAATGTTCTGATATCCGCAACTTAACTGGTCGCGAAGTTTGCCCAACATAAAATGAATGACAGTTACAATGTGCCATATAAATGGCCCAATCCGTGTTACAATTTGCAAAAAATTTTATGTTGAACACATTATTACTGTTTCTACTGGTGAACTCTTTTGTTTTTACTATGAATTTGCAGTTAACACAATGACCACAAGGAAAACAACCAATGAGTTTATCACCCAAAATGGTTGTTTGATATATATCGGATAAAGAAGATTCAAAATGGTGTTTGTAATGATTAAAGTATCCCGCTAAGTTTTTGCCCTTTCGAAATGAAAACAAACATGTGTTTGGAACAATAGATTTGGTTTTAACATCTGATTCCAGTATATTCCAATTTCCTTTGATGATGTTAATAAAGGTGTTGGTATTTCTACCATATGTAGTGGTGAAACGCAATATACTTTTCGTGTTTGGTTTTTGTTTGTATGTTAACAAGTTTGATCTCTGTAACCCTGAGGCATGATTCAAAGCCATTGTAACAAAACCTGAGTTATAACCCCTGTTCTTAAACCTGGTACACAAATCTTGAGCATGATGACCAAAACTGACATTATCAGAGCAATTTCTTCTCATTCTGATAAATTGCGATTTAGGAATATTTTTGGCACTGTGTTTTGGATGAAAGCTGGAGGCGTGGAGAATGGTGTTATATTCGGGAAATTTTCTGTAGGTCTCAGTTTTTAAAGTATTGTCCATATTCCTTGTTATAAGGACATCCAAAAAAGTTATCGATTTTAGATCATAATTGATGGTGAATTTTATTCCCCATTTGTTATCATTCAGATATTCTACAAATTCAAGGAGATATGGAATATCCGATCTCCACACCATCCAGCAGTCATCCAAATACCTCCGCCAGATGTCTATCTCAGGCAAAAAAAGGTTGTGAGTGACATCATAGATCATAATGTGTTCCAAATAAGCCATAAATAGGTCAGCATATATGGGGGCAAAAGATGCCCCCATAGCTGTACCATTAATTTGCAAAAAACATTCCTGATTGTAAAAGAAAACATTTTTGGTCAATACATGCTCAGTTAGGTTTAATAATAAGGTATTGAATCCTGGTTGATACATGTTGGATTGATGTAACCAGAATTCAATAGCATCAAGTCCGGCCCAGTGTGGAATACTCGTATATAGTGAGCTGACATCCAAAGTACAGAGCCACCAATTTGAATCTAGCTGCATATCATTGACAATACTCAAGAATTGAGTAGTATCCTGTATGCGAGATCTTACATATGGTAGTAAAGGTTTTAAATACATAGTCAAAAATTCAGAAAGTGGTTCTGTGAGTGAGCCCATGCCTGACACAATAGGCCTACCAGGTGGATGAAACAAATCTTTATGTATTTTGGGTAGAAAATAAATGTATTGTCTAATGGGGTCAGAA
The DNA here is from genome assembly GCF_019279795.1 of Protopterus annectens. NCBI lineage: Eukaryota > Metazoa > Chordata > Ceratodontiformes > Protopteridae > Protopterus > Protopterus annectens. Next base: position 426,026,307 of record NC_056738.1, on the reverse strand, counting down.
ATTGTTAAATGGTCTAATGTTTTCTTGGATATGATGCCATTATCAAAGGCTGATTGTAAAAAATCATCAATCTGTTTTTTGAAAACTGGAGTAGGGTCAAGTGGCATCTTAGTGTAATACCGAGCATCATTCAACTGCCTATAAGCTTCATTATCATAATAGCTCCAATCTAACACTACCACTGCCCCTCCTTTATCAGCATTTATAATCACCAAATCCTTGTTACGTCCTAATTCTTCCAAACATGATTTCTCAACATCTGTCATGTTATTGGGCGTAGGTAAAGCATGATTATACTGGAAGTGTAACTCATTTAAGACACTACGTAAAAATAAATTGACAGTAGGATGCATAGGGGGTGTGAAGGATGAACTGTGGTATTTGAAGGAATCCAATTGTGTTGAACCACCATCTTCTTTGTCCTGAAAAAATAACTTAAGATTCATTAACCTACAAAATGAAAATAAATCCTGTGTAAAATTATCCTCAGACACAAAAAAAACGGGAATAAAAGACAATCCTTTATTTAGTAATGATGTTTGTTCAGCTGTTAATGTAATTTTTGAAATGTTATATACATTGTTTACTCGTTCGACAACATTTGTAACAGGTTTTCCAGACTTGTAACTTTTTTTGTGCTTCCTACCACCCCTCCTCCCTCTATGTTCCCTAAAGGGGACATATTGTTTTTCCGTTTGGGGTTAGGGGAATCTAGAGTGGACTGTGTCTCCGTGTCTGTCCCAGATGATGTATCATAGTCTGTTGATTCTGCATTGGTACCCTTAGTTTTAAGTATAGACCTCGGGCGTTTCCTTTTGGGATTAAATGGAAACTTATTGTTAGTTTTAATATGTCCCTCTTGGAATTTGACATGTCTGACATGTTTGAAAGGTTGTCCTTTCTCATAGTCCATAAGATCACGAGAAAATTTTTTAATCTTTCTCTCCTTCAAAATAGTTTCAAAACTCAATAATTCACTGCTTAGTTTGGATAACAAGGCAGGAAAGAATGTCTCATGTTGATAATGATTACATTCTTGAATAGATTCTAGGACTGTATTTGTCTCTTTGTCAATGATTCTAGTGTAATAATCAGACAAAGAACTGACAAACTTCATTGAATATTCCTGTTGAATCTGAGCCCATTCCGTCATTAGATTATCATCAGGATCTCCCACAAGTGGTTGGATTTTGACTCTGAGACCTCTTGGACAAATGCCTTTAGCCAAATAGGCCTTCAATAGTTTGTGGTGCCAAACACTAGATCTTAGAGTTTTCATATTTTTATTTAGATTTAAAAAAAGTGTCTCACATTTTTGCTCTGGTTTAATAACAGTAGTAATGCCAGAAACCGTAGCTTCATTCCCAATTCCAAAGGGTGCAAGGTCATCCTTGTCTGCTGATAGATCCAATAGTATTTGGTTTAGATCCATAATATTTGACTGATTAAATATAAGTTATTACCACGTCCTGTAAATCCTAGACAATGATGGTCATATATTATAGATGCATAAATAAATGCAAAATATTGCCACGTCAGCTACAGGACAATAATGGTATAATGAAAACAACAAAAAATACAAAATGAGAATAATGTTTGACACCCAAATCCAAAGGTAGACTCAATTCAAAAATTCTGAGGTATATTTTATGGGGTCCCAGAGTACCAATATTCAACTGTGTTTATAAAAACTGAAGGAAATTCAATGAAGTTTGAAAAGATGTAACTTCGACTCATATCAAAAGTTATATTTAAGAAATATATGTATTGAACATATCACACTATACTAATTGAATAACTATATCAAAAATAACAGGCCTACTTGCCAGTCCCAAAAGTTATAGATGAAACAATCTAATCCAACCCCTTTATCAATGTTGTAAAACAAAGCTTTTTATTATGGAATACTATATCCAATTATTTTATATGAAAATGCATTAACTGGTCTATCCCTCATGTAACCTATGTGGGGACATAATGTATAAAGAACAATATAATAGAGGCAATATTTATAGCTAACAGAATAATGATTACCTAATATTCAACAGCTAGATGTTGGCATTGGCATACTTGTTCCAATTGCCAGAACACCACTAGTCCCTTGTTATTGTAAACCTCAAAGAATGGATCATCATGGTCTGTATTGTTGGATATTATAAACAATCTATTATATGAAAAAAGGGAGGGGGGGGAGTATATGTATAAAAATATATCTGCTTGTTTATTTCAAAAATAACACTGTTGGGTCATGATATATAGTTGCTGATGTAATGACCTTAATGCTTGTAAAAAGTAAGATAATTTGTCAATAAACATCAACTAAATGTTTGCATAAGCATGCACATAACAATATCAAAAGTACTGCTCTGCCAATATTATAATGACCTTAATGCTTGTAAAAGGTAAGTTGATTTGTTGGTAAAAATCAACTAAATGTTTGTATAAGCATACACATAAAAATGTCAAAAAATGCTGCTCTACCAATGTAATCTTGAATTGTTATACAAAGTCCTTACACTTATGATATGTTACATGAAGCATTGTTAACAAATAAGTTTCAATTGAGCCCAACAGTTTCCAAAAGTAATCAGCTGACTGGTTAACTTTTCTAAACCCTTACTCAAATGATGTCCAATGATACATTTGTCAAAATCAAAGACATGCAATCAAAATAGTTGCATGAATGCACTAGATATTCATATATATGTATTCCAACAATAATCGCAGTGATCCTCCAAAAACCTTAGATGCATGAAAAAATTCACTTATTTTAAATTGTTGTAAATCATTTTAAATTGTGACTACCCTAAACAATGTTTTATAACATAAATCGCTGTACTGCAGAAAATACATTAGTTAAATAATAAGTGCTTATAAATGCCATTAGTTACACAGATAGAAAAACAGCCATTCAGAAAAATCCAAATCTGCTGGAAAAAAGTCCGCAATATATAAATGCCCATAGAAAGAGTTCACCATATCAGTGATTTTGCAGTTGAGTGCGATAAATTCCATGTAACCATATTGCGTATAGTCATTGATAATTTAGATGTAAAATCACTATTCTGTATGTTGCGACCCTTTAGAAGTTAACATCAGCCCGATAACAGTTCGTAATGTGCCCTCGATTTATAATAGGCAACTGTTTGCTGTATTAAAGACCAGAAAAGTCCCAGTTACATTAATCACTTGAACAAAAATGAAATTAAATGTTTAAATAACTATATGCCAATAATGACACAAGTTATAAACACACACATCGAAGAAAGGCCAAATGTTCTTGGTACACAGTTATGACTTAATAATTGTCCACAAAAATATAACCATGAACGTTGTTCTATGCGACAAGTTCCATTTACTGTTATTGGTGTAAAAAACAGATAAATGTTGTCATACCACTGTGTATATTATGGCCCCACAATGAATAATCAACTCCACGAAGTAATTGTAGACAGTTAAACCAAGATGGCGTATCATACAAAATCTTTTGTAGCTCACTTTGTCCAAAAGAAAAGAATCCGGTCAGAACCTGTAGACCAACCAATGTTTAAACATGATATGTCCCAAAGTCACGAAGCTCAAATGTTAAACTGAGCCAAAAAATGAGCTTGGTTAGTTTAGAATCACATAAAGACCCTAACGGTAAGGCGAACACGCCGACACAGTCCAAACGATTCATGATAACAATGATAACAATGATAACAAATGGGGAATAAAATTCACCATCAATTATGATCTAAAATCGATAACTTTTTTGGATGTCCTTATAACAAGGAATATGGACAATACTTTAAAAACTGAGACCTACAGAAAATTTCCCGAATATAACACCATTCTCCACGCCTCCAGCTTTCATCCAAAACACATTGCCAAAAATATTCCTAAATCGCAATTTATCAGAATGAGAAGAAATTGCTCTGATAATGTCAGTTTTGGTCATCATGCTCAAGATTTGTGTACCAGGTTTAAGAACAGGGGTTATAACTCAGGTTTTGTTACAATGGCTTTGAATCATGCCTCAGGGTTACAGAGATCAAACTTGTTAACATACAAACAAAAACCAAACACGAAAAGTATATTGCGTTTCACCACTACATATGGTAGAAATACCAACACCTTTATTAACATCATCAAAGGAAATTGGAATATATTGGAATCAGATGTTAAAACCAAATCTATTGTTCCAAACACATGTTTGTTTTCATTTCGAAAGGGCAAAAACTTAGCGGGATACTTTAATCATTACAAACACCATTTTGAATCTTCTGCTTTTCTACTACACCTCCACCACTTGATCCCCTTATACATACCTCTCTTCTCTCTATCTCCCTCCTTCTCTCTATCTTTTCATCCACTGTACATTCCTGCCCTTTCCTTCTCCTCTGCACTTCCTAACCTCTCTCCTTTGCTCTTTCTCCACTCTTTGGTCTGTCCCCCCCCCATATTGTAGTGATGTAACTCGTCCTCTCTGTTCCCGCCTGTATCCTATTCCTGCTCCCCCCCCCCATCCGTTTCCCAGAAGGTGATAAAGGTCCCTCCTCATCTCTGGGCGCCATTTTTAATTTCGCCCGTTCCTGGCTGCTGTGCATCCTCGGCTGTGAGCGTGTCGCTCTGTAAGTTGGAACTTGTTTTAAGAGGGCTCCTGCTTTTTGTAAAGGTGCTCTGAACTGTATGAACCTGCTTGTTCAGTTGTGTTAAACTCGCTTTTAGCCTGTTTTCTCTTATCGGGTTATATGCTGGGTTCACGCACATCTCCCGATTATGCTGCTGTTTGTTTGCTGTATTGCACAATGTTGACTGCTTGGATGTAGCTACCAATTGTTTTAATTAGCGACTGCATTCCTCGTGAATCTCTGATGCCTTGCTTTTTGTCTTAATGTTTTATTCAAATAGCGACTGCCTTCCCAGGTCAAACGCTTTCTCTGCTCCCTGAATTTGATTTTGTATAGATAACTTTATTGGTGGTTTTACCTTTATTCAAATGCTGTTATGTTAAATGTTAAATAAGCGACAGACTTCCCAGGTCAAACGCTATCTCTGCTCCCTAATTTAGGTTTTGTATAGATGACTTTAGTAGTGGCTTTACCTTTATTCAAAGGCTGTAATGTTAAATGTTAAATAAGCGACAGACTTGTGCAAGTTATTTTCACTTGCGATTGCCTTGTTAGTTGCCTGAAGGCTGTTTACTTGTTACTATTAACCTGATTTAGGCCTTCTATAGACAGCTTTACTAGTGTTTTTTCCTCATTCAAAGGCTGTTATGTTAATTATTGAATAAGCGACAGGCTTTCTATAGGTAACTTTACTAGTGTTTTTTCTTCATTCAAAGGCTGTTATGTTAAATGTTGAATAAGCGACAGACTTGTGCATGTTGTTTTACACTTGCGACTGCCTTATTAGTTGCCTGAAGGCTATCTACTTATTACTATGGGATGTTTTCACCACTCTGATGCATTTGCTGTATGTTAGCTGTTTAGATGTTAGCGACTGTCTGTAAATGTTTTTTGCTAACAACTGCTTTCCCAGATTAAGCGCTACCATTGTGCCTGCTTTACATAATTGTTGAAGGCTGTATGGTTTAGGCTATTGGATGTATTTACCAAGTTGTTGATAGCTATATAGATAATTCTCTAATTCTTTACATTAGGATACAGAGAATCCAGATAGTGCTTTCTTACTGTGTGATACTGCATGTGACACTTTTAATTCTACTGGCAATGCATTTATACAAAGCAATGTGCTTCCCTACATGTGCTTTGTAGAACGCTGCTGTGAGATATTGTTTATTTAGACCTTGCTCTACTTACATTACTAGCTCCACTAAAATATGTAATATATGCTCATGCCTTATCTAGCGCCACTAGCCTCACTTAAATGTTTCTACTGCCTCCTATGTGGATTGTACAAACTCACTAGCCCTCTATGTAGATTGTATACACACACTAGTGTAACATATACTTAGTAGCCTCCTCCTTACATAGCTATAGTAGTAGATACAGTTATAGTAGATAAAGTGCATTTTAAATGTTACTAACTGTGTTTTGTTCTCCATCTCTTCTCTCCTCCAGCTTTTTGCCCTGAATCTTTTCCCCCTGTGTTCTTGCCTGGGTGGATATTGGGACCTAACTAGGGCCTTACTCCCTATTGCCAAGGAAATACTCTCTGCTGCTTCAGCTCCCTTCGACGTCAAAGTATACCCAAGAGACTCTATACGAACATAAAGTCACGTACATCTGCTAAGCTAGTACTATTGTACTCTTGCTCTCCTAGCAGTAGCAGTATACTCCCTGTCAGGATTGCCAGCAGCCAAACCCACTCTACTATACTCCTCTATCTTCCATACCTCTCACTGCTCTTTGCTACTATTGCTCCCTTCTCCTTCCATTCCATTAGCCCTAGTATTACACTGGTGACCCTCTGTATTCCTGCATAGTCCACCAGTGAACACCCCTTCTCCATTCTTCTGAGCTTAGGGCCTAACTCACAACTCTCCTTGTGCCAGAACAGAATCTGACCCCAACTACTCCCTCTTCCATACCTCTAGCCCACTCCTTACACTTTGTCCAGACCCACTCCACCTTACCTTCTACTACTTACACTTCACTCATATTGCTTCACTGATAGTCTCCCGCTCCTCTTCTGCTCTTGGGCTGGACCCGCTCCGTTCGCCCCTGCCAAGTGGCTCACTCCGCTCCCCTACCCTGCCCCCAAATCCCACCCGCCCCCTGCACCTCTACATTTATCCCTCCAACAATCCACTCCCACTTCCATTCTACTCCAATCAGTACTCAGTCCCTAAACACACCTTCCCTCTTTCCCGCCAAAACTAACTTTCTTTCTGCTCCCATTTACATCTAATTAACCAATCCTACTCTACTCCCTCTTCCTGACCACACCCTCTATATCTAATACTACTCTCCTTCACTTCTTATATATCATACACTCTCTCTATATAATACTATCTCCCTTACACTAACATCATATTCTATCACTGTGCTACTGTAACTTTTCACAACATGCTCTCTAAATACTCCTCCATCTTCCCTTCACTAATACTTCTCCTCTCCTTATCTTACTTACACCATCTCTCCCAGCCTACTATTTGCTTCAGCTCCCATTCCTTTCATATAACCAACCACCACAATTCACCTCCACTACAATCATACTCACCCATTTCCTCCTATCTTTATCACTCAGACAACCTACTTCTTTTTCGATTCAAACTTATCCCCCATCACACTATCTCAATTCCTATAGGCACTAGCAAATCCCCTCAATTCACGATAAACCCCAATCTCACAACCCTGCTGTCTATTAACCTAAACTATTACATACAACACCTGATCAGTACCCTCTTATCAGGTGACATCCATCCCAACCCAGGCCCTGCCACTATAACCAACACAACTAAATCCTTACTATTCACCTCCTTAAACTCACAAAGTATCGTTAACAAAGTCCCCAACCTTCATGCTTGGCTTACACACAACAAACCAGACATCTTGACTATTTCTGAAACCTGGTTGAAACCACATATTAAGGACTCTGAAGTAGTTCCCCCAAACTACTCCATCATAAGAAAAGACAGACCTCTCAAAAAAGGCGGAGTAGCCCTTATATATTCCTCCTCCCTAGTAGTTTCTCCCTACAACAAACCTATCCCACACTTCAACAACGCTGAACTTCTCCTTACTATATTACAAATCAATAACCATAAACAAATATGTATAGCCTCTCTCTATATCCCTCCAGGTGACAATATCTCTACACTTGAACTTATCCTTTCTTGGCTATCCAGTAACATTAGCAATGAAACCATAATCCTAGGAGACGTAAACATTAACTGGACCCTTATCCAAGCTCCCTCAAACAACACTAATATCAACCTCTACCATTTCACACAACTGATCAACTTGCCTACTCATCCAGCCAAAAACCCCTCTAATGGGAGTATACTGGACTGGATCCTAGTCTCCCATCCTCACTATTTTACCAAAAGTGGCACCCTTCCCGACCCATTAGGTGATCATTTACCCACCTTTACCCACCGACTTCCAACTTTCCTTCAACGGACCCACAACATCATTACTATCCGCAATCAAAAAAACTTCAACCCAATAACCTTTTCAAACTCACTAAATGCAGTAAACTGGGCTTGTCTAAAAACACTACCTCTAGACAACGCAGTCTCATACTTCAACTCTACATTCTTAAAATTACTTGACTCCCAAGCTCCCCTACGGACTAAGAGAATAAAACCAAATCAGCCCCTGGCTATCTAAAACTACTCTATCCTACATGAGACAAAGAGACAAAGTATGGGCACGCTACCAAAACATAAGACAACCCCACTCCTCAACGAATACAAACTGCTCCATAATAAAGCTAAGAAACTTATCTCATTTGATCGACAAAACTATTTCACTACACTCCAAAACCAAAACAAAAATAACCCTCAAAAATTCTGGAAAGGAATCTCCACTCTCCTCCACCCCAGCAAACCAGATACTCCTACCCCAGATCCAAATGCTCCAGAACTAGATTTAGCCACCCAATTTAATACATTCTTTATTGACTCTATTTCAAAACTAACCTCTTCATTCTCTACCTCCTCCCCATCTTCTAATACTCCATCACTCACCCCACAATCTCTCCATCAACTCCCTACTCCCAATCCACCAATTCCTCTTCCACACAAATCCTATCCTCACCCACATCACCCCAAAACTCAACACCACCCGAATCCACTATCTTCACTTTAAATCCCATTCCTACTACTACTATTAAGAAACTCCTCCATAAACTGAAACCATGTACCAATGCTCCTGATAATATCCCTTCTTACTTTCTTAACATTGCTGCGAAAGTCTGGCCTACCCAATTAGCATCCTAATTAACGCTCCCTACTAGAAGGCACAGTTCCCCAAATTTGGAAACAAGCCTTTATTATACCATTACACAAAGGAGGTAACAATAATAACATAACCAATTTTAGACCCATAGCCATCCTGTCCCCCATTTCAAAAATCCTTGAAAAATGTGTGCAAATCCAACTCCTTCCTCATCTCCTAGACAACAACCTGATAACCCCACACAGCATGGCATCAGACACTATCATAGCACCACGACTGCTCTGCTCACCTACCTTGAAATAGTAAATAAAGCCCGAGACTCTGGACAAATTGTTTCCACCTTACTTCTTGATCTTTCCAAAGCCTTCGACACTATCTCTCACAACCTGCTCCTAACTAAACTCTCCAAACTCTACCTATCCTCCTCCTCTCTGAACTGGTTCTCTAGCTATCTATCCAACAGAAATCAAGCTGTTAAATGGAAGAAAGCAACTTCCTCCTTCCTAAACACCCCCACCGGAGTCCCCCAAGGCTCCATATTGGGCCCTCTTCTCTTCAACATCTTTATCAATGACTTCCACAAATCTATCCCTTTCTCTAGCATTATCCAATATGCAGATGATTCTACTATCATCTGCTCTGCCTCTTCTATCTCCACCCTACAAAAACTTACTCAAGACGCCTTCTCTTCCACAGAGCAATGGATGCTTTGCAATCATCTAGCTCTCAATGCCACCAAGACCAAATTAATGTTATTTACTCCCTCCAAACTCCCTCCCCCCAACATAAACTCACTCTTAGTTACCAGTCAAAATAACTCTCCTCTTGAAATAGTGTCAGAGACCAAACTTCTTGGGGTCCACATTGACAACCAACTCAAATTTAATTCCCACCTACAAAAGAACATCAAAAAAAACATCAAAAACTTGGCATGCTATATAGACAAAATGCCTACCTCACACCTACCACTAAAATCACTCTAGCTACTTCCTTCCTCATTCCCTCCCTCCTCTATGGTGCCCCACTACTTACTAATCTTCAGTGCTCCTTAAACAGCTCACCTCTTGCTATAACAAAATAGCTAGATTCGCTACCACCCATAAGTCCTCCACTCACCACTGTCTCTCCCTCCATAAACTAAGATGGTTAGAACTTCCCAACTATCTTGCTTATACTCAACTAAATCTAGCCCACAAGCTTATTCTAAACCCCTCCAACTGTCCCTCCCTCTCCTCTGCCTTTAAAATGCACCATCCAAATAGAGTTCTAAGGTCCAATAATCAAAATCTACTACAGGTCCACAAACCAAATCATTCCCCAGGCA